>NC_134356.1:702430166-702770620 GCF_048569485.1 Anomaloglossus baeobatrachus
ACTCCGGGGTTAGTGGGGGGGAGGCACACTCCGGGGTTAGTGGGGGGGAGGCACACTCCGGGGTTAGTGGGGGGGAGGCACACTCCGGGGTTAGTGGGGGGGAGGCACACTCCGGGGTTAGTGGGGGGGAGGCACACTCCGGGGTTAGTGGGGGGGAGGCACACTCCGGGGTTAGTGGGGGGGAGGCACACTCCGGGGTTAGTGGGGGGGAGGCACACTCCGGGGTTAGTGGGGGGGAGGCACACTCCGGGGTTAGTGGGGGGGGGGGGCATAGTCCTGGGGGGTACACTCCGGGATTAGTGGGGGGGGGCACACTCCGGGATTAGTGGGGGGGGCACACTCCGGGGTTAGTGGGGGGGGGGGCATAGTCCTGGGGGGTACACTCCGGGATTAGTGGGGGGGGGGCACACTCCGGGGTTAGTGGGGGGGAGGCACACTCCGGGGTTAGTGGGGGGGAGGCACACTCCGGGGTTAGTGGGGGGGGAGGCACACTCCGGGGTTAGTGGGGGGGAGGCACACTCCGGGGTTAGTGGGGGGGAGGCACACTCCGGGGTTAGTGGGGGGGAGGCACACTCCGGGGTTAGTGGGGGGGAGGCACACTCCGGGGTTAGTGGGGGGGAGGCACACTCCGGGGTTAGTGGGGGGGAGGCACACTCCGGGGTTAGTGGGGGGGGGGCATAGTCCTGGGGGGTACACTCCGGGGTTAGTGGGGGGGAGGCACACTCCGGGGTTAGTGGGGGGGAGGCACACTCCGGGGTTAGTGGGGGGGAGGCACACTCCGGGGTTAGTGGGGGGGAGGCACACTCCGGGGTTAGTGGGGGGGAGGCACACTCCGGGGTTAGTGGGGGGGAGGCACACTCCGGGGTTAGTGGGGGGAGGCACACTCCGGGGTTAGTGGGGGGGAGGCACACTCCGGGGTTAGTGGGGGGGAGGCACACTCCGGGGTTAGTGGGGGGGAGGCACACTCCGGGGTTAGTGGGGGGGAGGCACACTCCGGGGTTAGTGGGGGGGAGGCACACTCCGGGGTTAGTGGGGGGGAGGCACACTCCGGGGTTAGTGGGGGGGAGGCACACTCCGGGGTTAGTGGGGGGGGAGGCACACTCCGGGGTTAGTGGGGGGGGAGGCACACTCCGGGGTTAGTGGGGGGGGAGGCACACTCCGGGGTTAGTGGGGGGGGAGGCACACTCCGGGGTTAGTGGGGGGGGAGGCACACTCCGGGGTTAGTGGGGGGGGAGGCACACTCCGGGGTTAGTGGGGGGGGAGGCACACTCCGGGGTTAGTGGGGGGGGAGGCACACTCCGGGGTTAGTGGGGGGGGAGGCACACTCCGGGGTTAGTGGGGGGGGAGGCACACTCCGGGGTTAGTGGGGGGGAGGCACACTCCGGGGTTAGTGGGGGGGGAGGCACACTCCGGGGTTAGTGGGGGGGGAGGCACACTCCGGGGTTAGTGGGGGGGGAGGCACACTCCGGGGTTAGTGGGGGGGGAGGCACACTCCGGGGTTAGTGGGGGGGGAGGCACACTCCGGGGTTAGTGGGGGGGAGGCACACTCCGGGGTTAGTGGGGGGGAGGCACACTCCGGGGTTAGTGGGGGGGGGGGCATAGTCCTGGGGGGTACACTCCGGGATTAGTGGGGGGGAGGCACACTCCGGGGTTAGTGGGGGGGAGGCACACTCCGGGGTTAGTGGGGGGGAGGCACACTCCGGGTTAGTGGGGGGGAGGCACACTCCGGGGTTAGTGGGGGGGAGGCACACTCCGGGGTTAGTGGGGGGGGAGGCACACTCCGGGGTTAGTGGGGGGGGAGGCACACTCCGGGGTTAGTGGGGGGGAGGCACACTCCGGGGTTAGTGGGGGGGGAGGCACACTCCGGGGTTAGTGGGGGGGAGGCACACTCCGGGGTTAGTGGGGGGGAGGCACACTCCGGGGTTAGTGGGGGGGGAGGCACACTCCGGGGTTAGTGGGGGGGGAGGCACACTCCGGGTTAGTGGGGGGGAGGCACACTCCGGGGTTAGTGGGGGGGGAGGCACACTCCGGGGTTAGTGGGGGGGGAGGCACACTCCGGGGTTAGTGGGGGGGGAGGCACACTCCGGGGTTAGTGGGGGGGGAGGCACACTCCGGGGTTAGTGGGGGGGGAGGCACACTCCGGGGTTAGTGGGGGGGGAGGCACACTCCGGGGTTAGTGGGGGGGGAGGCACACTCCGGGGTTAGTGGGGGGGCACACTCCGGGGTTAGTGGGGGGGGGGGCACACTCCGGGGTTAGTGGGGGGGGGGCATAGTCCTGGGGGTACACTCCGGGGTTAGTGGGGGGGGAGGCACACTCCGGGGTTAGTGGGGGGGGGGGGCATAGTCCTGGGGGGTACACTCCGGGATTAGTGGGGGGGCACACTCCGGGGTTAGTGGGGGGAGGCACACTCCGGGGTTAGTGGGGGGGGGCGCATAGTCCGGGGGGGCACACTCCGGGGTTAGTGGGGGGGGGCGCATAGTCCGGGGGGGCACACTCCGGGGTTAGTGGGGGGGGGCACACTCCGGGGTTAGTGGGGGCCGCTCAGTCTCGGGGGACTCGCTCCGGGGTCGGCGGGCACACCGTCACGCTCCGGCCGCGCTCCCGCCACTCACGCTGTAGAACGCCCCCCCGGGGCCCCGCACTTCCACTTCGATCCCGTCCATGCTTCCTGCAGCCCGAGCTTCATGTGAGCACACAGAAAATTCTGCGCAGGATTGGTGCGCAGAGAAGGCCCGACTTTCCGTTCATTGGCTGGAAGTTGGGAGTCTTCAGTGCTGATTGGACGGAAATACGGTCTCTTTGCCAATCAAATGACGTAGTCCTAACAAGGGTGTGACGCAAGCCTCTGATTGGCTGAAAGAAGTTTAGAGGACTACAGTATTGGACCAAATAACGCATGCGTAAACTTTGGAAAAAGGCCGAGACTCCGTCCACATGGGCGGAGATTATCAAAATATCTCAGCTGATTGGATGAGAAATGTTGTTATGGAAACCGAAACATATAAGGAAAAGATACGAAAATAGAAGCATGTCTGCGTCCTGATTGGCTGGAGTTATCCAAAAGGCGGGACCGGATGATAAGCCCCACCCCTACATACGCAGTGATTGGATAAGATATGCTGCTGAAGGCGGAGTTACAGAAAAGAAAACGCCCACATATAGCAAAAGTAAAAGACAACGCCCCCAAGAATCTCCACCGAGAACTGCAGAGCATCACTCCTACCCCACTGCAGAGCATCACTCCTCCCTCACTGCAGAGCATCACTCCTCCCCCACTGCAGAGCATCACTCCTCCCTCACTGCAGAGCATCACTCCATCCCCACTGCAGAGCATCACTCCTCCCCCACTGCAGAGCATCACTCCTCCCCCACTGCAGAGCATCACTCCTCCCCCACTGCAGAGCATCACTCCTCCCTCACTGCAGAGCATCACTCCTCCCCCACTGCAGAGCATCACTCCTCCCTCACTGCAGAGCATCACTCCTCCCTCACTGCAGAGCATCACTCCTCCCACACTGCAGAGCATCACTCCTCCCACACTGCAGAGCATCACTCCTCCCACACTGCAGAGCATCACTCCTCCCTCACTGCAGAGCATCACTCCTCCACACTGCAGAGCATCACTCCTCCCTCACTGCAGAGCATCACTCCTCCCTCACTGCAGAGCATCACTCCTCCTCCACTGCAGAGCATCACTCCTCCCTCACTGCAGAGCATCACTCCTCCCTCACTGCAGAGCATCACTCCTCCCACACTGCAGAGCATCACTCCTCCCACACTGCAGAGCATCACTCCTCCCACACTGCAGAGCATCACTCCTCCCACACTGCAGAGCATCACTCCTCCCTCACTGCAGAGCATCACTCCTCCCACACTGCAGAGCATCACTCCTCCCTCACTGCAGAGCATCACTCCTCCCTCACTGCAGAGCATCACTCCTCCCACACTGCAGAGCATCACTCCTCCCACACTGCAGAGCATCACTCCTCCCACACTGCAGAGCATCACTCCTCCCACACTGCAGAGCATCACTCCTCCCCCACTGCAGAGCATCACTCCTCCCTCACTGCAGAGCATCACTCCTCCCTCACTGCAGAGCATCACTCCTCCCACACTGCAGAGCATCACTCCTCCCTCACTGCAGAGCATCACTCCTCCCTCACTGCAGAGCATCACTCCTCCCTCACTGCAGAGCATCACTCCTCCCTCACTGCAGAGCATCACTCCTCCCACACTGCAGAGCATCACTCCTCCCTCACTGCAGAGCATCACTCCTCCCCCACTGCAGAGCATCACTCCTCCCTCACTGCAGAGCATCACTCCTCCCACACTGCAGAGCATCACTCCTCCCTCACTGCAGAGCATCACTCCTCCCTCACTGCAGAGCATCACTCCTCCCTCACTGCAGAGCATCACTCCTCCCTCACTGCAGAGCATCACTCCTCCCACACTGCAGAGCATCACTCCTCCATCACTGCAGAGCATCACTCCTCCCTCACTGCAGAGCATCACTCCTCCCACACTGCAGAGCATCACTCCTCCCTCACTGCAGAGCATCACTCCTCCCTCACTGCAGAGCATCACTCCTCCCTCCACTGCAGAGCATCACTCCTCCCTCACTGCAGAGCATCACTCCTCCCTCACTGCAGAGCATCACTCCTCCCCCACTGCAGAGCATCACTCCTCCCTCCACTGCAGAGCATCACTCCTCCCACACTACAGAGCATCACTCCTCCCCCACTGCAGAGCATCACTCCTCCCTCACTGCAGAGCATCACTCCTCCCTCACTGAAGAACATCACTCCTCCCCCACTGCAGAGCATCACTCCTCCCACACTGCAGAGCATCACTCCTCCCTCACTGCAGAGCATCACTCCTCCCCCACTGCAGAGCATCACTCCTCCCTCACTGCAGAGCATCACTCCTCCCTCACTGCAGAGCATCACTCCTCCCCCACTGCAGAGCATCACTCCTCCCCCACTGCAGAGCATCACTCCTCCCTCACTGCAGAGCATCACTCCTCCCACACTGCAGAGCATCACTCCTCCCTCACTGCAGAGCATCACTCCTCCCCCACTGCAGAGCATCACTCCTCCCTCACTGCAGAGCATCACTCCTCCCACACTGCAGAGCATCACTTCTCCCTCACTGCAGAGCATCACTCCTCCCCCACTGCAGAGCATCACTCCTCCCCCACTGCAGAGCATCACTCCTCCCTCACTGCAGAGCATCACTCCTCCCACACTGCAGAGCATCACTCCTCCCTCACTGCAGAGCATCACTCCTCCCCCACTGCAGAGCATCACTCCTCCCACACTGCAGAGCATCACTCCTCCCTCATTGCAGAGCATCACTCCTCCCTCACTGCAGAGCATCACTCCTCCCCCACTGCAGAGCATCACTCCTCCCTCACTGCAGAGCATCACTCCTCCCTCACTGCAGAGCATCACTCCTCCCACACTGCAGAGCATCACTCCTCCCTTACTGCAGAGCATCACTCCTCCCTCACTGCAGAGCATCACTTCTCCCCCACTGCAGAGCATCACTCCTCCCCCACTGCAGAGCATCACTCCTCCCTCACTGCAGAGCATCACTCCTCCCCCACTGCAGAGCATCACTCCTCCCACACTGCAGAGCATCACTCCTCCCCCACTGCAGAGCATCACTCCTCCCCCACTGCAGAGCATCACTCCTCCCTCACTGAAGAGCATCACTCCTCCCCCACTGCAGAGCATCACTCCTCCCCCACTGCAGAGCATCACTCCTCCCTCACTGGAGCATCACTCCTCCCCCACTGCAGAGCATCACTCCTCCCTCACTGCAGAGCATCACTCCTCCCACACTGCAAAGCATCACTCCTCCCCCACTGCAGAGCATCACTCCTCCCTCACTGCAGAGCATCACTCCTCCCCCACTGCAGAGCATCACTCCTCCCCCACTGCAGAGCATCAGCCCTCCCCCACTGCAGAGCACCACTCCTCCCTCACTGCAGAGCATCACTCCTCCCCCACTGTAGAGCATCACTCCTCCCCCACTGCAGAGCATCACTCCTTCCCCACTGCAGAGCATCACTCCTCCCTCACTGAAGAGCATCACTCCTCCCCCACTGCAGAGCATCACTCCTCCCCCACTGCAGAGCATCACTCCTCCCACACTGCAGAGCATCACTCCTCCCTCACTGCAGAGCATCACTCCTCCCCCACTGCAAAGCATCACTCCTCCCACACTGCAGAGCATCACACCTCCCCCACTGCAGAGCATCACTCCTCCCCCACTGCAGACCATCACTCCTCCCCACTGCAGAGCATCACTCCTCCCTCACTGAAGAGCATCACTCCTCCCCACTGCAGAGCATCACTCCTCCCTCACTGAAGAGCATCACTCCTCCCCCACTGCAGAGCATCACTCCTCCCTCACTGCAGAGCATCACTCCTCCCACACTGAAAAGCATCACTCCTCCCCCACTGCAGAGCATCACTCCTCCCTCACTGCAGAGCATCACTACTCCCCCACTGCAGAGCATCACTCCTCCCCCACTGCAGAGCATCACTCCTCCACACTGCAGAGCATCACTCCTCCCCCACTGCAGAGCATCTCTCCTCCCACACTGCAAAGCATCACTCCTCCCCCACTGCAGAGCATCACTCCTCCCTCACTGCAGAGCATCACTCCTCCCCCACTGCAGAGCATCACTCCTCCCCCACTGCAGAGCATCACTCCTCCCTCACTGAAGAGCATCACTCCTCCCTCACTGCAGAGCATCACTCCTCCCACACTGCAGAGCATCACTCCTCCCTCACTGCAGAGCATCACTCATCCCCCACTGCAGAGCAGCACTCCTCCCTCACTGCAGAGCATCACTCCTCCCACACTGCAGAGCATCACTCCTGAACTGCAGAGCATCACTCCTCCCCCACTGCAGAGCATCACTCCTCCCACACTGCAGAGCATCACTCCTCCCACACTGCAGAGCATCACTCCTCCCTCACTGCAGAACATCACTCCTCCTACACTGCAGAGCATCACTCCTGAACTGCAGAGCATCACTCCTCCACCACTGCAGAGCATCACTCCTCCCTCACTGCAGAGCATCACTCCTCCACCACTGCAGAGCATCATTCCTCCACTGCAGAGCATCACTCCTCCCCCACTGCAGAGCATCACTCCTCCCCCACTGCAGAGCATCATTCCTCCACTGCAGAGCATCACTCCTCCCCCACTGCAGAGCATCACTCCTCCCTCCACTGCAGAGCATCACTCCTCCCTCCACTGCAGAGCATCACTCCTCCCACACTGCAGAGCATCACTCCTCCCTCACTGCAGAGCATCACTCCTCCCCCACTGCAGAGCATCACTCCTCCCATACTGCAGAGCATAACTTCTCCCACACTGCAGAGCATCTCTCCTCCAACACTGCAGAGCATCACTCCTCCCTCACTGCAGATCATCACTCCTCCCCCACTGCAGAGCATCACTCCTCCCACACTGAAGAGCATCACTCCTCCCCCACTGCAGAGCATCACTCCTCCCCCACTGCAGAGCATCACTCCTCCCACACTGCAGAGCATCACTCCTCCCTCACTGCAGAGCATCACTCCTCCCCAACTGCAGAGCATCACTCCTCCCACACTGCAGAGCATCACTCCTCCCCACTGCAGAGCATCACTCCTCCCCCACTGCAGAGCATCACTCCTCCCCCACTGCAGAGCATCACTCCTCCCACACTGCAGAGCATCACTCCTCCCTCACTGCAGAGCATCACTCCTCCCTCACTGCAGAGCATCACTCCTTCCCAAACTGCAGAGCATCACTCCTCCCCCACTGCAGAGCATCACTCCTCCCTCACTGCAGAGCATCACTCCTCCCCCACTGCAGAGCATCACTCCTCCCCCACTGCAGAACATCACTCCTCCCTCACTGAAGAGCATCACTCCTCCCTCACTGCAGAGCATCACTCCTCCCACACTGCAGAGCATCACTCCTCCCTCACTGCAGAGCATCACTCCTCCCTCACTGCAGAGCATCACTCATCCCCCACTGCAGAGCATCACTCCTCCCTCACTGCAGAGCATCACTCCTCCCACACTGCAGAGCATCACTCCTGAACTGCAGAGCATCACTCCTCCCCCACTGCAGAGCATCACTCCTCCCACACTGCAGAGCATCACTCCTCCCACACTGCAGAGCATCACTCCTCCCCCACTGCAGAGCATCACTCCTCCCTCACTGCAGAGCATCACTCCTGAACTGCAGAGCATCACTCCTCCACCAGAGCAGAGCATCACTCCTCCCTCACTGCAGAGCAACACTCCTCCACCACTGCAGAGCATCATTCCTCCACTGCAGAGCATCACTCCTCCCCCACTGCAGAGCATCACTCCTCCCCCACTGCAGAGCATTATTCCTCCACTGTAGAGCATCACTCCTCCCCCACTGCAGAGCATCACTCCTCCCTCCACTGCAGAGCATCACTCCTCCCACACTGCAGAGCATCACTCTGCCCCACTGCAGAGCATCACTCCTCCCTCCACTGCAGAGCATCACTCCTCCCACACTGCAAAGCATCACTCCTCCCCACTGCAGAGCATCACTCCTCCCTCACTGCAGATCATCACTCCTCCCCCACTGCAGAGCATCACTCCTCCCCCACTGCAGAGCATCACTCCTCCCACACTGCAGAGCATCACTCCTCCCACACTGCAGAGCATCACTCCTGAACTGCAGAGCATCACTCCTCCACCACTGCAGAGCATCACTCCTCCCTCACTGCAGAGCATCACTCCTCCACCACTGCAGAGCATCATTCCTCCACTGCAGAGCATCACTCCTCCCCCACTGCACAGCATCACTCCTCCCCCACTGCAGAGCATCATTCCTCCACTGCAGGGCATCACTCCTCCCCCACTGCAGAGCATCACTCCTCCCTCCACTGCAGAGCATCACTCCTCCCTCCACTGCAGAGCATCACTCCTCCCACACTGCAGAGCATCACTCCTCCCTCACTGCAGAGCATCACTCCTCCCCCACTGCAGAGCATCACTCCTCCCATACTGCAGAGCATAACTTCTCCCACACTGCAGAGCATCACTCCTCCAACACTGCAGAGCATCACTCCTCCCTCACTGCAGATCATCACTCCTCCCCCACTGCAGAGCATCACTCCTCCCACACTGAAGAGCATCACTCCTCCCCCACTGCAGAGCATCACTCCTCCCCCACTGCAGAGCATCACTCCTCCCACACTGCAGAGCATCACTCCTCCCTCACTGCAGAGCATCACTCCTCCCCAACTGCAGAGCATCACTCCTCCCACAATGCAGAGCATCACTCCTCCCCACTGCAGAGCATCACTCCTCCCCCACTGCAGAGCATCACTCCTCCCCCACTGCAGAGCATCACTCCTCCCACACTGCAGAGCATCACTCCTCCCTCACTGCAGAGCATCACTCCTCCCTCACTGCAGAGCATCACTCCTTCCCACACTGCAGAGCATCACTCCTCCCCCACTGCAGAGCATCACTCCTCCCTCACTGCAGAGCATCACTCCTCCCCCACTGCAGAGCATCACTCCTCCCCCACTGCAGAACATCACTCCTCCCTCACTGAAGAGCATCACTCCTCCCTCACTGCAGAGCATCACTCCTCCCACACTGCAGAGCATCACTCCTCCCTCACTGCAGAGCATCACTCCTCCCTCACTGCAGAGCATCACTCATCCCCCACTGCAGAGCATCACTCCTCCCTCACTGCAGAGCATCACTCCTCCCACACTGCAGAGCATCACTCCTGAACTGCAGAGCATCACTCCTCCCCCACTGCAGAGCATCACTCCTCCCACACTGCAGAGCATCACTCCTCCCACACTGCAGAGCATCACTCCTCCCCCACTGCAGAGCATCACTCCTCCCTCACTGCAGAGCATCACTCCTGAACTGCAGAGCATCACTCCTCCACCAGAGCAGAGCATCACTCCTCCCTCACTGCAGAGCAACACTCCTCCACCACTGCAGAGCATCATTCCTCCACTGCAGAGCATCACTCCTCCCCCACTGCAGAGCATCACTCCTCCCCCACTGCAGAGCATTATTCCTCCACTGCAGAGCATCACTCCTCCCCCATTGCAGAGCATCACTCCTCCCTCCACTGCAGAGCATCACTCCTCCCACACTGCAGAGCATCACTCTGCCCCACTGCAGAGCATCACTCCTCCCTCCACTGCAGAGCATCACTCCTCCCACACTGCAAAGCATCACTCCTCCCCCACTGCAGAGCATCACTCCTCCCTCACTGCAGATCATCACTCCTCCCCCACTGCAGAGCATCACTCCTCCCCCACTGCAGAGCATCACTCCTCCCACACTGCAGAGCATCACTCCTCCCTCACTGCGGAGCATCACTCCTCCCCCACTGCAGAGCATCTCTCCTCCCACACTGCAAAGCATCACTCCTCCCCCACTGCAGAGCATCACTCCTCCCTCACTGCAGAGCATCACTCCTCCCCCACTGCAGAGCATCACTCCTCCCCCACTGCAGAGCATCACTCCTCCCTCACTGAAGAGCATCACTCCTCCCTCACTGCAGAGCATCACTCCTCCCACACTGCAGAGCATCACTCCTCCCTCACTGCAGAGCATCACTCCTCCCTCACTGCAGAGCATCACTCATCCCCCACTGCAGAGCAGCACTCCTCCCTCACTGCAGATCATCACTCCTCCCACACTGCAGAGCATCACTCCTGAACTGCAGAGCATCACTCCTCCCCCACTGCAGAGCATCACTCCTCCCTCACTGCAGAGAATTACTCCTCCCACACTGCAGAGCATCACTCCTGAACTGCAGAGCATCACTCCTCCCCCACTGCAGAGCATCACTCCTCCCACACTGCAGAGCATCACTCCTCCCACACTGCAGAGCATCACTCCTCCCCCACTGCAGAGCATCACTCCTCCCTCACTGCAGAGCATCACTCCTGAACTGCAGAGCATCACTCCTCCACCAGAGCAGAGCATCACTCCTCCCTCACTGCAGAGCATCACTCCTCCACCACTGCAGAGCATCATTTCTCCACTGCAGAGCATCACTCCTCCCCCACTGCAGAGCATCACTCCTCCCCCACTGCAGAGCATTATTCCTCCACTGCAGAGCATCACTCCTCCCCCACTGCAGAGCATCACTCCTCCCTCCACTGCAGAGCATCACTCCTCCCACACTGCAGAGCATCACTCCTGAACTGCAGAGCATCACTCCTCCCCCACTGCAGAGCATCACTCCTCCCTCACTGCAGAGCATCACTCCTCCACCACTGCAGAGCATCATTCCTCCACTGCAGAGTATCACTCCTCCCCCACTGCAGAGCATCACTCCTCCCCCACTTCAGAGCATCATTCCTCCACTGCAGAGCATCACTCCTCCCCCACTGCAGAGCATCACTCCTCCCTCCACTGCAGAGCATCACTCCTCCCTCCACTGCAGAGCATCACTCCTCCCACACTGTAGAGCATCACTCCTCCCTCACTGCAAAGCATCACTCCTCCCCCACTGCAGAGCATCACTCCTCCCATACTGCAGAGCATCACTCCTCCCACACCGCAGAGCATCACTCATCCCCCACTGCAGAGCATCACTCCTCCCACACTGCAGAGCATCACTCCTGAACTGCAGAGCATCACTCCTCCCCTACTGCAGAGCATCACTCCTCCCTCACTGCAGAGCATCACTCCTTCACCACTGCAGAGCATCATTCCTCCACTGCAGAGCATCACTCCTCCCTCACTGCAGAGCATCACTCCTCCCCCACTTCAGAGCATCATTCCTCCACTGCAGAGCATCACTCATCCCCCACTGCAGAGCATCACTCCTCCCTCCACTGCAGAGTATCACTCCTCCCTCCACTGCAGAGCATCACTCCTCCCACACTGCAGAGCATCACTCCTCCCTCACTGCAAAGCATCACTCCTCCCCCACTGCAGAGCATCACTCCTCCCATACTGCAGAGCATCACTTCTCCCCAACTGCAGATCATCACTCCTCCCACACTGCAGAGCATCACTCCTCCCTCACTGCAGAGCATCACTCCTCCCCCACTGCAGAGCATCACTCCTCCCCCACTGCAGAGCATCACTCCTCCCTCAATGCAGAGCATCACTCCTCCCCCACTGCAGAGCATCACTCCTCTCACACTGCAGAGCATCACTCCTCCCTCACTGCAGAACATCACTCCTCCCTCACTGCAGAGCATCACTCCTCCCTCAATGCAGAGCATCACTCCTCCCCCACTGCAGAGCATCACTCCTCCCACACTGCAGAGCATCACTCCTCCCCCACTGCAGAGCATCACTTCTCCCTCACTGCAGAGCATCACTCCTCCCTCACTGCAGAGCATCACTCCTCCCTCACTGAAGAGCATCACTCCTCCCCCACTGCAGAGCATCACTCCTCCCCCACTGCAGAGCATCACTCCTCCCACACTGCAGAGCATCACTCCTCCCTCACTGCAGAGCATCACTCCTCCCCCACTGCAGAGCATCACTCCTCCCCCACTGCAGAGCATCACTCCTCCCTCACTGAAGAGCATCACTCCTCCCTCCACTGCAGAGCATCACTCCTCCCCCACTGTAGAGCATCACTCCTCCCTCACTGAAGAGCATCACTCCTCCCCCACTGCAGAGCATCACACTTCCCTCACTGCAGAGCATCACTCCTCCCACACTGCAAAGCATCACTCCTCCCCCACTGCAGAGCATCACTCCTCCCTCACTGCAGAGCATCACTCGTCCCCCACTGTAGAGCATCACTCCTCCCCCACTGCAGAGCATCACTCCTCCCACACTGCAGAGCATCACTCCTCCCTCACTGCAGAGCATCACTCCTCCTCCACTGCAGAGCATCACTCCTCCCACACTGCAGAGCATCACTCCTCCCCCACTGCAGAGCATCACTCCTCCCTCACTGCAGAGCATCACTCCTCCCCCACTGCAGAGCATCACTCCTCCCCCACTGCAGAGCATCACTCCTCCCTCACTGAAGAGCATCACTCCTCCACTGCAGAGCATCACTCCTCCCCCACTGCAGAGCATCACTCCTCCCTCACTGCAGAGCATCACTCCTCCCTCACTGCAGAGCATCACTCATCCCCCACTGCAGAGCATCACTCCTCCCTCACTGCAGAGCATCACTCCTCCCACACTGCAGAGCATCACTCCTGAACTGCAGAGCATCACTCCTCCACCAGAGCAGAGCATCACTCCTCCCTCACTGCAGAGCATCACTCCTCCACCACTGCAGAGCATCATTTCTCCACTGCAGAGCATCACTCCTCCCCCACTGCAGAGCATCACTCCTCCCCCACTGCAGAGCATTATTCCTCCACTGCAGAGCATCACTCCTCCCCCACTGCAGAGCATCACTCCTCCCTCCACTGCAGAGCATCACTCCTCCCACACTGCAGAGCATCACTCCTGAACTGCAGAGAATCACTCCTCCCCCACTGCAGAGCATCACTCCTCCCTCACTGCAGAGCATCACTCCTCCACCACTGCAGAGCATCATTCCTCCACTGCAGAGTATCACTCCTCCCCCACTGCAGAGCATCACTCCTCCCCCACTTCAGAGCATCATTCCTCCACTGCAGAGCATCACTCCTCCCCCACTGCAGAGCATCACTCCTCCCTCCACTGCAGAGCATCACTCCTCCCTCCACTGCAGAGCATCACTCCTCCCACACTGTAGAGCATCACTCCTCCCTCACTGCAAAGCATCACTCCTCCCCCACTGCAGAGCATCACTCCTCCCATACTGCAGAGCATCACTCCTCCCACACCGCAGAGCATCACTCATCCCCCACTGCAGAGCATCACTCCTCCCACACTGCAGAGCATCACTCCTGAACTGCAGAGCATCACTCCTCCCCTACTGCAGAGCATCACTCCTCCCTCACTGCAGAGCATCACTCCTTCACCACTGCAGAGCATCATTCCTCCACTGCAGAGCATCACTCCTCCCCCACTGCAGAGCATCACTCCTCCCCCACTTCAGAGCATCATTCCTCCACTGCAGAGCATCACTCATCCCCCACTGCAGAGCATCACTCCTCCCTCCACTGCAGAGTATCACTCCTTCCTCCACTGCAGAGCATCACTCCTCCCACACTGCAGAGCATCACTCCTCCCTCACTGCAAAGCATCACTCCTCCCCCACTGCAGAGCATCACTCCTCCCATACTGCAGAGCATCACTTCTCCCCAACTGCAGATCATCACTCCTCCCACACTGCAGAGCATCACTCCTCCCTCACTGCAGAGCATCACTCCTCCCCCACTGCAGAGCATCACTCCTCCCCCACTGCAGAGCATCACTCCTCCCTCAATGCAGAGCATTACTCCTCCCCCACTGCAGAGCATCACTCCTCTCACACTGCAGAGCATCACTCCTCCCTCACTGCAGAACATCACTCCTCCCTCACTGCAGAGCATCACTCCTCCCTCAATGCAGAGCATCACTCCTCCCCCACTGCAGAGCATCACTCCTCCCACACTGCAGAGCATCACTCCTCCCCCACTGCAGAGCATCACTCCTCCCTCACTGCAGAGCATCACTCCTCCCTCACTGCAGAGCATCACTCCTCCCTCACTGAAGAGCATCACTCCTCCCCCACTGCAGAGCATCACTCCTCCCCCACTGCAGAGCATCACTCCTCCCACACTGCAGAGCATCACTCCTCCCTCACTGCAGAGCATCACTCCTCCCCCACTGCAGAGCATCACTCCTCCCCCACTGCAGAGCATCACTCCTCCCCCACTGCAGAGCATCACTCCTCCCTCACTGAAGAGCATCACTCCTCCCTCCACTGCAGAGCATCACTCCTCCCCCACTGTAGAGCATCACTCCTCCCTCACTGAAGAGCATCACTCCTCCCCCACTGCAGAGCATCACACTTCCCTCACTGCAGAGCATCACTCCTCCCACACTGCAAAGCATCACTCCTCCCCCACTGCAGAGCATCACTCCTCCCTCACTGCAGAGCATCACTCCTCCCCCACTGTAGAGCATCACTCCTCCCCCACTGCAGAGCATCACTCCTCCCACACTGCAGAGCATCACTCCTCCCTCACTGCAGAGCATCACTCCTCCTCCACTGCAGAGCATCACTCCTCCCACACTGCAGAGCATCACTCCTCCCCCACTGCAGAGCATCACTCCCTCACTGCAGAGCATCACTCCTCCCCCACTGCAGAGCATCACTCCTCCCCCACTGCAGAGCATCACTCCTCCCTCACTGAAGAGCATCACTCCTCCACTGCAGAGCATCACTCCTCCCCCACTGCAGAGCATCACTCCTCCCTCACTGCAGAGCATCACTCCTCCCTCACTGCAGAGCATCACTCATCCCCCACTGCAGAGCATCACTCCTCCCTCACTGCAGAGCATCACTCCTCCCAAACTGCAGAGCATCACTCCTGAACTGCAGAGCATCACTCCTCCCCCACTGCAGAGCATCACTCCTCCCACACTGCAGAGCATCACTCCTCCCACACTGCAGAGCATCACTCCTCCCCCACTGCAGAGCATCACTCCTCCCTCACTGCAGAGCATCACTCCTCAACTGCAGAGCATCACTCCTCCACCAGAGCAGAGCATCACTCCTCCACCACTGCAGATCATCACTCCTCCACCACTGCAGAGCATCATTCCTCCACTGCAGAGCATCACTCCATCCCCACTGCAGAGCATCACTCCTCCCCCACTGCAGAGCATCACTCCTCCCCCACTGCAGAGCATCACTCCTCCCTCACTGCAGAGCATCACTCCTCCCCCACTGCAGAGCATCACTCCTCCCCCACTGCAGAGCATCACTCCTCCCTCACTGAAGAGCATCACTCCTCCACTGCAGAGCATCACTCCTCCCCCACTGCAGAGCATCACTCCTCCCTCACTGCAGAGCATCACTCCTCCCTCACTGCAGAGCATCACTCATCCCCCACTGCAGAGCATCACTCCTCCCTCACTGCAGAGCATCACTCCTCCCACACTGCAGAGCATCACTCCTGAACTGCAGAGCATCACTCCTCCCCCACTGCAGAGCATCACTCCTCCCACACTGCAGAGCATCACTCCTCCCACACTGCAGAGCATCACTCCTCAACTGCAGAGCATCACTCCTCCACCAGAGCAGAGCATCACTCCTCCACCACTGCAGAGCATCACTCCCCCACCACTGCAGAGCATCATTCCTCCACTGCAGAGCATCACCCCTTCCCCACTGCAGAGCATCAATCCTCCCCCACTGCAGAGCATTATTCCTCCACTGCAGAGCATCACTCCTCCCCCACTGCAGAGCATCACTCCTCCCTCACTGCAGAGCATCACTCCTCAACTGCAGAGCATCACTCCTCCACCAGAGCAGAGCATCACTCCTCCACCACTGCAGAGCATCACTCCTCCACCACTGCAGAGCATCATTCCTCCACTGCAGAGCATCACTCCTTCCCCACTGCAGAGCATCACTCCTCCCCCACTGCAGAGCATTATTCCTCCACTGCAGAGCATCACTCCTCCTCCACTGCAGAGCATCACTCCTCCCTCCACTGCAGAGCATCACTCCTCCCACACTGCAGAGCATCACTCCTGAACTGCAGAGCATCACTCCTCCCCCACTGCAGAGCATCACTCCTCCCTCACTGCAGAGCATCACTCCTCCCACACTGCAGAGCATCACTCCTGAACTGCAGAGCATCACTCCTCCAACACTGCAGAGCATCATTCCTCCACTGCAGAGTATCACTCCTCCCCCACTGCAGAGCATCACTCCTCCCCCACTTCAGAGCATCATTCCTCCACTGCAGAGCATCACTCCTCCCCCACTGCAGAGCATCACTCCTCCCTCCACTGCAGAGCATCACTCCTCCCTCCACTGCAGAGCATCACTCCTCCCCCACTGCAGAGCATCACTCCTCCCATACTGCAGAGCATCACTCCTCCCACACTGCAGAGCATCACTCATCCCCCACTGCAGAGCATCACTCCTCCCACACTGCAGAGCATCACTCCTGAACTGCAGAGCATCACTCCTCCCCCACTGCAGAGCATCTCTCCTCCCTCACTGCAGAGCATCACTCCTCCACCACTGCAGAGCATCATTCCTCCACTGCAGAGCATCACTCCTCCCCCACTGCAGAGCATCACTCCTCCCCTACTTCAGAGCATCATTCCTCCACTGCAGAGCATCACTCATCCCCCACTGCAGAGCATCACTCCTCCCTCCACTGCAGAGCATCACTCCTCCCTCCACTGCAGAGCATCACTCCTCCCATACTGCAGAGCATCACTCCTCCCTCACTGCAAAGCATCACTCCTCCCCCACTGCAGAGCATCACTCCTCCCATACTGCAGAGCATCACTTCTCCCCAACTGCAGATCATCACTCCTCCCACACTGCAGAGCATCACTCCTCCCTCACTGCAGAGCATCACTCCTCCCCCACTGCAGAGCATCACTCCTCCCCCACTGCAGAGCATAACTCCTCCCTCAATGCAGAGCATCACTCCTCCCCCACTGCAGAGCATCACTCCTCCGTCACTGCAGAGCATCACTCCTCCCTCACTGCAGAGCATCACTCCTCCCTCACTGCAGAGCATCACTCCTCCCTCAATGCAGAGCATCATTCCTCCCCCACTGCAGAGCATCACTCCTCCCACACTGCAGAGCATCACTCCTCCCCCACTGCAGAGCATCACTCCTCCCTCACTGCAGAGCATCACTCCTCCCTCACTGCAGAGCATCACTCCTCCGTCACTGCAGAGCATCACTCCTCCCACACTGCAGAGCATCACTCCTGAACTGCAGAGCATCACTCCTCCCCCACTGCAGAGCATCACTCCTCCCACACTGCAGAGCATCATTCCTCCCCCACTGCAGAGCATCACTCCTCCCACACTGCAGAGCATCACTCTTGAACTGCAGAGCATCACTCCTCCCCCACTGCAGAGCATAACTCCTGCCTCACTGCAGAGCATCACTCCTCCACCACTGCAGAGCATCATTCCTCCACTGCAGAGCATCACTCCTCCCCCACTGCAGAGCATCACTCCTCCACCACTGCAGAGCATCATTCCTCCACTGCAGAGCATCACTCCTCCCCCACTGCAGAGCATCACTCCTCCTTCCACTGCAGAGCATCACTCCTCCCTCCACTGCAGAGCATCACTCCTCCCCCACTGCAGAGCATCACTCCTCCCTCCACTGAAGAGCATCCCTCCTCCCCCACTGCAGAGCATCACTCCTCCACTGCAGAGCATCACTTCTCCCCCACTGCAGAGCATCACTCCTCCCTCACTGCAGAGCATCACTCCTCCCCCACTGCAGAGCATCACTCCTCCCTCCACTGCAGAGCATCACTCCCCACTGCAGAGCATCACTTCTCCACCACTGCAGAGCATCACTCCTCCACTGCAGAGCATCACTCCACCACAGCAGAGCATCACTCCTCCACTGCAGAGCATCACTCCTCCCGCACTGCAGAGCATCACTCCTCCCCCACTGCAGAGCATCACTCCTCCACTGCAGAGCATCACTCCTCCCCAACTGCAGACCATCACTCCTCCCCCACTGCAGAGCATCACTCCTCCACTGCAGAGCATCACTCCTCATCCACTGCAGAGCATCATTCCTCATCCACTGCAGAGCATCACTCCTCCCCTACTGCAGAGCATCACTCCTCCCTCCACTGCGGAGCATCACTCCTCCACCACTGCAGAGCATCACTCCTCCACCACTGCAGAGCATCACTCCTCCACTGCAGAGCATCACTCCTCATCCACTGCAGAGCATCACTCCTCCACTGCTGAGCATCACTCCTCCCCTACTGCAGAGCATCACTCCTCCCTCCACTGCGGAGCATCACTCCTCCACCACTGCAGAGCATCACTCCTCCACCACTGCAGAGCATCACTCCTCCACTGCAGAGCATCACTCCTCATCCACTGCAGAGCATCACTCCTCCACTGCAGAGCATCACGCCATCCCAACTGCAGAGCATCACTACCCACTGCAGAGCATCACTCCTGCCCCACTGCAGAGCATCACTTCTCCCCAACTGCAGAGCATCACTCCTCCCCCACTGCAGAGCATCACTCCTCCCCCACTGCAGAGCATGACTCCTCCCTCCACTGCAGAGCATCACTTCTCCCTCCACTGCAGAGCATCACTCCTCCCCCACTGCAGAGCATCACTCCTCCCTCCACTGAAGACCATCACTCCTCCCCCACTGCAGAGCATCACTCCTCCACTGCAGAGCATCACTTCTCCCCCACTGCAGAGCATCACTCCTCCACTGCAGAGCATCACTCCTCCCCCACTGCAGAGCATCACTCCTCCCTCACTCCAGAGCATCACTCCTCCCCCACTGCAGAGCATCACTCCTCCCTCCACTGCAGAGCATCACTCCCCACTGCAGAGCATCACTTCTCCACCATTGCAGAGCATCACTCCTCCACTGCAGAGCATCACTCCTCCACTGCAGAGCATCACTCCACCACAGCAGAGCAACACTTCTCCACTGCAGAGCATCACTCCTCCCGCACTGCAGAGCATCACTCCTCCCCCACTGCAGGGCATCACTCCTCCACTGCAGAGCATCACTCCTCCCCCACTGCAGAGCATCACTCCTCCCCCACTGCAGAGCATCACTCCTCCACTGCAGAGCATCACTCCTCATCCACTGCAGAGCATCACTCCTCCACTGCAGAGCATCACTCCTCCCCCACTGCTGAGCATCACTCCTCCCCTACTGCAGAGCATCACTCCTCCCTCCACTGCGGAGCATCACTCCTCCACCACTGCAGAGCATCACTCCTCCCTCCACTGAAAAGCATCACTCCTCCCCCACTGCAGAGCATCACTCCTCCGCCACTGCAGAGCATCACTCCCCCACTGCAGACCATCACTCCTCCCCCACTGCATAGCATCACTCCTCACTGACTGCAGAGCAACACTCCTCCCCCACTGCAGAGCATCACTCCTCCACTGCAGAACATCACTTCTCCCCCACTGCAGAACATCACTCCTCCCTCACTGCAGAGCATCACTCCTCCCCCACTGCAGAGCATCATTCCTCCCCTTACTGCAGAGCATCACTCCTCCCTCCACTGCAGACTCTCCCACAGACTATCCCTCCTCTGCAGACTATTTTTCCTCTGAAGACTATCCCTCCTCTGCAGACTATCCTTCCTCTGTAGACTCTCCCTTCTCTGCAGACTATCCCTCCTCTGCAGACTATCCTTTCTCTGCAGACTATCCCTCCTCTGCAAACTATCCCTCCTCTGCAGACTATCCTTCCTCTGCAGACTTTCCCTCCTCTGCAGACTCTCCCTCCTCTGCAGATTATCCCTCCTCTGAAGACTATCCTTTCTCTGCAGACTCTCCCTCCTCTGCAGACTATCCCTCCTCTGCAGACTATCCCTCCTCTGCAGACTAACCCTCCTCTGCAGACTATCCTTCCTCTGTAGACTCTCCCTCCTCTGCAGACTATCCCTCCTCTACAGACTCTCCCTCCTCTGCAGACTATCCTTCCTCTGCAGACTATCCCTCCTCTGAAGACTATCCTTTCTCTGCAGACTATCTCTCCTCTGCAGACTAACCCTCCTCTGCAGACTATCCTTCCTCTGTAGACTCTCCCTCCTCTGCAGACTATCCCTCCTCTGCAGACTCTCCCTCCTCTGCAGACTATCCTTCCTCTGTAGACTCTCCATCCAATGCAGACTCTCCCTCCTCTGCAAACTCTTCCTCCTCTGCAGACTATCCCTCCTCTGCAGACTCTCCCTCCTCTGCAGACTGTCCTTCCTCTGCAGACTTTCCCTCCTCTGCAGATTCTCTCTCCTCTGCAGACTATCCCTTCTCTGCAGACTATCCTTCCTCTGCAGACTATCCTTCCTCTGCAGACTATCCCTCCTCTGCAGACTCTCCCTCCTCTGCAGACTCTCCCTCCTTTGGAGACTATCCTTCCTCTGCAGACTATCCCTCTTCTGCAGACTCTCCCTCCTTTGCAGACTATCCCTCCTCTGCAGACTCTCCCTCCTCTGCAGCCTCCCCCTCCTTTGCAGACTATCCCTCCTCTGCAGACTATCCCTTCCCTGCAGACTATCCCTCCTCTGCAGACTCTCCCACCTCTGCAGACTATCCCTCCTCTGCAGACTATCCCACCTCTGCAGATTACCCTTCCCCTGCAGACTATCCTTCCACTGCAGATTATCCCTTCTCTGCAGACTATCCTTACTCTGCAGACTATCCTTCCTCTGCAGACTATCCCTCCTCTGAAGACTATCCCTCCTCTGCAGACTATCCTTCCACTGCAGACTATCGCTCCGCTGCAGACTATCCTTCCTCTGCAGACTATCCCTCCTCTGCAGACTCTCCCTCCTCTGCAGACTCTCCCTTCTCTGCAGACTATCCTTCCTCTGCAGACTATCCTTCCTCTGCAGACTATCCCTCCTCTTAAGACTATCCCTCCTCTGCAGACTATCCTTCCACTGCAGACTATCGCTCTGCTGCAGACTATCCTTCCTCTGCAGACTATCACTCCTCTGCAGACTCTCTATCCTCTGCAGACTCTCCCTCCTTTGCAGACTATCCTTCCTCTGCAGACTATCCCTCTTCTGCAGACTCTCCCTCCTTTGCAGACTATGCCTTCTCTGCAGGCTATGCCTTCTCTGCAGACTCTCCCTCCTCTGAAGACTCTCCCTCCTTTGCAGACTATACTTTCTCTGCAGACTATCCCTCTTCTGCAGACTATCCCTCCTCTGCAGAATATCCTTTCTCTGCAGACTCTCCCTCCTCTGCAGACTATACTTCCTCTGTAGACTCTCCCTCCTCTGCAGACTATCCCTCCTCTGCCGACTATCCTTCCTCTGCAGACTATCCCTCCTCTGCAGACTCTCCCTCCTCTACAGATTCTCCCTCCTTTGCAGACTATCCCTCCTCTGAAGACTCTCCCTAATTTGCAGACTATCCTTCCTCTGCAGACTATCCCTCCTCTGCAGACTATCCTTCCTCTGCAGACTTTCCCTCCTCTGCAGACTATCCCTCCTCTGCAGACTATCCCTCCTCTGCAGACTTTCCCTCCTCTGCAGACTCTCCCTCTTTTGCAGACTATCCCTCCTCTGCAGACTATCCCTCCTCTGCAGACTATCCTTCCTCTGCAGACTTTCCCTCCTCTGCAGACTCTCCCTCCTCTACAGATTCTCCCTCCTCTGCAGACTTTCCCTCCTCTGCAGACTATCCCTCCTCTGCAGACTATCCTTCCTCTGCAGACTTTCCCTCCTCTGCAGACTCTCCCTCCTCTACAGATTCTCCCTCCTCTGCAGACTATCCTTCCTCTGCAGACTATCCCTCCTCTGCAGACTATCCTTCCTCTGCAGACTTTCCCTCCTCTGCAGACTATCCCTCCTCTGCAGACTATCCCTCCTCTGCAGACTATCCTTCCTCTGCAGACTCTCCCTCTTTTGCAGACTATCCTTCCTCTGAAGACTCCCCCTCCTTTCCAAACTATCCCTCCTCTGCAGACTCTCCCTCCTTTGCAGACTATCCTTCCTCTGCAGACTATCCCTCCTCTGCAGACTATCCTTTCTCTGCAGACTCTCCCTCTTTTGCAGACTATCCTTCCTCTGCAGACTATCCCTCCTCTGCAGACTTTCCCTCCTCTGCAGACTCTCCCTCTTTTGCAGACTATCCTTCCTCTGCAGACTATCCCTCCTCTGCAGACTATCCTTCCTCTGCAGACTTTCCCTCCTCTGCAGACTATCCCTCCTCTGCAGACTATCCCTCCTCTGCAGACTATCCCTCCTCTGCAGACTCTCCCTCCTTTGCAGACTATCCTTCCTCTGCAGACTATTCCTCCTTTACAGACTATCCCTCCTCTGCAGACTATTCTTCCTCTGCAGACTCTCCCTCCCTTGCAGACTATCCTTCCACTGCAGACTATACCTCCTCTGCAGACTATCCTTCCTCTGCAGACTATCCCTCCTCTGCAGACTCTCCCTCCTTTGCAGACTATCCTTCCTCTGCAGACTATCCCTTCTTTGCAGACTCACGCTCCTTTGCAGACTGTCCCTCCTCTGCAGACTATCCTTCCTCTGCAGTCTATCCTTCCTCTGCAGACTATCCCTCCTTTGCAGACTATCCCTCCTCTGCAGACTCTTCTTCCTCTGCAGACTATCCCTCCTCTGCAGACTATCCCTCCTCTGGAGACTATCCTTTCTCGGCAGACTATCCCTCCTCTGCAGACTATCCCTCCTCTGGAGACTATCCTTTCTCGGCAGACTATCCCTCCTCTGCAGACTATCCCTCCTCTGGAGACTATCCTTTCTCGGCAGACTATCCCTCCTCTGCAGACTATCCTTCCTCTGTAGACTCTCCGTCCTCTGCAGACTATCCTTCCTCTGTAGACTCTCCCTCCTCTGCAGACTCTCCCTCTTCTGCAGACTATCCCTCCTCTGCAGACTATCCCTCCCCTGCAGACTCTCCCTCCTTTTCAGACTATCCCTCCTCTGCAGACTCACCGTCATCTGCAGACTATCACTCCTCTGCAGACTATCCCTCCTCTGCAGACTATCCTTCCTCTGTAAACTCTCCCTCCTCTGCAGACTCTCCCTCCTCTTCAGACTCTCCCTCCTCTGCAGACTATCCTTCCTCTGTAGACTCTCCCTCCACTGCAGAATATCCTTTCTCTGCAGACTATCCCTCCTATGCAGACTATCCCTCCTCTGCAGACTATCCCTCCTTTGCAGACTATCCTTCCTCTGTAGACTCTCCCTCCTCTGCAGACTATCCCTCCTCTGAAGACTCTCCCTCCTCTGCAGACTATCATTTCTCTGCAGACTATCCTTCTTCTGTAGACTCAACCTCCTCTGCAGACTCTCCCTCCTCTGCAGAATATCCTTCCTCTACAGACTATTCTTTCACTGCAGACTATCCCTCCCTTGCAGACTATCCTTCCTCTGTAGACTTTCCCTCCTCTGCAGATTCTCCCTCCTTTACAGATTATCCCTCCTCTGCAGACTCTCCCTCCTCTGTAGACTATCCTTCCTCTGCACACTCTCCCTCCTCTGCAGACTATCCCTCCTTAGCAGACTATCCTTCCTCTGCAGACTATCCTTCCACTGCAGACTATCCCTTCTCTGCAGACTATCCTTCTTCTGTAGACTCAACCTCCTCTGCAGACTATCCTTCCTCTGCAGACTTTCCCTCCTCTGCAGACTCTCCCTCCTCTACAGACTATCCTTCCTCTGCAGACTATCCTTCCTCTGCAGACTATCCCTCCTCTGCAGACTCTCCCTCCTTTGCAGGCTATCCCTCCTCTGCAGAATATCCTTCCTCTACAGACTATCCCTCCTCTGCAGACTCTCCCTCCTTTGCAGACTATCCCTCCTCTGCAGAATATCCTTCCTCTACAGACTATCCCTCCTCTGCAGACTGTCATTCCTCTGTAGACTCTCCCTCCTTAGCAAACTATCCCTCCTCTGCAGACTTTCCCTCCTCTGCAGATTCTCCCTCCTCTGCAGATTCTCCCCCCTCTAAAGACTATCCCTCCTCTGCAGACTCTCCCCCCTCTAAAGACTATCCCTCCTCTGCAGACTATCCTTCGTCTGCAGACTTTCCTTCCACTGCAGATTATCCCTTCTCTGCAGATTATCCCTTCTCTGCAGACTATTTTTCCTATGCAGACTATCCTTTCTCTGCAGACTCTCCCTCCTCTGCAGACTATCCCTCCTCTGCAGACTATCCCTCCTTTGCAGACTATCCCTCCTCTGTAGACTCTCCCTCCTTTGCAGACTATCCTTCCTCTGCAGACTATCCTTCCACTGCAGATTATCCCTTCTCTGCAGACTATCCTTCCTCTGCAGACTATCCCTCCTCTGCAGACTCTCCCTCCTCTGCATCCTCTCCCTCCTCTGCAGACTATCCTTCCTCTGCAGACTATCCTTCCTCTGCAGACTATGCCTCCTCTGCAGACTATCCCTCCTCTGAAGACTATCCCTCCTCTGCAGATTCTCCCTAATCTGCAGATTCTCCCTCCTCTGCAGACTATCCCTTCTCTGAAGACTATCCCTCCTCTGCAGACTATCCCTCCTCTGTGCAGACCCTCCCTCCTCTGCAGACTATCCCTCCTCTGCAGACTATCCTTCCTCTGCAGACTATCCTTCCACTGAAGATTATCCCTTCTCTGCAGATTATCCCTTCTCTGCAGACTATCCTTCCTCTGCAGACTATCCTTCCACTGCAGACTATCCCTCCACTGCAGACTATCCTTCCTCTGCAGACTCTCCCTCCTCTGCAGACTATCCTTCCTCTGCAGACTCTCCCTCCTCTGCAGACTCTTCCTCCTCTGCAGACTATCCCTTCTTTGCAGACTATCGCTCCTCTGCAGACTATCCCTTCTTTGCAGACTATCCTTTCTCTGCAGACTCTCCCCCCTCTGCAGACTCTCCCTCTTTTGCAGACTATCCTTCCTCTGCAGACTATCCCTCCTTTGCAGACTATCCTTCCTCTGCAGACTCTCCCTCCTCTGTAGACTCTCCCTCCTCTGCAGACTATCCCTTCTCTGCAGACTATCCTTCCTCTGCAGACTATCCTTCCTCTGTAGACTATCATTCCTCTGCAGACTCTCCCTCCTCTGCAGACTCTCCCTCCTCTGCAGACTATCCCTTCTCTGCAGACTATCCTTCCTCTGCAGACTATCCTTCCTCTGCAGCCTATCCCTCCTCTGCAGACTATCCCTCCTCTGCAGACTATCACTCTTCTGTAGACTATCCCTCCTCTGCAGACTCTTCTTCCTCTGCAGACTCTCTCTCCTCTGCAGGCTCTCCCTCCTCTGAAGACTATATTTCCTCTATAGACTATCCCTCCTCTGCAGACTGTCCCTCCTCTGCAGACTATCCCTCCTCTGTAGACTATCCCTCCTCTGCAGACTCTCCTTCCTCTGCAGACTATCCTTCCTCTGCAGACTGTCCCTCCTCTGTAGACTATCACTCCTCTGCAGACTATCCTTCCTCTGCAGACTATCACTCCTCTGCAGACTATCACTCCTCTTCAGGCTCTCTCTCCTCTGCAGACTCTTCCTCCTCTGCAGACTATGCCTTCTTTGCAGACTATCCTTCCTCTGCAGACTATCCTTCCTCGGCAGACTATCCCTCCTCTGTAGACTATCCCTCCTCTGCAGACTATCCTTCCTCTGCAGACTATCCTTCCTCTGCAGACTGTCCCTCCTCTGTAGATTATCAATCCTCTGCAGACTATCCTTCCTCTGCAGACTATCACTCCTCTGCAGACTATCTCTCCTCTGCAGGCTCTCTCTCCTCTGCAGACTATCCCTCCTCTGCAGACTGTCCCTCCTCTGCAGACTATCCCTCCTCTGTAGACTATCCCTCCTCTGAAGACTATCCTTCCTCTGGAGACTATCTCTCCTCTGCAGGTTCTCTCTCCTTTGCAGACTATCCCTCCTCTGCAGACTGTTCCTCCTCTGCAGACTATCCCTCCTCTGTAGACTATCCCTCCTCTGCAGACTATCCTTCCTCTGCAGACTATCCCTCCTCTGCAGACTATCCCTCCTCTGCAGACTATCCTTTCTCTGCAGACTATCCCTCCTCTGCAGACTATCCCTCCTATGCAGACTATCCTTCCTCTGCAGACTATCCCTCCTCTGCAGAATATTCCTCCTCTGCAGACTATCCCTCCTCTGTAGACTCTCCCTCCTCTGCAGACTATCCCTCCTCTGCAGACTATCCCTCCTCTGCAGACTATCCTTTCTCTGCAGACTCTCCCTCCTCTGCAGACTATCCTTCCTCTGTAGACTCTCCATCCTCTGTAGACTCTCCCTCCTCTGCAGACTATCCCTCCTCTGCAGACTATCCTTCCTCTGCAGACTATCCCTCCTCTGCAGACTCTCCCTCCTCTACAGATTCTCCCTCCTTTGCAGACTATCCCTCCTCTGCAGACTTTCCCTCCTCTGCAGACTCTCCCTCTTTTGCAGACTATCCTTCCTCTGAAGACTCTGCCTCCTCTGCAGACTATCCTTCTTCTGCAGACTATTCCTCCTTTGCAGACTATCCCTCCTCTGCAGACTATCCTTCCTCTGCAGACTCTCCCTCCCTTGCAGACTATCCTTCCACTGCAGACTATCCCTCCTCTGCAGACTATCCTTCCTCTGCAGACTATCCCTCCTCTGCAGACTCTCTCTCCTTTGCAGACTATCCTTCCTCTGCAGACTATCACTTTTTGCAGACTCACGCTCCTTTGCAGACTGTCCCTCCTCTGCAGACTATCCTTCCTCTGCAGTCTATCCTTCTTCTGCAGACTATCCTTCCTTTGCAGACTTTCCCTCCTCTGCAGACTCTTCTTCCTCTGCAGACTATCCCTCCTCTGCAGACTATCCCTCCTCTGCAAACTATCCTTCCTCGGCAGACTATCCCTCCTCTGCAGACTATCCTTCCTCTGTAGAATCTCCCTCCTCTGCAGACTATCCCTCCTCTGCAGATTATCCTTTCTCTGCAGACTCTCCCTCCTCTGCAGACTCTCCCTCCTCTGCAGACTATCCTTCCTCTGTAGACTCTCCGTCCTCTGCAGACTATCCTTCCTCTGTAGACTCTCCCTCCTCTGCAGACTCTCCCTCTTCTGCAGACTATCCCTCCTCTGCAGACTATCCCTCCCCTGCAGACTCTCCCTCCTCTTCAGACTATCCCTCCTCTGCAGACTCTCCGTCCTCTGCAGACTATCCCTCCTCTGCAGACTATCCCTCCTCTGCAGACTCTCCGTCCTCTGCAGACTCTCCGTCCTCTGCAGACTCTCCCTCCTCTGCAGACTATCCTTCCTCTGTAGACTCTCCGTCCTCTGCAGACTATCCTTCCTCTGTAGACTCTCCCTCCTCTGCAGACTCTCCCTCTTCTGCAGACTATCCCTCCTCTGCAGACTATCCCTCCCCTGCAGACTCTCCCTCCTCTGCAGACTATCCCTCCTCTGCAAACTATCCTTCCTCGGCAGACTATCCCTCCTCTGCAGACTATCCTTCCTCTGTAGAATCTCCCTCCTCTGCAGACTCTCCCTCCTCTTCAGACTCTCCCTCCTCTGCAGACTATCCTTCCTCTGTAGACTTTCCCTCCTCTGCAGACTATCCTTCCTCTGTAGACTCTCCCTCCTCTGCAGAATATCCTTCCTCTACAGACTATCCTTTCTCTGCAGACTATCCCTCCTATGCAGACTATCCCTCCCCTGCAGACTCTCCCTCCTCTTCAGACTATCCCTCCTCTGCAGACTATCCCTCCTCTGCAGACTATCCCTCCTCTGCAGACTCTCCGTCCTCTGCAGACTCTCCGTCCTCTGCAGACTCTCCCTCCTCTGCAGACTCTCCCTCCTCTGCAGACTATCCTTCCTCTGTAGACTCTCCGTCCTCTGCAGACTATCCTTCCTCTGTAGACTCTCCCTCCTCTGCAGACTCTCCCTCTTCTGCAGACTATCCCTCCTCTGCAGACTATCCCTCCCCTGCAGACTCTCCCTCCTCTTCAGACTATCCCTCCTCTGCAGACTCTCCGTCCTCTGCAGACTATCCCTCCTCTGCAGACTATCCCTCCTCTGCAAACTATCCTTCCTCGGCAGACTATCCCTCCTCTGCAGACTATCCTTCCTCTGTAGAATCTCCCTCCTCTGCAGACTCTCCCTCCTCTTAAGACTCTCCCTCCTCTGCAGACTATCCTTCCTCTGTAGACTTTCCCTCCTCTGCAGACTATCCTTCCTCTGTAGACTCTCCCTCCTCTGCAGAATATCCTTCCTCTACAGACTATCCTTTCTCTGCAGACTATCCCTCCTATGCAGACTATCCCTCCTCTGCAGACTATCCCTCCTTTGCAGACTATCCTTCCTCTGCAGACTCTCCCTCCTCTGCAGACTATCCTTCCTCTGTAGACTCTCCCTCCTCTGCAGAATATCCTTCCTCTACAGACTATCCTTTCTCTGCAGACTATCCCTCCTATGCAGACTATCCCTCCTCTGCAGACTATCCCTCCTTTGCAGACTATCCTTCCTCTGCAGACTCTCCCTCCTCTGCAGACTATCCTTCCTCTGTAGACTCTCCCTCCTCTGCAAAATATCCTTCCTCTACAGACTATTCTTTCACTGCAGACTATCCCTCCTTTGTAGACTATCCTTCCTCTGCAGACTTTCCCTCCTCTGCAGATTCTCCCTCCTCTGCAGACTATCCCTCCTTTACAGACTATCCCTCCTCTGCAGACTCTCCCTCCTTTACAGACTATCCTTCCTCTGCAGACTATCCCTCCTCTGCAGACTATCCCTCCTCTGCAGACTCTCCCTCCTCTGCAGACTATCCTTCCTCTGCAC
Source organism: Anomaloglossus baeobatrachus (assembly GCF_048569485.1). Lineage (NCBI taxonomy): Eukaryota > Metazoa > Chordata > Amphibia > Anura > Aromobatidae > Anomaloglossus > Anomaloglossus baeobatrachus. The sequence goes on from NC_134356.1 coordinate 702,459,543, forward strand.
ACTCTCCCTCCTCTGCAGACTATCCCTCCTTAGCAGACTATCCTTCCTCTGCAGACTATCCTTCCACTGCAGACTATCCCTTCTCTGCAGACTATCCTTCTTCTCTAGACTCAACCTCCTCTGGAGACTCTCCCTCCTCTGCAGACTATCCCTTCTTTGCGGACTATCCTTCCTCTGCAGACTATCTTTCCTCTGCAGACTATCCCTCCTCTGCAGACTATCCCTCCTCTGCAGTCTATCACTCCTCTGTAGACTATCCCTCCTCTGCAGACTCTTCTTCCTCTGCAGACTATCTCTCCTCTGAAGGCTCACCCTCCTCTGAAGACTATCTTTCCTCTGCAGACTATCCCTCCTCTGCAGACTGTCCCTCCTCTGCAGACTATCCCTCCTCTGTAGACTATCACTCCTCTGCAGACTATCCTTCCTCTGCAGACTATCCTTCCTCTGCAGACTATCACTCCTCTGCAGACTATCACTCCTCTGCAGACTATCTCTCCTCTGCAGGCTCTCTCTCCTCTGCAGACTATCCCTCCTCTGCAGACTGTCCCTCCTCTGCAGACTATCCCTCCTCTGTAGACTATCCCTCCTCTGAAGACTATCCTTCCTCTGGAGACTATCACTCCTCTGCAGACTATCTCTCCTCTGCAGGCTCTCTCTCCTCTGCAGACTATCCCTCCTCTGCAGACTCTCCCTCCTCTGCAGACTCTCCCTCCTCTGAAGACTATCTTTCCTCTGCAGACTATCCCTCCTCTGCAGACTGTCCCTCCTCTGCAGACTATCCCTCCTCTGTAGACTATCCCTCCTCTGCAGACTATCCTTCCTCTGCAGACTATCCCTCCTCTGCAGACTCTTCCTCCTCTGCAGACTATCCCTTCTTTGCAGACTATCCTTCCTCTGCAGACTATCCTTCCTCTGCAGACTATCCTTCCTCTACAGACTATCCCTCCTCTGCAGACTCTCCCTCCTCTGCAGACTCTCCCTTCTTTGCAGACTATCCTTCCTCTGCAGACTATCCCTCCTCTGCAGACTCTCCCTCCTCTGCAGACTCTCCCTTCTTTGCAGACTATCCTTCCTCTGCAGACTATCCCTCTTCTGCAGACTCTCCCTCCTTTGCAGACTATGCCTTCTCTGCAGGCTATCCGTCCTCTGAAGACTATCCCTCCTCTGCAGACTATTCTTCCTCTGTAGGCTCTCCATCCTCTGTAGACTCTCCCTCCTCTGCAGACTATCCCTCCTCTGCAGACTATCCCTCCTCTGCAGACTTTCCCTCCTCTGCAGACTCTCCCTCTTTTGCAGACTATCCTTCCACTGAAGACTCTGCCTCCTCTGCAGACTATCCTTCCTCTGCAGACTATTCCTCCTTTGCAGACTATCCCTCCTCTGCAGACTATCCTTCCTCTGCAGACTCTCCCTCCCTTGCAGACTATCCTTCCACTGCAGACTATCCCTCCTCTGCAGACTATCCTTCCTCTGCAGACTATCCCTCCTCTGCAGACTCTCTCTCCTTTGCAGACTATCCTTCCTCTGCAGACTATCCCTTCTTTGCAGACTCACGCTCCTTTGCAGACTGTCCCTCCTCTGCAGACTATCCTTCCTCTGCAGTCTATCCTTCCTCTGCAGACTATCCCTCCTTTGCAGACTTTCCCTCCTCTGCAGACTCTTCTTCCTCTGCAGACTATCCCTCCTCTGCAGACTATCCCTCCTCTGCAGACTATCCTTCCTCTGAAGAATCTCCCTCCTCTGCAGACTATCCCTCCTCTGCAGACTATCCTTTCTCTGCAGACTCTCCCTCCTCTGCAAACTCTCCCTCCTCTGCAGACTATCCTTCCTCTGTAGACTCTCCGTCCTCTGCAGACTATCCTTCCTCTGTAGACTCTCCCTCCTCTGCAGACTCTCCCTCTTCTGCAGACTATCCCTCCTCTGCAGACTATGCCTCCCCTGCAGACTCTCCCTCCTCTTCAGACTATCCCTCCTCTGCAGACTCTCCGTCCTCTGCAGACTATCCCTCCTCTGCAGACTATCCCTCCTCTGCAGACTATCCCTCCTCTGCAAACTATCCTTCCTCGGCAGACTATCCCGCCTCTGCAGACTATCCTTTCTCTGCAGACTATCCCGCCTCTGCAGACTATCCTTCCTCTGTAGAATCTCCCTCCTCTGCAAACTCTCCCTCCTCTTCAGACTCTCCCTCCTCTGCAGACTATCCTTCCTCTGTAGACTCTCCCTCCTCTGCAGACTATCCTTCCTCTGTAGACTCTCCCTCCTCTGCAGAATATCCTTCCTCTACAGACTATCCTTTCTCTGCAGACTATCCCTCCTATGCAGACTATCCCTCCTCTGCAGACTATCCCTCCTTTGCAGACTATCCTTCCTCTGCAGACTCTCCCTCCTCGGCAGACTATCCTTCTTCTGTAGACTCAACCTCCTGTGCAGAATATCCTTCCTCTACAAACTATCCTTTCTCTGCAGACTATCCCTCCTATGCAGACTATCCCTCCTCTGCAGACTATCCCTCCTTTGCAGACTATCCTTCCTCTGCAGACTCTCCCTCCTCTGCAGAATATCCTTCCTCTACAGACTATTCTTTCACTGCAGACTATCCCTCCTTTGTAGACTATCATTCTTCTGTAGACTCAACCTCCTCTGCAGACTTTCCCTCCTCTGCAGATTCTCCCTCCTTTACAGACTATCCCTTCTCTGCAGACTCTCCCTCCTTTACAGACTATCCTTCCTCTGCAGACTATCCCTCCTCTGCAGACTATCCCTCCTCTGCAGACTCTCCCTCCTCTGCAGACTATCCTTCCTCTGCAGACTATCCCTCCTCTGCAGACTCTCCCTCCTCTGCAGACTATCCCTCCTTAGCAGACTATCCTTCCTCTGCAGACTATCCTTCCACTGCAGACTATCCCTGCTCTGCAGACTATCCTTCTTCTGTAGACTCAACCTCCTCTGCAGACTATCCTTCCTCTGTAGACTAACCTTCCTCTGCAGACTTTCCCTCCTCTGCAGATTCTCCCTCCTTTACAGACTATCCCTCCTCTGCAGACTCTCCCTCCTTTACAGACTATCCTTCCTCTGCAGACTATCCCTCCTCTGCAGACTATCCCTCCTCTGCAGACTCTCCCTCCTCTGCAGACTATCCTTCCTCTGCAGACTATCCCTCCTCTGCAGACTCTCCCTCCTCTGCAGACTATCCCTCCTTAGCAGACTATCCTTCCTCTGCAGACTATCCTTCCACTGCAGACTATCCCTCCTCTGCAGACTTTCCCTCCTCTGCAGACTCTCCCTCTTTTGCAGACTATCTTTCCACTGAAGACTCTGCCTCCTCTGCAGACTATCCTTCCTCTGCAGACTATTCCTCCTTTGCAGACTATCCCTCCTCTGCAGACTATCCTTCCTCTGCAGACTCTCCCTCCCTTGCAGACTATCCTTCCACTGCAGACTATCCCTCCTCTGCAGACTATCCTTCCTCTGCAGACTATCCCTCCTCTGCAGACTCTCTCTCCTTTGCAGACTATCCTTCCTCTGCAGACTATCCCTTCTTTGCAGACTCACGCTCCTTTGCAGACTGTCCCTCCTCTGCAGACTATCCTTCCTCTGCAGTCTATCCTTCCTCTGCAGACTATCCCTCCTTTGCAGACTATCCCTCCTCTGCAGACTCTTCTTCCTCTGCAGACTATCCTTCCTCTGCAGACTATCCCTCCTCTGCAGACTATCCCTCCTCTGCAGACTATCCCTCCTCTGCAGACTATCTTTCCTCTGCAGACTATCCCTCCCCTGCAGACTCTCCCTCCTCTTCAGACTAGCCCTCCTCTGCAGACTCTCCGTCCTCTCCAGACTATCCCTCCTCTGCAGACTCTCCGTCCTCTGCAGACTCTCCGTCCTCTGCAGACTATCCTTCCTCTGTAGACTCTCCCTCCTCTGCAGACTCTCCCTCTTCTGCAGACTATCCCTCCTCTGCAGACTATCCCTCCCCTACAGACTCTCCCTCCTCTTCAGACTATCCCTCCTCTGCAGACTCTCCGTCCTCTGCAGACTATCGCTCCTCTGCAGACTATCCCTCCTCTGCAAACTATCCTTCCTCGGCAGACTATCCCGCCTCTGCAGACTATCCTTCCTCTGTAGAATCTCCCTCCTCTGCAGACTCTCCCTCCTCTTCAGACTCTCCCTCCTCTGCAGACTATCCTTCCTCTGTAGACTCTCCCTCCTCTGCAGAATATCCTTCCTCTACAGACTATCCTTTCTCTGCAGACTATCCCTCCTATGCAGACTATCCCTCCTCTGCAGACTATCCCTCCTTTGCAGACTATCCTTCCTCTGCAGACTCTCCCTCCTCTGCAGACTATCATTCTTCTGTAGACTCAACCTCCTCTGCAGATTCTCCCTCCTTTACAGACTTTCCCTCCTCTGCAGACTCTCCCTCCTTTACAGACTATCCTTCCTCTGCAGACTATCCCTCCTCTGCAGACTCTCCCTCCTCTGCAGACTATCCTTCCTCTGCAGACTATCCCTCCTTTGCAGACTCTCCCTCCTCTGCAGACTATCCCTCCTTAGCAGACTATCCTTCCTCTGCAGACTATCCTTCCACTGCAGACTATCCCTTCTCTGCAGACTATCCTTCTTCTGTAGACTCAACCTCATCTGCAGACTATCCTTCCTCTGTAGACTATCCTTCCTCTGGAGACTCTACCTCCTCTGCAGACTCTCCCTCCTCTGCAGACTATCCCTTCTTTGCGGACTATCCTTCCTCTGCAGACTATCCTTCCTCTGCAGACTATCCCTCCTCTGCAGACTATCCCTCCTCTGCAGTCTATCACTCCTCTGTAGACAATCCCTCCTCTGCAGACTATCCCTCCTCTGCAGACTATCCCTCCTCTGCAAACTATCCGTACTCTGCAGTCTATCACTCCTCTGTAGACTATCCCTCCCCTGCAGACTCTCCCTCCTCTTCAGACTATCCCTCCTCTGCAGACTCTCCGTCCTCTGCAGACTATCCCTCCTCTGCAGACTATCCCTCCTCTGCAGACTCTCCCTCCTCTGCAGACTCTCCGTCCTCTGCAGACTATCCTTCCTCTGTAGACTCTCCCTCCTCTGCAGACTCTCCCTCCTCTGCAGACTATCCCTCCTCTGCAGACTATCCCTCCCCTGCAGACTCTCCCTCCTCTTGAGACTATCCCTCCTCTGCAGACTCTCCGTCCTCTGCAGACTATCCCTCCTCTGCAGACTATCCCTCCTCTGCAAACTATCCTTCCTCGGCAGACTATCCCGCCTCTGCAGACTATCCTTCCTCTGTAGAATCTCCCTCCTCTGCAGACTCTCCCTCCTCTTCAGACTCTCCCTCCTCTGCAGACTATCCTTCCTCTGTAGACTCTCCCTCCTCTGCAGACTATCCTTCCTCTGTAGACTCTCCCTCCTCTGCAGACTCTCCCTCCTCTGCAGACTATCCCTCCTCTGCAGACTATCCCTCCCCTGCAGACTCTCCCTCCTCTTCAGACTATCCCTCCTCTGCAGACTATCCCTCCTCTGCAGACTATCCCTCCTCTGCAGACTATCCCTCCTCTGCAAACTATCCTTCCTCGGCAGACTATCCCGCCTCTGCAGACTATCCTTCCTCTGTAGACTCTCCCTCCTCTGCAGAATATCCTTCCTCTACAGACTATCCTTTCTCTGCAGACTATCCCTCCTATGCAGACTATCCCTCCTCTGCAGACTATCCCTCCTTTGCAGACTATCCTTCCTCTGCAGACTCTCCCTCCTCTGCAGACTATCCTTCTTCTGTAGACTCAACCTCCTCTGCAGACTCTCCCTCCTCTGCAGAATATCCTTCCTCTACAGACTATTCTTTCACTGCAGACTATCCCTCCTTTGTAGACTATCCTTCCTCTGCAGACTTTCCCTCCTCTGCAGATTCTCCCTCCTTTACAGACTATCCTTCCTCTGCAGACTATCGCTCCTCTGCAGACTATCCCTCCTCTGCAGACTCTCCCTCCTCTGCAGACTATCCTTCCTCTGCACACTCTCCCTCCTCTGCAGACTATCCCTCCTTAGCAGACTATCCTTCCTCTGCAGACTATCCTTCCACTGCAGACTATCCCTTCTCTGCAGACTATCCTTCCTCTGTAGACTCTCCCTCCTCTGCAGAATATCCTTCCTCTACAGACTATCCTTTCTCTGCAGACTATCCCTCCTATGCAGACTATCCCTCCTCTGCAGACTATCCCTCCTTTGCAGACTATCCTTCCTCTGCAGACTCTCCCTCCTCTGCAGACTATCCCTCCTTTGCAGACTATCCCTCCTTTGCAGACTATCCTTCCTCTGTAGACTCTCCCTCCTCTGCAAAATATCCTTCCTCTACAGACTATTCTTTCACTGCAGACTATCCCTCCTTTGTAGACTATCCTTCCTCTGCAGACTTTCCCTCCTCTGCAGATTCTCCCTCCTTTACTGACTATCCCTCCTCTGCAGACTCTCCCTCCTTTACAGACTATCCTTCCTCTGCAGACTATCCCTCCTCTGCAGACTATCCCTCCTCTGCAGACTATCCCTCCTCTGCAGACTATCCTTCCTCTGCACACTCTCCCTCCTCTGCAGACTATCCCTCCTTAGCAGACTATCCTTCCTCTGCAGACTATCCTTCCACTGCAGACTATCCCTTCTCTGCAGACTATCCTTCTTCTGTAGACTCAACCTCCTCTGGAGACTCTCCCTCCTCTGCAGACTATCCCTTCTTTGCGGACTATCCTTCCTCTGCAGACTATCTTTCCTCTGCAGACTATCCCTCCTCTGCAGACTATCCCTCCTCTGCAGTCTATCACTCCTCTGTAGACTATCCCTCCTCTGCAGACTCTTCTTCCTCTGCAGACTATCTCTCCTCTGAAGGCTCACCCTCCTCTGAAGACTCTCCCTCCTCTGCAGACTATCCCTCCTCTGTAGACTATCCCTCCTCTGCAGACTCTCCTTCCTCTGCAGACTATCCTTCCTCTGCAGACTATCCCTCCTCTGTAGACTATCACTCCTCTGCATTCTATCCTTCCCCTGCAGACTATCCTTCCTCTGCAGACTATCCCTCCTCTGTAGACTATCACTCCTCTGCAGACTATCTCTCCTCTGCAGGCTCTCTCTCCTCTGCAGACTATCCTTCCTCTGCAGACTATCCTTCCTCTACAGACTATCCCTCCTCTGCAGACTCTCCCTTCTCTGCAGACTATCCTTCCTCTGCAGACTATCCCTCCTCTGCAGACTATCCCTCCTCTGCAGACTCTCCCTCCTTTGCAGACTATCCTTCCTCTGCAGACTATCCCTCTTCTGCAGACTCTCCCTCCTTTGCAGACTATGCCTTCTCTGCAGGCTATCCGTCCTCTGAAGACTATCCCTCCTCTGCAGACTATTCTTCCTCTGCAGACTCCCTTCCTTTGCAGACTCTCCCTCCTTTGCAGACTATACTTTCTCTGCAGACTATCCCTCTTCTGCAGACTATCCCTCCTCTGCAGACTATTCCTCCTCTGCAGACTATCCCTCCTCTGTAGACTATCCCTCCTCTGCAGACTATCCTTCCTCTGCAGAATATCCTTTCTCTGCAGACTCTCCCTTCTCTGCAGCCTATACTTCCTCTGTAGGCTCTCCATCCTCTGTAGACTCTCCCTCCTCTGCAGACTATCCCTCCTCTGCAGACTATCCTTCCTCTGCAGACTATCCCTCCTCTGCAGACTCTCCCTCCTCTGCAGACTATCCCTCCTCTGCAGACTATCCCTCCTCTGCAGAATATCCTTTCTCTGCAGACTCTCCCTTCTCTGCAGCCTATACTTCCTCTGCAGACTCTCCCTCCTCTGAAGACTCTCCCTCCTTTGCAGACTATCCTTCCTCTGCACACTATCCCTCCTCTGCAGACTATCCTTCCTCTGCAGACTTTCCCTTTTCTGCAGACTATCCCTCCTCTGCAGACTATCCCTCCTCTGCAGACTTTCCCTCCTCTGCAGACTCTCCCTCTTTTGCAGACTATCCTTCCACTGAAGACTCTGCCTCCTCTGCAGACTATCCTTCCTCTGCAGACTATTCCTCCTTTGCAGACTATCCCTCCTCTGCAGACTATCCTTCCTCTGCAGACTCTCCCTCCCTTGCAGACTATCCTTCCACTGCAGACTATCCCTCCTCTGCAGACTATCCTTCCTCTGCAGACTATCCCTCCTCTGCAGACTCTCTCTCCTTTGCAGACTATCCTTCCTCTGCAGACTATCCCTTCTTTGCAGACTCACGCTCCTTTGCAGACTGTCCCTCCTCTGCAGACTATCCTTCCTCTGCAGTCTATCCTTCCTCTGCAGACTATCCCTCCTTTGCAGACTTTCCCTCCTCTACAGACTCTTCTTCCTCTGCAGACTATCCCTCCTCTGCAGACTATCCCTCCTCTACAAACTATCCTTCCTCGGCAGACTATCCCTCCTCTGCAGACTATCCTTCCTTTGTAGAATCTCCCTCCTCTGCAGACTATCCCTCCTCTGCAGTCTATCCTTTCTCTGCAGACTCTCCCTCCTCTGCAAACTCTCCCTCCTCTGCAGACTATCCTTCCTCTGTAGACTCTCCGTCCTCTGCAGACTATCCTTCCTCTGTAGACTCTCCCTCCTCTGCAAACTCTCCCTCTTCTGCAGACTATCCGTCCTCTGCAGACTATCCCTCCCCTGCAGACTCTCCCTCCTCTTCAGACTATCCCTCCTCTGCAGACTCTCCGTCCTCTGCAGACTATCCCTCCTCTGCAGACTATCCCTCCTCTGCAGACTCTCCATCCTCTGCAGACTCTCCGTCCTCTGCAGACTATCCTTCCTCTGTAGACTCTCCCTCCTCTGCAGACTCTCCCTCTTCTGCAGACTATCCCTCCTCTGCAGACTATCCCTCCCCTGCAGACTCTCCCTCCTCTTCCGACTATCCCTCCTCTGCAGACTCTCCGTCCTCTGCAGACTATCCCTCCTCTGCAGACTATCCCTCCTCTGCAAACTATCCTTCCTCGGCAGACTATCCCGCCTCTGCAGACTATCCTTTCTCTGCAGACTATCCCGCCTCTGCAGACTATCCTTCCTCTGTAGAATCTCCCTCCTCTGCAGACTCTCCCTCCTCTTCAGACTCTCCCTCCTCTGCAGACTATCCTTCCTCTGTAGACTCTCCCTCCTCTGCAGACTATCCTTCCTCTGTAGACTCTCCCTCCTCTGCAGAATATCCTTCCTCTACAGACTATCCTTTCTCTGCAGACTATCCCTCCTATGCAGACTATCCCTCCTCTGCAGACTATCCCTCCTTTGCAGACTATCCTTCCTCTGCAGACTCTCCCTCCTCTGCAGACTATCGTTCTTCTGTAGACTCAACCTCCTCTGCAGACTCTCCCTCCTCTGCAGAATATCCTTCCTCTACAGACTATTCTTTCACTGCAGACTATCCCTCCTTTGTAGACTATCATTCTTCTGTAGACTCAACCTCCTCTGCAGACTTTCCCTCCTCTGCAGATTCTCCCTCCTTTACAGACTATCCCTCCTCTGCAGACTCTCCCTCCTTTACAGACTATCCTTCCTCTGCAGACTATCCCTCCTCTGCAGACTATCCCTCCTCTGCAGACTCTCCCTCCTCTGCAGACTATCCTTCCTCTGCAGACTATCCCTCCTCTGCAGACTCTCCCTCCTCTGCAGACTATCCCTCCTTAGCAGACTATCCTTCCTCTGCAGACTATCCCTCCTCTGCAGACTATCCTTCCTCTGTAGACTATCCTTCCTCTGGAGACTCTACCTCCTCTGCAGACTCTCCCTCCTCTGCAGACTATCCCTTCTTTGCGGACTATCCTTCCTCTGCAGACTATCCTTCCTCTGCAGACTATCCCTCCTCTGCAGACTATCCCTCCTCTGCAGTCTATCACTCCTCTGTAGACTATCCCTCCCCTGCAGACTCTCCCTCCTCTTCAGACTATCCCTCCTCTGCAGACTCTCCGTCCTCTGCAGACTATCCCTCCTCTGCAGACTATCCCTCCTCTGCAGACTCTCCGTCCTCTGCAGACTCTCCGTTCTCTGCAGACTATCCTTCCTCTGTAGACTCTCCCTCCTCTGCAGACTCTCCCTCTTCTGCAGACTATCCCTCCTCTGCAGACTATCCCTCCCCTGCAGACTCTCCCTCCTCTTCAGACTATCCCTCCTCTGCAGACTCTCCGTCCTCTGCAGACTATCCCTCCTCTGCAGACTATCCCTCCTCTGCAAACTATCCTTCCTCGGCAGACTATCCCGCCTCTGCAGACTATCCTTCCTCTGTAGAATCTCCCTCCTCTGCAGACTCTCCCTCCTCTTCAGACTCTCCCTCCTCTGCAGACTATCCTTCCTCTGCAGACTCTCCCTCCTCTACAGACTATCCTTCTTCTGTAGACTCAACCTCCTCTGCAGACTCTCCCTCCTCTGCAGAATATCCTTCCTCTACAGACTATTCTTTCACTGCAGACTATCCCTCCTTTGTAGACTATCATTCTTCTGTAGACTCAACCTCCTCTGCAGACTTTCCCTCCTCTGCAGATTCTCCCTCCTTTACAGACTATCCCTCCTCTGCAGACTCTCCCTCCTCTGCAGACTATCCTTCCTCTGCAGACTATCCCTCCTCTGCAGACTCTCCCTCCTCTGCAGACTATCCCTCCTTAGCAGACTATCCTTCCTCTGCAGACTATCCTTCCACTGCAGACTATCCCTTCTCTGCAGACTATCCTTCTTCTGTAGACTCAACCTCCTCTGCAGACTCTCCCTCCTCTGCAGAATATCCTTCCTCTACAGACTATTCTTTCACTGCAGACTATCCCTCCTTTGTAGACTATCATTCTTCTGTAGACTCAACCTCCTCTGCAGACTTTCCCTCCTCTGCAGATTCTCCCTCCTTTACAGACTATCCCTCCTCTGCAGACTCTCCCTCCTCTGCAGACTATCCTTCCTCTGTAGACTATCCTTCCTCTGGAGACTCTACCTCCTCTGCAGACTCTCCCTCCTCTGCAGACTATCCCTTCTGTGAGGCAAATCCCGGGATATGAAGATGAATTATGACTCCAGTCATAATCGCTCATCACTCCCTGGCAGTGCCCCCTCCCTTCTTGTTCTCAGTGTTCCACTTACACCTCCATGGCCATGTCCTGTGATATGGAGATGAGGTGGTGTGGGAACAATGGACACAGGATGACTCCCTGCCGTCACCCTGTAGTAGGAGCTGCTATCTAATTAGCAAGGCTCTGGAAGTAGCCAGACAGAACGACTCCAGTAAAAAATGGTTCATATCTCGCAAGCCATATTTCCGATAAATATGGCAACCATAAAAATGGTGTCTCCGCATGCGGACGATGCCGGCACACCCTTTTTATGGGAGCAGGACATTGGGAAATGCCCCAGGCGTGATATCAGCCAATGGGGAACTGGCAGACAGGTCATGAGTCCCCTCGTTCTGTAGCTAAATTCATAACTGTCACAATGAGAGCATTGGCGTCCGCCTACGACGCTCCCAGGCAAAGTTATGGCCCATATTCCATGTTGTGGATTGTCCATAACTCAAGCCAGGGGTGGAGCAGTGCTCCCTCTGAGGTCACTAAGGTAGGAGGGGACCTGGATTGGCCCAGGTTGATAACCCTACTTCGGCCATTTTCCAGGGTTCTTTTCGCTGGGGGCACGTGTAGGAAACATCTGTGGGAGTTCCTGGAAACCTGGGTACAGCGCCCCCCTGTGGCCAGACGCAACAAGGTAACTGCTGGAACTGTGTATGCCTGTTTGTAACCCATGCTTTGATTGTAACTGTACTCTGACATATGTATATTCTGTAGATTCCCTATTGTATATATTGTAGTTTCTAGTGTGCTTTAGGCTGATTAAATTATATAATTAATCTTGGGCTGTTCTGTTATCTCGATCTTGAATCCCACGTCTGTGTGTTCGGCTAATAGTTACCGTAAATCGGTTGGTGGCAGCGAATTGTGCCAAGGATTATTGTGGGGAGGCCAGTGAGATTCGGGGAGATTTTATATATTCCGCCCGCGGAGGTCGGGGGAATATATACCCTACTCTCACTGGGGACCCTTCAATAATCGGCATAAGTAGTATAGCGGCCTCCTTGCTTATTGTCGGGCAATTCCATAATTGGCCTGACTATAAGAGGGGCGCTAGAGAGCGCGTCACGTGCTCTGTCTGTCGGTCGGGAGGTATAAAGGAGGGGTGACCCCCACTTGTTACCCCCCGATTGTGACGTACTGGTAGCCAGCGCGGGGGATTTCTGAGTGACCCCCCCGGTGGTTTGTGACATATTGGTGGCAAGCGGTGGGATCGAGATAATAGTGTGTGTGAGTGTGAGACCCATACTCCCAGACACTAAAGACTGCCTGCAGCAGCTGTGGCTGCTGGGGTCTTCAGACTAGCTCAACACTAGAGTGTCAGAGTGCAGATACTGTAAGGTGTGTGGAGGCATCAGGTGTCAGTTCTGTGTCAGTGACCAAAAGTCTGCAAGAATGGCTGATGGCACCAGGAGCAGAGCTAGGCAACTGGCCAATGCTAAAGCAGGAGCCGAAGAGAGGGAGGACGGTGCTGTGGACAGTAATGAGGAGGTTGCCCACGAGTCCTCCAGGAGCTCGACGCCAGAAAACAGCTCTGCAGAGGACATTGCACAACCTAGCAATTATGGACAAGATGAGGAGCAGCTCACCCAAGGGTCCTCAACGAGCCAGATGCCAGCCCTCCGCTCTGCAAGGGACAGTGAAGCACCAGGCTCCGCAGCGGGCCGCAGATCACCACGTGCCATTCCACCGAGCCTGGGAGGCTCGGATAGCCTTCTTCAAATGGCTATGGCCCTTCTCCAGGCTGGAGACCAGAAGGGCTACAAGGAACTCCTGGCAGAGCGCAGGGCAGAGCGGCAGGCAGCGCGTGAAGAGCGAGAGCGAGAGCGACAGGCAGACCGTGACTACCAGCTGCAGCTAGCTCAGCTCCGGCCCTCATCAGCCACACGTGACCTTCGAGACACCAAACTCCCAAAGGTCCGTGTTGAGGACTTCCCAGTGCTGGAGAAGGATGGAGACTTGGACTCTTTCTTGACTGCTTTTGAACGGACTTGCTTGCAGCACCATCTGGACAAGGAGCAGTGGGCCAAATACCTGACCCCCCGTTTAAGGGGTAAGGCCCTGGATATCCTTGGGGACTTGCCTGCTGAGGCAGATCAGGGCTACGACACCATCAAGCGGGCCCTGATCCAACAGTACAACCTCACCCCAGAGTCCTACCGCAAGAAGTTCCGGAGCCTACAGAAGGGACCAAAGGACTCCTGGGCTGACCACCGGCGGGCACTTGCCCGAGCTGCCGACCACTGGACCCAAGGCCTGCAGCTTTCCACCGGACCGGAGATCCTGGACTTGTTCATCACGGAGCAACTCTTGTGGAACTGCCCTGAGGATCTCCGCCAGTTCATCCGAGACCAGAAGCCAAAGGGGTCCACGGCTACAGCTGCCCTTGCCGATGACTACACCAACAACCGGGCCCCTGAGGCCAGGAGAGCAGTCACCAGCAGCACCTGGAGAGGGGGTAAGATGAACTCTGCGACTGCCCCACCTGCCCCTAGACTGCAGGGGGTGTCCCCCTCAACTCCCCTCTCCAGGCCCGTGGCAGAGCCAAGACGGTGCCACCAGTGCAACCTACCTGGACACTTCAAGGCCATGTGCCCTCAGCGTCCCAAGGCCCCGGCTCCGTCCCCGTCCCAAGGGCCGCCCAAGGTGTATTGTGTGGGTGGGGGTGGTGGTAGGTCCCTGGACAGCTTCCAACCTGTCACCGTCGGCCGGTCTGTGACCATAGGACTGCGAGACAGCGCCTCGGAGGTGACTCTGGTGCGGCCTGAGATGGTGTCCCCCCAAGACTTGATCCCTGGAAAAACCCTCGCTGTCTCCGGGATTGGAGGCACTGACCCGGCGCTGCCTGTTGCTGACATTTATGTGGACTGGGGCGCAGGGCGGGGGGTGAGGGAGGTGGGGGTAACTGATCGGATCCCTGCAAACGTGTTACTTGGGACAGATTTGGGGCAGATAACCTCCCAGTTTGGGCCCCCCCCAAGGGCTGACCCTTCAGCCAGTACTGACATGACTCCTGACAATGTTAATGTGTTATCTATGAATGATGTAAGGGAGGAGGGAGTGAACTCTGATATTTCTGCTTGCATAGACACCATAGACACACACGCAGCTGCAGCTGTGACAGGAGGGGAGGGGGTCAGAGAAAGGTGTGACAATGCCTCTACAAGTAATCAGCCTGTGAGCTGGGATCTGTTGCCCTCTGCAGGGATAAGCAGAGAGCCGGGTGCTGCAGGGGGAGGACCAGTGTGTGGGGTGGGGGCTACCACAGCAAATGTGGGGTCCCCAGAGATTTCACAGCGGGGTTCTGTTGCTGCAGGAGGGGAACAGGCAGGTGAGATTGGGGCCGGTCCAGGAGCGGAAGTGCTCCCAGGTAAGATCTCGGTGCATGGTTCCCCCACAACCGGGGTGTCAGGAAGCCAGGTAGGTCTGCCTGAACCGGCGACTTGGTCAGGAACGGAGGAGGAGCAGGCACGACCCACGGTCGCAGCGGCTGTGGCCGCTGTCACCCGCAGTGGGAGTGCTGGAAGCCAAGGGGCCTCCCGGAGGTCCGATAGCTCTTCCCCTTCTGACCAAGTGGCAGCCGAGTCAGGCGGAGGCCAGGACACAGGTCCCGGGGTACTGACTGAAGATGTGACAGTCTCGTCGATTCTGGCCACATCTAGTCAGGGGTTTCAGGCAGCGTTAGAAGCTGACGACAGCCTGAAAGCTCTTAAGGAGCAGGCGGCCCAGCCTCCCTCGGACTCGGACCCGGAGCGAGTGGTCTGGGACCAAGGACGGCTGTACCGGGCCACGGTCCAGCAGGGTTCACCGGAGGCGTGGCCCAGGGACCGACAGTTAGTGGTACCCTATCCGTTCCGGACGGAGTTGTTGCGGATCGCACATGAGATTCCGATGGCCGGACACCTAGGGATCGCTAAGACCAAGGCCAGGTTAAACCAGCATTTCTACTGGCCAAAAATGGGGGCCGATGTGGCTGCCTACTGCCGTTCGTGTGAAACCTGTCAGAGAGTGGGGAAGGCGGGGCCACGCCCCAAAGCCCCACTGGTATCTCTGCCAGTCATCGATGAGCCTTTCAGGAGGGTGGCTGTGGATCTGGTCGGCCCGCTGGCCATCCCCAGCAGCTCCGGGAAACGCTTCATACTGACGGTAGTGGACTATGCCACCCGGTACCCAGAAGCAGTGGCCTTGTCGTCCATTCGGGCTGACAAGGTGGCCACCGCATTGCTGGAGATTTTCTCCCGAGTGGGTTTTCCCCAGGAAATGCTCACTGACCGGGGGACCCAATTCATGTCCCAGCTGATGGAGGCCCTCTGTAAGCCAGTCCAGGTGCGACATCTGGTGGCCAGCCCGTACCATCCACAGACTAATGGCCTGTGCGAGCGGTTCAATGGCACCTTAAAGCAGATGCTTAAGATGTTGGTCGACTCCCATGGGCGTGACTGGGAGCGGTATCTCCCACACCTGTTATTTGCTTACCGGGAGGTTCCACAGGCCTCAACAGGATTCTCACCGTTTGAGCTCCTGTACGGGCGACGTGTGCGGGGCCCCCTGGCTCTGGTGAAAGAGGCTTGGGAAGGGGATTTGGCCACCCCTGGAGTGTCGGTTATCGAGTATGTCATGCGCTTCCGGGACAAAATGCAGGCCTTGAAGCAACTGGTACACGACAATATGGCTCAAGCCCAGGCCGATCAGAAGCGTTGGTACGACCAGAACGCTTGTGAGAGGACCTACCAAGTGGGTCAAAAGGTGTGGGTACTGGTCCCCGTACCACAGGACAAGCTTCAGGCAGCCTGGGAAGGCCCATACCTCGTGTACCAGCAGCTCAACCCTGTAACGTACCTGGTCACCCTGGACCCTGCCCGTGGAAGGCGGAAGCCCTTCCATGTGAACATGATGAAGGCACATCATGAGCGGGAGGCATGTGCGCTCCCCGTGTGCAACCTGCCCGAGGAGGGAGAAGCGGAAACCCTCTTGGATATGCTAGCCCAGGTTAGGGCAGGCGGATCCATTGAGGATGTGGAGGTTGGCCACCAGCTCTTGGAAGACCAACGGTCCCAGCTGTGGGCCACCCTCCTCCCCTTCCGGGGGTTGTTTACCAACCAGCCCGGAAGGACTGACTTGGCTGTCCATCACGTGGACACTGGGGATCATCCCCCGATCCGGCGTTCAGCATATCGGGTCTCCCTGGAGGTGCAGCAACACATGCGCCAGGAGATTGACGAGATGCTGAAGCTGGGGGTGATCCAGGCATCCAACAGCGCTTGGGCCTCGCCTGTAGTCCTCGTCCCTAAGAAGGACCGAACCACTCGGTTCTGCGTGGACTACAGGGGGCTCAATGCGGTCACGGTCGCCGATGCGTACCCAATGCCACGCATCGATGACCTGCTCGATCAGTTGGCCGGGGCTCAGTACCTGACCATCATGGATCTGAGCCGGGGATATTGGCAGATCCCCCTGACTCGCAAGGCCAGGGAACGCTCTGCCTTTATTACCCCATTTGGACTGTACGAGTCCACGGTGATGCCATTCGGGATGAGGAATGCCCCTGCCACTTTCCAGCGGATGGTCAACACCCTGCTCAAGGGACTTGAAGGGTACGCGGCCGCGTACCTGGATGACATTGCCGTCTTCAGTCCCACCTGGGAGGACCACCTAGAGCATCTAGCACAGGTGCTCAGGCGGATCCACCGGGCAGGTTTGACCATCAAGCCGGGAAAGTGTCAGCTGGCCATGAGCGAGGTCCAGTACCTCGGTCACCGGGTAGGTGGGAGAACACTGAAGCCCGAGCCTGAGAAAGTGGAAGCCATCGCATCCTGGCCCACCCCCAGGACCAAGAAGCAGGTGATGTCCTTCTTGGGGACCGCTGGGTACTATAGGAGGTTTGTTCCATGCTATAGTAGCCTGGCAAAGCCCTTGACGGACCTCACCAAGAAGAAGCTGCCCTCTGCAGTCGATTGGACAATGGACTGCGAGACAGCCTTCCGGGCCCTAAAGGACGCCCTGTCCAGCCCGCCCGTGCTACAGGCAGCCGACTTCACGCGGCCGTTTGTAGTACAGACCGACGCCAGTGACTTCGGCCTCGGTGCGGTGCTCAGCCAGGTGGACTCTGCGAGCCAAGAGCACCCAGTCTTGTACCTGAGCAGGAAGCTGTTACCAAGGGAAGTTGCCTATTCCACGATGGAGAAGGAGTGCCTGGCCATAGTGTGGGCCCTGCAGCGTCTGCAACCCTATCTATACGGGCGCCACTTCATCGTGGAGACGGACCACAATCCCCTCAGCTGGTTGCACACCGTCTCTGGGACGAATGGGCGATTGTTGCGATGGAGCCTTGCGCTCCAGCAATACAACTTCACCATTCGCCACAAAAGGGGCCGTGACCACGGTAACGCAGACGGGCTGTCCCGACAAGGAGAGGTCGCGGACGGGCGCACGGGGGAACACCGGAGTGTGCTGCCCCCTAGCGCCCTCAAAAGGGGGGAGGTGTGAGGCAAATCCCGGGATATGAAGATGAATTATGACTCCAGTCATAATCGCTCATCACTCCCTGGCAGTGCCCCCTCCCTTCTTTTCTCAGTGTTCCACTTACACCTCCATGGCCATGTCCTGTGATATGGAGATGAGGTGGTGTGGGAACAATGGACACAGGATGACTCCCTGCCGTCACCCTGTAGTAGGAGCTGCTATCTAATTAGCAAGGCTCTGGAAGTAGCCAGACAGAACGACTCCAGTAAAAAATGGTTCATATCTCGCAAGCCATATTTCCGATAAATATGGCAACCATAAAAATGGTGTCTCCGCATGCGGACGATGCCGGCACACCCTTTTTATGGGAGCAGGACATTGGGAAATGCCCCAGGCGTGATATCAGCCAGTGGGGAACTGGCAGACAGGTCATGAGTCCCCTCGTTCTGTAGCTAAATTCATAACTGTCACAATGAGAGCATTGGCGTCCGCCTACGACGCTCCCAGGCAAAGTTATGGCCCATATTCCATGTTGGGATATTGTCCATAACTCAAGCCAGGGGTGGAGCAGTGCTCCCTCTGAGGTCACTAAGGTAGGAGGGGACCTGGATTTGCCCAGGTTGATAACCCTACTTCGGCCATTTTCCAGGGCTCTTTCCGCTGGGGGCACGTGTAGGAAACATCTGTGGGAAGGATCCTAGAAACCTGGCCTACAGCGCCCCCCTGTGGCCAGACGCAACAAGGTAACTGCTGGAACTGTGTATGCCTGTTTGTAACCCATGCTTTGATTGTAACTGTACTCTGACATATGTATATTCTGTAGATTCCCTATTGTATATATTGTAGTTCTAGTGTGCTTTAGGCTGATTAAATTATATAATTAATCTTGGGCTGTTCTGTTATCTCGATCTTGAATCCCACGTCTGTGTGTTCGGCTAATAGTTACCGTAAATCGGTTGGTGGCAGCGAATTGTGCCAAGGATTATTGTGGGGAGGCCAGTGAGATTCGGGGAGATTTTATATATTCCGCCCGCGGAGGTCGGGGGAATATATACCCTACTCTCACCGGGGACCCTTCAATAATCGGCATAAGTAGTATAGCGGCCTCCTTGCTTATTGTCGGGCAATTCCATAATTGGCCTGACTATAAGAGGGGCGCTAGAGAGCGCGCCACGTGCTCTGTCGGTCGGGAGGTATAAAGGAGGGGTGACCCCACTTGTTACCCCCCGATTGTGACGTACTGGTAGCCAGCGCGGGGGATTTCTGAGTGACCCCCCCCGGTGGTTTGTGACACCTTCTTTGCGGACTATCCTTCCTATGCAGACTATCCTTCCTCTGCAGAATATCCTTCCTCTACAGACTATCCTTTCTCTGCAGACTATCCCTCCTATGCAGACTATCCCTCCTCTGCAGACTATCCCTCCTTTGCAGACTATCCTTCTTCTCTAGACTCAACCTCCTCTGCAGACTCTCCCTCCTCTGCAGAATATCCTTCCTCTACAGACTATTCTTTCACTGCAGACTATCCCTCCTTTGTAGACTATCATTATTCTGTAGACTTTCCCTCCTCTGCAGATTCTCCCTCCTTTACAGACTATCCCTCCTCTGCAGACTCTCCCTCCTTTACAGACTATCCTTCCTCTGCAGACTATCCTTCCTCTGCAGACTATCCCTCCTCTGCAGACTATCCCTCCTCTGCAGACTCTCCCTCCTCTGCAGACTATCCTTCCTCTGCAGACTCTCCCTCCTCTGCAGACTATCCCTCCTTAGCAGACTATCCTTCATCTGCAGACTGTCCTTCCACTGCAGACTATCCCTGCTCTGCAGACTATCCTTCTTCTGTAGACTCAACCTCCTCTGCAGACTATCCTTCCTCTGTAGACTATCCTTCCTCTGGAGACTCTACCTCCTCTGCAGACTCTCCCTCCTCTGCAGACTATCCCTTCTTTGCGGACTATCCTTCCTCTGCAGACTATCCTTCCTCTGCAGACTATCACTCCTCTGTAGACTATCCCTCCCCTGCAGACTCTCCCTCCTCTTCAGACTATCCCTCCTCTGCAGACTCTCCATCCTCTGCAGACTATCCCTCCTCTGCAGACTATCCCTCCTCTGCAGACTATCCCTCCTCTGCAGACTATCCCTCCTCTGCAGACTCTCCGTCCTCTGCAGACTATCCTTCCTCTGTAGACTCTCCCTCCTCTGCAGACTCTCCCTCTTCTGCAGACTCTCCCTCTTCTGCAGACTATCCCTCCTCTGCAGACTATCCCTCCCCTGCAGACTCTCCCTCCTCTTCAGACTATCCCTCCTCTGCAGACTCTCCGTCCTCTGCAGACTATCCCTCCTCTGCAAACTGTCCTTCCTCGGCAGACTATCCCGCTTCTGCAGTCTATCCCTCCTCTGTAGAATCTCCCTCCTCTGCAGACTCTCCCTCCTCTTCAGACTCTCCCTCCTCTGCAGACTATCCTTCCTCTGTAGACTCTCCCTCCTCTGCAGACTATCCTTCCTCTGTAGACTCTCCCTCCTCTGCAGAATATCCTTCCTCTACAGACTATCCTTTCTCTGCAGGGACCCTATATAACAAGAAAAAACAGCATAAAAACAACCTCCACTTCAAAAATATTATGTATTGCAAAGTGTGCACAGTACCAACATTCCAAGCTGTACTATTGAAAAAATGAGATTTTTGGCAAAAAATTGCAATTTTTCGAGCCACCCCGCCAACGTCACGGCAAATCTCCTGGGGCAGTCCTAACACTAAAATATTTTTATTTAAAGTGTGCCATGTGGCCTCACATATGCACAAGGTACGTGCTGTGCAGTCCTAATTTTGCATATGTGAGGCCACATGGCACACTTTAAATAAAAATATTTTAGTGTTAGGACTGCCCCAGGAGATTTGCCGTGACGTTGGCGGGGTGGCTCGAAAAATTGCAATTTTTTGCCAAAAATCTCATTTTTTCAATAGTACAGCTTGGAATGTTGGTACTGTGCACACTTTGCAATACATAATATTTTTGAAGTGGAGGTTGTTTTTATCCTTTCTCTGCAGACTATCCCTCCTTTGCAGACTATCCTTCCTCTGCAGACTCTCCCTCCTCTGCAGACTATCCTTCTTCTGTAGACTCATCCTCCTCTGCAGATTCTCCCTCCTCTGGATAATATCCTTCCTCTACTGACTATTCTTTCACTGCAGACTATCCCTCCTTTGTAGACTATCATTCTTCTGTAGACTCAACCTCCTCTGCAGACTTTCCCTCCTCTGCAGATTCTCCCTCCTTTACAGACTATCCTTCCTCTGCAGACTATCCCTCCTCTGCAGACTCTCCCTCCTCTGCAGACTATCCTTCCTCTGCAGACTATCCTTCCTCTGCAGACTATCCTTCCTCTGCAGACTATCCCTCCTTTGCAGACTATCCTTCCTCTGCAGACTCTCCCTCCTCTGCAGACTCTCCCTCCTCTGCAGACTATCCTTCCTCTGCAGACTATCCCTCCTTTGCAGACTCTCCCTCCTCTGCAGACTATCCCTCCTTAGCAGACTATCCTTCCTCTGCAGACTATCCTTCCACTGCAGACTATCCCTTCTCTGCAGACTATCCTTCTTCTGTAGACTCAACCTCCTCTGCAGACTATCCTTCCTCTGTAGACTATCCTTCCTCTGGAGACTCTACCTCCTCTGCAGACTCTCCCTCCTCTGCAGACTATCCCTTCTTTGCGGACTATCCTTCCTCTGCAGACTATCCTTCCTCTGCAGACTATCCCTCCTCTGCAGTCTATCCCTCCTCTGCAGTCTATCACTCCTCTGTAGACAATCCCTCCTCTGCAGACTATCCCTCCTCTGCAGACTATCCCTCCTCTGCAGACTATCCGTACTCTGCAGTCTATCACTCCTCTGTAGACTATCCCTCCCCTGCAGACTCTCCCTCCTCTTCAGACTCTCCGTCCTCTGCAGACTATCCCTCCTCTGCAGACTATCCCTCCTCTGCAGACTATCCCTCCTCTGCAGACTATCCCTCCTCTGCAGACTATCCTTCCTCTGTAGACTCTCCCTCCTCTGCAGACTATCCTTCCTCTGTAGACTCTCCCTCCTCTGCAGACTCTCCCTCTTCTGCAGACTATCCCTCCTCTGCAGACTATCCCTCCCCTGCAGACTCTCCCTCCTCTTCAGACTATCCCTCCTCTGCAGACTCTCCGTCCTCTGCAGACTATCCCTCCTCTGCAGACTATCCCTCCTCTGCAAACTATCCTTTCTCTGCAGACTATCCCTCCTATGCAGACTATCCCTCCTCTGCAGACTATCCCTCCTTTGCAGACTATCCTTCCTCTGCAGACTCTCCCTCCTCTGCAGACTATCCTTCTTCTGTAGACTCAACCTCCTCTGCAGACTCTCCCTCCTCTGCAGAATATCCTTCCTCTACAGACTATTCTTTCACTGCAGACTATCCCTCCTTTGTAGACTATCCTTCCTCTGCAGACTTTCCCTCCTCTGCAGATTCTCCCTCCTTTACAGACTATCCCTCCTCTGCAGACTCTCCCTCCTTTACAGACTATCCTTCCTCTGCAGACTATCGCTCCTCTGCAGACTATCCCTCCTCTGCAGACTCTCCCTCCTCTGCAGACTATCCTTCCTCTGCACACTCTCCCTCCTCTGCAGACTATCCCTCCTTAGCAGACTATCCTTCCTCTGCAGACTATCCTTCCACTGCAGACTATCCCTTCTCTGCAGACTATCCTTCTTCTGTAGACTCAACCTCCTCTGGAGACTCTCCCTCCTCTGCAGACTATCCCTTCTTTGCGGACTATCCTTCCTCTGCAGATTATCTTTCCTCTGCAGACTATCCCTCCTCTGCAGACTATCCCTCCTCTGCAGTCTATCACTCCTCTGTAGACTATCCCTCCTCTGCAGACTCTTCTTCCTCTGCAGACTATCTCTCCTCTGAAGGCTCACCCTCCTCTGAAGACTATCTTTCCTCTGCAGACTATCCCTCCTCTGTAGACCATCCCTCCTCTGCAGACTCTCCTTCCTCTGCAGACTATCCCTCCTCTGCAGACTATCCCTCCTCTGTAGACTATCACTCCTCTGCAGACTATCCTTCCTCTGCAGACTATCCTTCCTCTGCAGACTATCACTCCTCTGCAGACTATCACTCCTCTGCAGACTATCTCTCCTCTGCAGGCTCTCTCTCCTCTGCAGACTATCCCTCCTCTGCAGACTGTCCCTCCTCTGCAGACTATCCCTCCTCTGTAGACTATCTCTCCTCTGCAGACTATCCCTCCTCTGCAGACTCTCCCTCCTCTGCAGACTATCCCTCCTCTGCAGACTATCCTTCCTCTGCACACTCTCCCTCCTCTGCAGACTATCCCTCCTTAGCAGACTATCCCTCCTTAGCAGACTATCCCTCCTTAGCAGACTATCCTTCCTCTGCAGACTATCCTTCCACTGCAGACTATCCCTTCTCTGCAGACTATCCTTCTTCTGTAGACTCAACCTCCTCTGGAGACTCTCCCTCCTCTGCAGACTATCCCTTCTTTGCGGACTATCCTTCCTCTGCAGACTATCTTTCCTCTGCAGACTATCCCTCCTCTGCAGACTATCCCTCCTCTGCAGTCTATCACTCCTCTGTAGACTATCCCTCCTCTGCAGACTCTTCTTCCTCTGCAGACTATCTCTCCTCTGAAGGCTCACCCTCCTCTGAAGACTATCTTTCCTCTGCAGACTATCCCTCCTCTGCAGACTGTCCCTCCTCTGCAGACTATCCCTCCTCTGTAGACTATCCCTCCTCTGCAGACTCTCCTTCCTCTGCAGACTATCCTTCCTCTGCAGACTATCCCTCCTCTGTAGACTATCACTCCTCTGCAGACTATCCTTCCCCTGCAGACTATCCTTCCTCTGCAGACTATCCCTCCTCTGTAGACTATCACTCCTCTGCAGACTATCTCTCCTCTGCAGGCTCTCTCTCCTCTGCAGACTATCCTTCCTCTGCAGACTATCCTTCCTCTGCAGACTATCCCTCCTCTGCAGACTCTCCCTTCTCTGCAGACTATCCTTCCTCTGCAGACTATCCCTCCTCTGCAGACTATCCCTCCTCTGCAGACTCTCCCTCCTTTGCAGACTATCCTTCCTCTGCAGACTATCCCTCTTCTGCAGACTCTCCCTCCTTTGCAGACTATGCCTTCTCTGCAGGCTATCCGTCCTCTGAAGACTATCCCTCCTCTGCAGACTATTCTTCCTCTGCAGACTCCCTTCCTTTGCAGACTCTCCCTCCTTTGCAGACTATACTTTCTCTGCAGACTATCCCTCTTATGCAGACTATCCCTCCTCTGCAGACTATTCCTCCTCTGCAGACTATCCCTCCTCTGTAGACTATCCCTCCTCTGCAGACTATCCTTCCTCTGCAGAATATCCTTTCTCTGCAGACTCTCCCTTCTCTGCAGCCTATACTTCCTCTGTAGGCTCTCCATCCTCTGTAGACTCTCCCTCCTCTGCAGACTATCCCTCCTCTGCAGACTATCCTTCCTCTGCAGACTATCCCTCCTCTGCAGACTCTCCCTCCTCTGCAGACTATCCCTCCTCTGCAGACTATCCCTCCTCTGCAGAATATCCTTTCTCTGCAGACTCTCCCTTCTCTGCAGCCTATACTTCCTCTGCAGACTCTCCCTCCTCTGAAGACTCTCCCTCCTTTGCAGACTATCCTTCCTCTGCACACTATCCCTCCTCTGCAGACTATCCTTCCTCTGCAGACTTTCCCTTTTCTGCAGACTATCCCTCCTCTGCAGACTATCCCTCCTCTGCAGACTTTCCCTCCTCTGCAGACTCTCCCTCTTTTGCAGACTATCCTTCCACTGAAGACTCTGCCTCCTCTGCAGACTATCCTTCCTCTGCAGACTATTCCTCCTTTGCAGACTATCCCTCCTCTGCAGACTATCCTTCCTCTGCAGACTCTCCCTCCCTTGCAGACTATCCTTCCACTGCAGACTATCCCTCCTCTGCAGACTATCCTTCCTCTGCAGACTATCCCTCCTCTGCAGACTCTCTCTCCTTTGCAGACTATCCTTCCTCTGCAGACTATCCCTTCTTTGCAGACTCACGCTCCTTTGCAGACTGTCCCTCCTCTGCAGACTATCCTTCCTCTGCAGTCTATCCTTCCTCTGCAGACTATCCCTCCTTTGCAGACTTTCCCTCCTCTACAGACTCTTCTTCCTCTGCAGACTATCCCTCCTCTGCAGACTATCCCTCCTCTACAAACTATCCTTCCTCGGCAGACTATCCCTCCTCTGCAGACTATCCTTCCTTTGTAGAATCTCCCTCCTCTGCAGACTATCCCTCCTCTGCAGTCTATCCTTTCTCTGCAGACTCTCCCTCCTCTGCAAACTCTCCCTCCTCTGCAGACTATCCTTCCTCTGTAGACTCTCCGTCCTCTGCAGACTATCCTTCCTCTGTAGACTCTCCCTCCTCTGCAAACTCTCCCTCTTCTGCAGACTATCCGTCCTCTGCAGACTATCCCTCCCCTGCAGACTCTCCCTCCTCTTCAGACTATCCCTCCTCTGCAGACTCTCCGTCCTCTGCAGACTATCCCTCCTCTGCAGACTATCCCTCCTCTGCAGACTCTCCATCCTCTGCAGACTCTCCGTCCTCTGCAGACTATCCTTCCTCTGTAGACTCTCCCTCCTCTGCAGACTCTCCCTCTTCTGCAGACTATCCCTCCTCTGCAGACTATCCCTCCCCTGCAGACTCTCCCTCCTCTTCCGACTATCCCTCCTCTGCAGACTCTCCGTCCTCTGCAGACTATCCCTCCTCTGCAGACTATCCCTCCTCTGCAAACTATCCTTCCTCGGCAGACTATCCCGCCTCTGCAGACTATCCTTTCTCTGCAGACTATCCCGCCTCTGCAGACTATCCTTCCTCTGTAGAATCTCCCTCCTCTGCAGACTCTCCCTCCTCTTCAGACTCTCCCTCCTCTGCAGACTATCCTTCCTCTGTAGACTCTCCCTCCTCTGCAGACTATCCTTCCTCTGTAGACTCTCCCTCCTCTGCAGAATATCCTTCCTCTACAGACTATCCTTTCTCTGCAGACTATCCCTCCTATGCAGACTATCCCTCCTCTGCAGACTATCCCTCCTTTGCAGACTATCCTTCCTCTGCAGACTCTCCCTCCTCTGCAGACTATCGTTCTTCTGTAGACTCAACCTCCTCTGCAGACTCTCCCTCCTCTGCAGAATATCCTTCCTCTACAGACTATTCTTTCACTGCAGACTATCCCTCCTTTGTAGACTATCATTCTTCTGTAGACTCAACCTCCTCTGCAGACTTTCCCTCCTCTGCAGATTCTCCCTCCTTTACAGACTATCCCTCCTCTGCAGACTCTCCCTCCTTTACAGACTATCCTTCCTCTGCAGACTATCCCTCCTCTGCAGACTATCCCTCCTCTGCAGACTCTCCCTCCTCTGCAGACTATCCTTCCTCTGCAGACTATCCCTCCTCTGCAGACTCTCCCTCCTCTGCAGACTATCCCTCCTTAGCAGACTATCCTTCCTCTGCAGACTATCCCTGCTCTGCAGACTATCCTTCTTCTGTAGACTCAACCTCCTCTGCAGACTATCCTTCCTCTGTAGACTATCCTTCCTCTGGAGACTCTACCTCCTCTGCAGACTCTCCCTCCTCTGCAGACTATCCCTTCTTTGCGGACTATCCTTCCTCTGCAGACTATCCTTCCTCTGCAGACTATCCCTCCTCTGCAGACTATCCCTCCTCTGCAGTCTATCACTCCTCTGTAGACTATCCCTCCCCTGCAGACTCTCCCTCCTCTTCAGACTATCCCTCCTCTGCAGACTCTCCGTCCTCTGCAGACTATCCCTCCTCTGCAGACTATCCCTCCTCTGCAGACTCTCCGTCCTCTGCAGACTCTCCGTTCTCTGCAGACTATCCTTCCTCTGTAGACTCTCCCTCCTCTGCAGACTCTCCCTCTTCTGCAGACTATCCCTCCTCTGCAGACTCTCCCTCCCCTGCAGACTCTCCCTCCTCTTCAGACTATCCCTCCTCTGCAGACTCTCCGTCCTCTGCAGACTATCCCTCCTCTGCAGACTATCCCTCCTCTGCAAACTATCCTTCCTCGGCAGACTATCCCGCCTCTGCAGACTATCCTTCCTCTGTAGAATCTCCCTCCTCTGCAGACTCTCCCTCCTCTTCAGACTCTCCCTCCTCTGCAGACTATCCTTCCTCTGCAGACTCTCCCTCCTCTACAGACTATCCTTCTTCTGTAGACTCAACCTCCTCTGCAGACTCTCCCTCCTCTGCAGAATATCCTTCCTCTACAGACTATTCTTTCACTGCAGACTATCCCTCCTTTGTAGACTATCATTCTTCTGTAGACTCAACCTCCTCTGCAGACTTTCCCTCCTCTGCAGATTCTCCCTCCTTTACAGACTATCCCTCCTCTGCAGACTCTCCCTCCTCTGCAGACTATCCTTCCTCTGCAGACTATCCCTCCTCTGCAGACTCTCCCTCCTCTGCAGACTATCCCTCCTTAGCAGACTATCCTTCCTCTGCAGACTATCCTTCCACTGCAGACTATCCCTTCTCTGCAGACTATCCTTCTTCTGTAGACTCAACCTCCTCTGCAGACTCTCCCTCCTCTGCAGAATATCCTTCCTCTACAGACTATTCTTTCACTGCAGACTATCCCTCCTTTGTAGACTATCATTCTTCTGTAGACTCAACCTCCTCTGCAGACTTTCCCTCCTCTGCAGATTCTCCCTCCTTTACAGACTATCCCTCCTCTGCAGACTCTCCCTCCTCTGCAGACTATCCTTCCTCTGTAGACTATCCTTCCTCTGGAGACT
Source organism: Anomaloglossus baeobatrachus (assembly GCF_048569485.1). NCBI lineage: Eukaryota > Metazoa > Chordata > Amphibia > Anura > Aromobatidae > Anomaloglossus > Anomaloglossus baeobatrachus. Next base: position 702,486,934 of record NC_134356.1, read on the forward strand.
CTACCTCCTCTGCAGACTCTCCCTCCTCTGCAGACTATCCCTTCTGTGAGGCAAATCCCGGGATATGAAGATGAATTATGACTCCAGTCATAATCCCTCATCACTCCCTGGCAGTGCCCCCTCCCTTCTTGTTCTCAGTGTTCCACTTACACCTCCATGGCCATGTCCTGTGATATGGAGATGAGGTGGTGTGGGAACAATGGACACAGGATGACTCCCTGCCGTCACCCTGTAGTAGGAGCTGCTATCTAATTAGCAAGGCTCTGGAAGTAGCCAGACAGAACGACTCCAGTAAAAAATGGTTCATATCTCGCAAGCCATATTTCCGATAAATATGGCAACCATAAAAATGGTGTCTCCGCATGCGGACGATGCCGGCACACCCTTTTTATGGGAGCAGGACATTGGGAAATGCCCCAGGCGTGATATCAGCCAATGGGGAACTGGCAGACAGGTCATGAGTCCCCTCGTTCTGTAGCTAAATTCATAACTGTCACAATGAGAGCATTGGCGTCCGCCTACGACGCTCCCAGGCAAAGTTATGGCCCATATTCCATGTTGGGATATTGTCCATAACTCAAGCCAGGGGTGGAGCAGTGCTCCCTGTGAGGTCACGAAGGTAGGAGGGGACCTGGATTTGGCCAGGTTGATAACCCTACTTCGGCCATTTTCCAGGGTTCTTTCCGCTGGGGGCACGTGTAGGAAACATCTGTGGGAGTTCCTGGAAACCTGGGTACAGCGCCCCCCTGTGGCCAGACGCAACAAGGTAACTGCTGGAACTGTGTATGCCTGTTTGTAACCCATGCTTTGATTGTAACTGTACTCTGACATATGTATATTCTGTAGATTCCCTATTGTATATATTGTAGTTTCTAGTGTGCTTTAGGCTGATTAAATTATATAATTAATCTTGGGCTGTTCTGTTATCTCGATCTTGAATCCCACGTCTGTGTGTTCGGCTAATAGTTACCGTAAATCGGTTGGTGGCAGCGAATTGTGCCAAGGATTATTGTGGGGAGGCCAGTGAGATTCGGGGAGATTTTATATATTCCGCCCGCGGAGGTCGGGGGAATATATACCCTACTCTCACCGGGGACCCTTCAATAATCGGCATAAGTAGTATAGCGGCCTCCTTGCTTATTGTCGGGCAATTCCATAATTGGCCTGACTATAAGAGGGGCGCTAGAGAGCGCGTCACGTGCTCTGTCTGTCGGTCGGGAGGTATAAAGGAGGGGTGACCCCCACTTGTTACCCCCCGATTGTGACGTACTGGTAGCCAGCGCGGGGGATTTCTGAGTGACCCCCCCGGTGGTTTGTGACATATTGGTGGCAAGCGGTGGGATCGAGATAATAGTGTGTGTGAGTGTGAGACCCATACTCCCAGACACTAAAGACTGCCTGCAGCAGCTGTGGCTGCTGGGGTCTTCAGACTAGCTCAACACTAGAGTGTCAGAGTGCAGATACTGTAAGGTGTGTGGAGGCATCAGGTGTCAGTTCTGTGTCAGTGACCAAAAGTCTGCAAGAATGGCTGATGGCACCAGGAGCAGAGCTATGCAACTGGCCAATGCTAAGGCAGGAGCCGAAGAGAGGGAGGACGGTGCTGTGGACAGTAATGAGGAGGTTGCCCACGAGTCCTCCAGGAGCTCGACGCCAGAAAACAGCTCTGCAGAGGACATTGCACAACCTAGCAATTATGGACAAGATGAGGAGCAGCTCACCCAAGGGTTCTCAACGAGCCAGATGCCAGCCCTCCGCTCTGCAAGGGACAGTGAAGCACCAGGCTCCGCAGCGGGCCGCAGATCACCACGTGCCATTCCACCGAGCCTGGGAGGCTCGGATAGCCTTCTTCAAATGGCTATGGCCCTTCTCCAGGCTGGAGACCAGAAGGGCTACAAGGAACTCCTGGCAGAGCGCAGGGCAGAGCGGCAGGCAGCGCGTGAAGAGCGAGAGCGAGAGCGACAGGCAGACCGTGACTACCAGCTGCAGCTAGCTCAGCTCCGGCCCTCATCAGCCACACGTGACCTTCGAGACACCAAACTCCCAAAGGTCCGTGTTGAGGACTTCCCAGTGCTGGAGAAGGATGGAGACTTGGACTCTTTCTTGACTGCTTTTGAACGGACTTGCTTGCAGCACCATCTGGACAAGGAGCAGTGGGCCAAATACCTGACCCCCCGTTTAAGGGGTAAGGCCCTGGATATCCTTGGGGACTTGCCTGCTGAGGCAGATCAGGGCTACGACACCATCAAGCGGGCCCTGATCCAACAGTACAACCTCACCCCAGAGTCCTACCGCAAGAAGTTCCGGAGCCTACAGAAGGGACCAAAGGACTCCTGGGCTGACCACCGGCGGGCACTTGCCCGAGCTGCCGACCACTGGACCCAAGGCCTGCAGCTTTCCACCGGACCGGAGATCCTGGACTTGTTCATCACGGAGCAACTCTTGTGGAACTGCCCTGAGGATCTCCGCCAGTTCATCCGAGACCAGAAGCCAAAGGGGTCCACGGCTACAGCTGCCCTTGCCGATGACTACACCAACAACCGGGCCCCTGAGGCCAGGAGAGCAGTCACCAGCAGCACCTGGAGAGGGGGTAAGATGAACTCTGCGACTGCCCCACCTGCCCCTAGACTGCAGGGGGTGTCCCCCTCAACTCCCCTCTCCAGGCCCGTGGCAGAGCCAAGACGGTGCCACCAGTGCAACCTACCTGGACACTTCAAGGCCATGTGCCCTCAGCGTCCCAAGGCCCCGGCTCCGTCCCCGTCCCAAGGGCCGCCCAAGGTGTATTGTGTGGGTGGGGGTGGTGGTAGGTCCCTGGACAGCTTCCAACCTGTCACCGTCGGCCGGTCTGTGACCATAGGACTGCGAGACAGCGCCTCGGAGGTGACTCTGGTGCGGCCTGAGATGGTGTCCCCCCAAGACTTGATCCCTGGAAAAACCCTCGCTGTCTCCGGGATTGGAGGCACTGACCCGGCGCTGCCTGTTGCTGACATTTATGTGGACTGGGGCGCAGGGCGGGGGGTGAGGGAGGTGGGGGTAACTGATCGGATCCCTGCAAACGTGCTACTTGGGACAGATTTGGGGCAGATAACCTCCCAGTTTGGGCCCCCCCCAAGGGCTGAACCTTCAGCCAGTACTGACATGACTCCTGACAATGTTAATGTGTTATCTATGAATGATGTAAGGGAGGAGGGAGTGAACTCTGATATTTCTGCTTGCACAGACACCATAGACACACACGCAGCTGCAGCTGTGACAGGGGAGGGGGTCAGAGAAAGGTGTGACAATGCCTCTACAAGTAATCAGCCTGTGAGCTGGGATCTGTTGCCCTCTGCAGGGATAAGCAGAGAGCCGGGTGCTGCAGGGGGAGGACCAGTGTGTGGGGTGGGGGCTACCACAGCAAATGTGGGGTCCCCAGAGATTTCACAGCGGGGTTCTGTTGCTGCAGGAGGGGAACAGGCAGGTGAGATTGGGGCCGGTCCAGGAGCGGAAGTGCTCCCAGGTAAGATCTCGGTGCATGGTTCCCCCACAACCGGGGTGTCAGGAAGCCAGGTAGGTCTGCCTGAACCGGCGACTTGGTCAGGAACGGAGGAGGAGCAGGCACGACCCACGGTCGCAGCGGCTGTGGCCGCTGTCACCCGCAGTGGGAGTGCTGGAAGCCAAGGGGCCTCCCGGAGGTCCGATAGCTCTTCCCCTTCTGACCAAGTGGCAGCCGAGTCAGGCGGAGGCCAGGACACAGGTCCCGGGGTACTGACTGAAGATGTGACAGTCTCGTCGATTCTGGCCACATCTAGTCAGGGGTTTCAGGCAGCGTTAGAAGCTGACGACAGCCTGAAAGCTCTTAAGGAGCAGGCGGCCCAGCCTCCCTCGGACTCGGACCCGGAGCGAGTGGTCTGGGACCAAGGACGGCTGTACCGGGCCACGGTCCAGCAGGGTTCACCGGAGGCGTGGCCCAGGGACCGACAGTTAGTGGTACCCTATCCGTTCCGGACGGAGTTGTTGCGGATCGCACATGAGATTCCGATGGCCGGACACCTAGGGATCGCTAAGACCAAGGCCAGGTTAAACCAGCATTTCTACTGGCCAAAAATGGGGGCCGATGTGGCTGCCTACTGCCGTTCGTGTGAAACCTGTCAGAGAGTGGGGAAGGCGGGGCCACGCCCCAAAGCCCCACTGGTATCTCTGCCAATCATCGATGAGCCTTTCAGGAGGGTGGCTGTGGATCTGGTCGGCCCGCTGGCCATCCCCAGCAGCTCCGGGAAACGCTTCATACTGACGGTAGTGGACTATGCCACCCGGTACCCAGAAGCAGTGGCCTTGTCGTCCATTCGGGCTGACAAGGTGGCCACCGCATTGCTGGAGATTTTCTCCCGAGTGGGTTTTCCCCAGGAAATGCTCACTGACCGGGGGACCCAATTCATGTCCCAGCTGATGGAGGCCCTCTGTAAGCCAGTCCAGGTGCGACATCTGGTGGCCAGCCCGTACCATCCACAGACTAATGGCCTGTGCGAGCGGTTCAATGGCACCTTAAAGCAGATGCTTAAGATGTTGGTCGACTCCCATGGGCGTGACTGGGAGCGGTATCTCCCACACCTGTTATTTGCTTACCGGGAGGTTCCACAGGCCTCAACAGGATTCTCACCGTTTGAGCTCCTGTACGGGCGACGTGTGCGGGGCCCCCTGGCTCTGGTGAAAGAGGCTTGGGAAGGGGATTTGGCCACCCCTGGAGTGTCGGTTATCGAGTATGTCATGCGCTTCCGGGACAAAATGCAGGCCTTGAAGCAACTGGTACACGACAATATGGCTCAAGCCCAGGCCGATCAGAAGCGTTGGTACGACCAGAACGCTTGTGAGAGGACCTACCAAGTGGGTCAAAAGGTGTGGGTACTGGTCCCCGTACCACAGGACAAGCTTCAGGCAGCCTGGGAAGGCCCATACCTCGTGTACCAGCAGCTCAACCCTGTAACGTACCTGGTCACCCTGGACCCTGCCCGTGGAAGGCGGAAGCCCTTCCATGTGAACATGATGAAGGCACATCATGAGCGGGAGGCATGTGCGCTCCCCGTGTGCAACCTGCCCGAGGAGGGAGAAGCGGAAACCCTCTTGGATATGCTAGCCCAGGTTAGGGCAGGCGGATCCATTGAGGATGTGGAGGTTGGCCACCAGCTCTTGGAAGACCAACGGTCCCAGCTGTGGGCCACCCTCCTCCCCTTCCGGGGGTTGTTTACCAACCAGCCCGGAAGGACTGACTTGGCTGTCCATCACGTGGACACTGGGGATCATCCCCCGATCCGGCGTTCAGCATATCGGGTCTCCCTGGAGGTGCAGCAACACATGCGCCAGGAGATTGACGAGATGCTGAAGCTGGGGGTGATCCAGGCATCCAACAGCGCTTGGGCCTCGCCTGTAGTCCTCGTCCCTAAGAAGGACCGAACCACTCGGTTCTGCGTGGACTACAGGGGGCTCAATGCGGTCACGGTCGCCGATGCGTACCCAATGCCACGCATCGATGACCTGCTCGATCAGTTGGCCGGGGCTCAGTACCTGACCATCATGGATCTGAGCCGGGGATATTGGCAGATCCCCCTGACTCGCAAGGCCAGGGAACGCTCTGCCTTTATTACCCCATTTGGACTGTACGAGTCCACGGTGATGCCATTCGGGATGAGGAATGCCCCTGCCACTTTCCAGCGGATGGTCAACACCCTGCTCAAGGGACTTGAAGGGTACGCGGCCGCGTACCTGGATGACATTGCCGTCTTCAGTCCCACCTGGGAGGACCACCTAGAGCATCTAGCACAGGTGCTCAGGCGGATCCACCGGGCAGGTTTGACCATCAAGCCGGGAAAGTGTCAGCTGGCCATGAGCGAGGTCCAGTACCTCGGTCACCGGGTAGGTGGGAGAACACTGAAGCCCGAGCCTGAGAAAGTGGAAGCCATCGCATCCTGGCCCACCCCCAGGACCAAGAAGCAGGTGATGTCCTTCTTGGGGACCGCTGGGTACTATAGGAGGTTTGTTCCATGCTATAGTAGCCTGGCAAAGCCCTTGACGGACCTCACCAAGAAGAAGCTGCCCTCTGCAGTCGATTGGACAATGGACTGCGAGACAGCCTTCCGGGCCCTAAAGGACGCCCTGTCCAGCCCGCCCGTGCTACAGGCAGCCGACTTCACGCGGCCGTTTGTAGTACAGACCGACGCCAGTGACTTCGGCCTCGGTGCGGTGCTCAGCCAGGTGGACTCTGCGAGCCAAGAGCACCCAGTCTTGTACCTGAGCAGGAAGCTGTTACCAAGGGAAGTTGCCTATTCCACGATGGAGAAGGAGTGCCTGGCCATAGTGTGGGCCCTGCAGCGTCTGCAACCCTATCTATACGGGCGCCACTTCATCGTGGAGACGGACCACAATCCCCTCAGCTGGTTGCACACCGTCTCTGGGACGAATGGGCGATTGTTGCGATGGAGCCTTGCGCTCCAGCAATACAACTTCACCATTCGCCACAAAAGGGGCCGTGACCACGGTAACGCAGACGGGCTGTCCCGACAAGGAGAGGTCGCGGACGGGCGCACGGGGGAACACCGGAGTGTGCTGCCCCCTAGCGCCCTCAAAAGGGGGGAGGTGTGAGGCAAATCCCGGGATATGAAGATGAATTATGACTCCAGTCATAATCGCTCATCACTCCCTGGCAGTGCCCCCTCCCTTCTTTTCTCAGTGTTCCACTTACACCTCCATGGCCATGTCCTGTGATATGGAGATGAGGTGGTGTGGGAACAATGGACACAGGATGACTCCCTGCCGTCACCCTGTAGTAGGAGCTGCTATCTAATTAGCAAGGCTCTGGAAGTAGCCAGACAGAACGACTCCAGTAAAAAATGGTTCATATCTCGCAAGCCATATTTCCGATAAATATGGCAACCATAAAAATGGTGTCTCCGCATGCGGACGATGCCGGCACACCCTTTTTATGGGAGCAGGACATTGGGAAATGCCCCAGGCGTGATATCAGCCAGTGGGGAACTGGCAGACAGGTCATGAGTCCCCTCGTTCTGTAGCTAAATTCATAACTGTCACAATGAGAGCATTGGCGTCCGCCTACGACGCTCCCAGGCAAAGTTATGGCCCATATTCCATGTTGGGATATTGTCCATAACTCAAGCCAGGGGTGGAGCAGTGCTCCCTCTGAGGTCACGAAGGTAGGAGGGGACCTGGATTTGGCCAGGTTGATAACCCTACTTCGGCCATTTTCCAGGGCTCTTTCCGCTGGGGGCACGTGTAGGAAACATCTGTGGGAAGGATCCTAGAAACCTGGCCTACAGCGCCCCCCTGTGGCCAGACGCAACAAGGTAACTGCTGGAACTGTGTATGCCTGTTTGTAAACCATGCTTTATCTGTAACTCTACTCTGACATATGTATATTCTGTAGATTCCCTATTGTATATATTGTAGTTTCTAGTGTGCTTTAGGCTGATTAAATTATATAATTAATCTTGGGCTGTTCTGTTATCTCGATCTTGAATCCCACGTCTGTGTGTTCGGCTAATAGTTACCGTAAATCGGTTGGTGGCAGCGAATTGTGCCAAGGATTATTGTGGGGAGGCCAGTGAGATTCGGGGAGATTTTATATATTCCGCCCGCGGAGGTCGGGGGAATATATACCCTACTCTCACCGGGGACCCTTCAATAATCGGCATAAGTAGTATAGCGGCCTCCTTGCTTATTGTCGGGCAATTCCATAATTGGCCTGACTATAAGAGGGGCGCTAGAGAGCGCGCCACGTGCTCTGTCTGTCGGTCGGGAGGTATAAAGGAGGGGTGACCCCCACTTGTTACCCCCCGATTGTGACGTACTGGTAGCCAGCGCGGGGGATTTCTGAGTGACCCCCCCCGGTGGTTTGTGACACCTTCTTTGCGGACTATCCTTCCTCTGCAGACTATCCTTCCTCTGCAGAATATCCTTCCTCTACAGACTATCCTTTCTCTGCAGACTATCCCTCCTATGCAGACTATCCCTCCTCTGCAGACTCTCCATCCTCTGCAGACTATCCCTCCTATGCAGACTATCCCTCCTCTGCAGACTATCCCTCCTTTGCAGACTATCCTTCTTCTCTAGACTCAACCTCCTCTGCAGACTCTCCCTCCTCTGCAGAATATCCTTCCTCTACAGACTATTCTTTCACTGCAGACTATCCCTCCTTTGTAGACTATCATTATTCTGTAGACTTTCCCTCCTCTGCAGATTCTCCCTCCTTTACAGACTATCCCTCCTCTGCAGACTCTCCCTCCTTTACAGACTATCCTTCCTCTGCAGACTATCCCTCCTCTGCAGACTATCCCTCCTCTGCAGACTCTCCCTCCTCTGCAGACTATCCTTCCTCTGCAGACTATCCCTCCTCTGCAGACTCTCCCTCCTCTGCAGACTATCCCTCCTTAGCAGACTATCCTTCATCTGCAGACTGTCCTTCCACTGCAGACTATCCCTGCTCTGCAGACTATCCTTCTTCTGTAGACTCAACCTCCTCTGCAGACTATCCTTCCTCTGTAGACTATCCTTCCTCTGGAGACTCTACCTCCTCTGCAGACTCTCCCTCCTCTGCAGACTATCCCTTCTTTGCGGACTATCCTTCCTCTGCAGACTATCCTTCCTCTGCAGACTATCACTCCTCTGTAGACTATCCCTCCCCTGCAGACTCTCCCTCCTCTTCAGACTATCCCTCCTCTGCAGACTCTCCATCCTCTGCAGACTATCCCTCCTCTGCAGACTATCCCTCCTCTGCAGACTATCCCTCCTCTGCAGACTCTCCATCCTCTGCAGACTCTCCGTCCTCTGCAGACTATCCTTCCTCTGTAGACTCTCCCTCCTCTGCAGACTCTCCCTCTTCTGCAGACTCTCCCTCTTCTGCAGACTATCCCTCCTCTGCAGACTATCCCTCCCCTGCAGACTCTCCCTCCTCTTCAGACTATCCCTCCTCTGCAGACTCTCCGTCCTCTGCAGACTATCCCTCCTCTGCAAACTGTCCTTCCTCGGCAGACTATCCCGCTTCTGCAGTCTATCCCTCCTCTGTAGAATCTCCCTCCTCTGCAGACTCTCCCTCCTCTTCAGACTCTCCCTCCTCTGCAGACTATCCTTCCTCTGTAGACTCTCCCTCCTCTGCAGACTATCCTTCCTCTGTAGACTCTCCCTCCTCTGCAGAATATCCTTCCTCTACAGACTATCCTTTCTCTGCAGGGACCCTATATAACAAGAAAAAACAGCATAAAAACAACCTCCACTTCAAAAATATTATGTATTGCAAAGTGTGCACAGTACCAACATTCCAAGCTGTACTATTGAAAAAATGAGATTTTTGGCAAAAAATTGCAATTTTTCGAGCCACCCCGCCAACGTCACGGCAAATCTCCTGGGGCAGTCCTAACACTAAAATATTTTTATTTAAAGTGTGCCATGTGGCCTCACATATGCACAAGGTACGTGCTGTGCAGTCCTAATTTTGCATATGTGAGGCCACATGGCACACTTTAAATAAAAATATTTTAGTGTTAGGACTGCCCCAGGAGATTTGCCGTGACGTTGGCGGGGTGGCTCGAAAAATTGCAATTTTTTGCCAAAAATCTCATTTTTTCAATAGTACAGCTTGGAATGTTGGTACTGTGCACACTTTGCAATACATAATATTTTTGAAGTGGAGGTTGTTTTTATCCTTTCTCTGCAGACTATCCCTCCTTTGCAGACTATCCTTCCTCTGCAGACTCTCCCTCCTCTGCAGACTATCCTTCTTCTGTAGACTCATCCTCCTCTGCAGATTCTCCCTCCTCTGGATAATATCCTTCCTCTACTGACTATTCTTTCACTGCAGACTATCCCTCCTTTGTAGACTATCATTCTTCTGTAGACTCAACCTCCTCTGCAGACTTTCCCTCCTCTGCAGATTCTCCCTCCTTTACAGACTATCCTTCCTCTGCAGACTATCCCTCCTCTGCAGACTCTCCCTCCTCTGCAGACTATCCTTCCTCTGCAGACTATCCCTCCTTTGCAGACTCTCCCTCCTCTGCAGACTATCCCTCCTTAGCAGACTATCCTTCCTCTGCAGACTATCCTTCCACTGCAGACTATCCCTTCTCTGCAGACTATCCTTCTTCTGTAGACTCAACCTCCTCTGCAGACTATCCTTCCTCTGTAGACTATCCTTCCTCTGGAGACTCTACCTCCTCTGCAGACTCTCCCTCCTCTGCAGACTATCCCTTCTTTGCGGACTATCCTTCCTCTGCAGACTATCCTTCCTCTGCAGACTATCCCTCCTCTGCAGACTATCCCTCCTCTGCAGTCTATCACTCCTCTGTAGACAATCCCTCCTCTGCAGACTATCCCTCCTCTGCAGACTATCCCTCCTCTGCAGACTATCCGTACTCTGCAGTCTATCACTCCTCTGTAGACTATCCCTCCCCTGCAGACTCTCCCTCCTCTTCAGACTATCCCTCCTCTGCAGACTCTCCGTCCTCTGCAGACTCTCCGTCCTCTGCAGACTATCCCTCCTCTGCAGACTATCCCTCCTCTGCAGACTATCCTTCCTCTGTAGACTCTCCCTCCTCTGCAGACTATCCATCCTCTGTAGACTCTCCCTCCTCTGCAGACTCTCCCTCTTCTGCAGACTATCCCTCCTCTGCAGACTATCCCTCCCCTGCAGACTCTCCCTCCTCTTCAGACTATCCCTCCTCTGCAGACTCTCCGTCCTCTGCAGACTATCCCTCCTCTGCAGACTATCCCTCCTCTGCAAACTATCCTTTCTCTGCAGACTATCCCTCCTCTGCAGACTATCCCTCCTCTGCAGACTATCCCTCCTTTGCAGACTATCCTTCCTCTGCAGACTCTCCCTCCTCTGCAGACTATCCTTCTTCTGTAGACTCAACCTCCTCTGCAGACTCTCCCTCCTCTGCAGAATATCCTTCCTCTACAGACTATTCTTTCACTGCAGACTATCCCTCCTTTGTAGACTATCCTTCCTCTGCAGACTTTCCCTCCTCTGCAGATTCTCCCTCCTTTACAGACTATCCCTCCTCTGCAGACTCTCCCTCCTTTACAGACTATCCTTCCTCTGCAGACTATCGCTCCTCTGCAGACTATCCCTCCTCTGCAGACTCTCCCTCCTCTGCAGACTATCCTTCCTCTGCACACTCTCCCTCCTCTGCAGACTATCCCTCCTTAGCAGACTATCCTTCCTCTGCAGACTATCCTTCCACTGCAGACTATCCCTTCTCTGCAGACTATCCTTCTTCTGTAGACTATCCCTTCTTTGCGGACTATCCTTCCTCTGCAGATTATCTTTCCTCTGCAGACTATCCCTCCTCTGCAGACTATCCCTCCTCTGCCGACTCTTCTTCCTCTGCAGACTATCTCTCCTCTGAAGGCTCACCCTCCTCTGAAGACTATCTTTCCTCTGCAGACTATCCCTTCTCTGCAGACTGTCCCTCCTCTGCAGACTATCCCTCCTCTGTAGACCATCCCTCCTCTGCAGACTCTCCTTCCTCTGCAGACTATCCTTCCTCTGCAGACTATCCCTCCTCTGTAGACTATCACTCCTCTGCAGACTATCCTTCCTCTGCAGACTATCCTTCCTCTGCAGACTATCACTCCTCTGCAGACTATCACTCCTCTGCAGACTATCTCTCCTCTGCAGGCTCTCTCTCCTCTGCAGACTATCCCTCCTCTGCAGACTGTCCCTCCTCTGCAGACTATCCCTCCTCTGTAGACTATCTCTCCTCTGCAGACTATCCCTCCTCTGCAGACTCTCCCTCCTCTGCAGACTCTCCCTCCTCTGCAGACTATCCCTCCTCTGAAGACTATCTTTCCTCTGCAGACTATCCCTCCTCTGCAGACTGTCCCTCCTCTGCAGACTATCCCTCCTCTGCAGACTATCCTTCCTCTGCAGACTCTCCCTCCTCTGCAGACTCTCCCTCCTCTGCAGACTATCCCTCCTCTGCAGACTATCCCTCCTCTGCAGACTATCTCTCCTCTGCAGAATATCCTTTCTCTGCAGACTCTCCATTCTCTGCAGCCTATACTTCCTCTGCAGACTCTACCTCCTCTGTAGACTCTCCCTCCTTTGCAGACTATCCTTCCTCTGCACACTATCCATCCTCTGCAGACTATCCTTCCTCTGCAGACTTTCCCTTTTCCGCAGACTATCCCTCCTCTGCAGACTATCCCTCCTCTGCAGACTTTCCCTCCTCTGCAGACTCTCCCTCTTTTGCAGACTATCCTTCCACTGAAGACTCTGCCTCCTCTGCAGACTATCCTTCCTCTGCAGACTATTCCTCCTTTGCAGACTATCCCTCCTCTGCAGACTATCCTTCCTCTGCAGACTCTCCCTCCCTTGCAGACTATCCTACCACTGCAGACTATCCCTCCTCTGCAGACTATCCCTCCTCTGCAGACTATCCTTCCTCTGCAGACTATCACTCCTCTGCAGACTCTCTCTCCTTTGCAGACTATCCTTCCTCTGCAGACTATCCCTTCTTTGCAGACTCACGCTCCTTTGCAGACTGTCCCTCCTCTGCAGACTATCCTTCCTCTGCAGTCTATCCTTCCTCTGCAGACTATCCCTCCTTTGCAGACTTTCCCTCCTCTGCAGACTCTTCTTCCTCTGCAGACTATCCCTCCTCTGCAGACTATCCCTCCTCTACAAACTATCCTTCCTCGGCAGACTATCCCTCCTCTGCAGACTATCCTTCCTCTGTAGAATCTCCCTCCTCTGCAGACTATCCCTCCTCTGCAGACTATCCTTTCTCTGCAGACTCTCCCTCCTCTGCAAACTCTCCGTCCTCTGCAGACTATCCTTCCTCTGTAGACTCTCCCTCCTCTGCAGACTCTCCCTCTTCTGCAGACTATCCCTCCTCTGCAGACTCTCCCTCCCCTGCAGACTCTCCCTCCTTTTCAGACTCTCCCTCCTTTTCAGACTCTCCCTCCTTTTCAGACTCTCCCTCCTCTGCAGACTCTCCGTCCTCTGCAGACTATCCCTCCTCTGCAGACTATCCCTCCTCTGCAGACTCTCCGTCCTCTGCAGACTCTCCGTCCTCTGCAGACTATCCTTCCTCTGCAGACTCTCCCTCCTCTGCAGACTCTCCCTCTTCTGCAGACTATCCCTCCTCTGCAGACTATCCCTCCCCTGCAGACTATCCCTCCCCTGCAGAGTCTCCCTCCTCTTCAGACTATCCCTCCTCTGCAGACTCTCCGTCCTCTGCAGACTATCCCTCCTCTGCAGACTATCCCTCCTCTGCAAACTATCCTTCCTCGACAGACTATCCCGCCTCGGCAGACTATCCTTTCTCTGCAGACTATCCCGCCTCTGCAGACTATCCTTCCTCTGTAGAATCTCCCTCCTCTGCAGACTCTCCCTCCTCTTCAGACTCTCCCTCCTCTTCAGACTCTCCCTCCTCTGCAGACTATCCTTCCTCTGTAGACTCTCCCTCCTCTGCAGACTATCCTTCCTCTGTAGACTCTCTCCTCTGCAGAATATCCTTCCTCTACAGACTATCCTTTCTCTGCAGACTATCCCTCCTATGCAGACTATCCCTCCTCTGCAGACTATCCCTCCTCTGCAGACTATCCCTCCTCTGCAGACTATCCCTCCTTTGCAGACTATCCTTCCTCTGCAGACTCTCCCTCCTCTGCAGACTATCGTTCTTCTGTAGACTCAACCTCCTCTGCAGACTCTCCCTCCTCTGCAGAATATCCTTCCTCTACAGACTATTCTTTCACTGCAGACTATCCCTCCTCTGCAGACTATCCCTCCTTTGTAGACTATCATTCTTCTGTAGACTCAACCTCCTCTGCAGACTTTCCCTCCTCTGCAGACTATCCCTCCTCTGTAGACTATCCTTCCTCTGTAGACTATCCTTCCTCTGCAGACTCTACCTCCTCTGCAGACTCTCCCTCCTCTGCAGACTATCCCTTCTTTGCGGACTATCCTTCCTCTGCAGACTATCCTTCCTCTGCAGACTATCCCTCCTCTGCAGACTATCCCTCCTCTGCAGTCTATCACTCCTCTGTAGACTATCCCTCCCCTGCAGACTCTCCCTCCTCTTCAGACTATCCCTCCTCTGCAGACTCTCCGTCCTCTGCAGACTATCCCTCCTCTGCAGACTATCCTTCCTCTGCAGACTATCCCTCCTCTGCAGACTATCCCTCCTCTGCAGACTCTCCATCCTCTGCAGACTCTCCGTCCTCTGCAGACTATCCTTCCTCTGTAGACTCTCCCTCCTCTGCAGACTCTCCCTCCTCTGCAGACTATCCCTCCTCTGCAGACTATCCCTCCTCTGCAGACTATCCCTCCCCTGCAGACTCTCCCTCCTCTTCAGACTATCCCTCCTCTGCAGACTCTCCGTCCTCTGCAGACTATCCCTCCTCTGCAGACTATCCCTCCTCTGCAAACTATCCTTCCTCGGCAGACTATCCCGCCTCTGCAGACTATCCTTTCTCTGCAGACTATCCCGCCTCTGCAGACTATCCTTCCTCTGTAGAATCTCCCTCCTCTGCAGACTCTCCCTCCTCTTCAGACTCTCCCTCCTCTGCAGACTATCCTTCCTCTGTAGACTCTCCCTCCTCTGCAGACTATCCTTCCTCTGTAGACTCTCCCTCCTCTGCAGAATATCCTTCCTCTACAGACTATCCTTTCTCTGCAGACTATCCCTCCTATGCAGACTATCCCTCCTCTGCAGACTATCCCTCCTTTGCAGACTATCCTTCCTCTGCAGACTCTCCCTCCTCTGCAGACTATCGTTCTTCTGTAGACTCAACCTCCTCTGCAGACTCTCCCTCCTCTGCAGAATATCCTTCCTCTACAGACTATTCTTTCACTGCAGACTATCCCTCCTTTGTAGACTATCATTCTTCTGTAGACTCAACCTCCTCTGCAGACTTTCCCTCCTCTGCAGATTCTCCCTCCTTTACAGACTATCCCTCCTCTGCAGACTCTCCCTCCTTTACAGACTATCCCTCCTCTGCAGACTATCCCTCCTCTGCAGACTATCCCTCCTCTGCAGACTCTCCCTCCTCTGCAGACTATCCTTCCTCTGCAGACTATCCCTCCTCTGCAGACTCTCCCTCCTCTGCAGACTATCCCTCCTTAGCAGACTATCCTTCCTCTGCAGACTATCCCTGCTCTGCAGACTATCCTTCTTCTGTAGACTCAACCTCCTCTGCAGACTATCCTTCCTCTGTAGACTATCCTTCCTCTGGAGACTCTACCTCCTCTGCAGACTCTCCCTCCTCTGCAGACTATCCCTTCTTTGCGGACTATCCTTCCTCTGCAGACTATCCCTCCTCTGCAGTCTATCACTCCTCTGTAGACTATCCCTCCCCTGCAGACTCTCCCTCCTCTTCAGACTATCCCTCCTCTGCAGACTCTCCGTCCTCTGCAGACTATCCCTCCTCTGCAGACTATCCCTCCTCTGCAGACTCTCCGTCCTCTGCAGACTCTCCGTCCTCTGCAGACTATCCTTCCTCTGTAGACTCTCCCTCCTCTGCAGACTCTCCCTCTTCTGCAGACTATCCCTCCTCTGCAGACTATCCCTCCCCTGCAGACTCTCCCTCCTCTTCAGACTATCCCTCCTCTGCAGACTCTCCGTCCTCTGCAGACTATCCCTCCTCTGCAAACTATCCTTCCTCGGCAGACTATCCCGCCTCTGCAGACTATCCTTCCTCTGTAGAATCTCCCTCCTCTGCAGACTCTCCCTCCTCTTCAGACTCTCCCTCCTCTGCAGACTATCCTTCCTGTGTAGACTCTCCCTCCTCTGCAGACTATCCTTCCTCTGTAGACTCTCCCTCCTCTGCAGAATATCCTTCCTCTACAGACTATCCTTTCTCTGCAGACTATCCCTCCTATGCAGACTATCCCTCCTCTGCAGACTATCCCTCCTTTGCAGACTATCCTTCCTCTGCAGACTCTCCCTCCTCTGCAGACTATCCTTCTTCTGTAGACTCAACCTCCTCTGCAGACTCTCCCTCCTCTGCAGAATATCCTTCCTCTACAGACTATTCTTTCACTGCAGACTATCCCTCCTTTGTAGACTATCATTCTTCTGTAGACTCAACCTCCTCTGCAGACTTTCCCTCCTCTGCAGATTCTCCCTCCTTTACAGACTATCCCTCCTCTGCAGACTCTCCCTCCTCTGCAGACTCTCCCTCCTCTGCAGACTATTCCTCCTCTGCAGACTATCCCTCCTCTGCAGACTCTCCCTCCTCTGCAGACTATCCCTCCTTAGCAGACTATCCTTCCTCTGCAGACTATCCTTCCACTGCAGACTATCCCTTCTCTGCAGACTATCCTTCTTCTGTAGACTCAACCTCCTCTGCAGACTATCCTTCCTCTGTAGACTATCCTTCCTCTGGAGACTCTACCTCCTCTGCAGACTCTCCCTCCTCTGCAGACTATCCCTTCTTTGCGGACTATCCTTCCTCTGCAGACTATCCTTCCTCTGCAGAATATCCTTCCTCTACAGACTATCCTTTCTCTGCAGACTATCCCTCCTATGCAGACTATCCCTCCTCTGCAGACTATCCCTCCTTTGCAGACTATCCTTCTTCTCTAGACTCAACCTCCTCTGCAGACTCTCCCTCCTCTGCAGAATATCCTTCCTCTACAGACTATTCTTTCACTGCAGACTATCCCTCCTTTGTAGACTATCATTATTCTGTAGACTTTCCCTCCTCTGCAGATTCTCCCTCCTTTACAGACTATCCCTCCTCTGCAGACTCTCCCTCCTTTACAGACTATCCTTCCTCTGCAGACTATCCCTCCTCTGCAGACTATCCCTCCTCTGCAGACTCTCCCTCCTCTGCAGACTATCCTTCCTCTGCAGACTATCCCTCCTCTGCAGACTCTCCCTCCTCTGCAGACTATCCCTCCTTAGCAGACTATCCTTCATCTGCAGACTGTCCTTCCACTGCAGACTATCCCTGCTCTGCAGACTATCCTTCTTCTGTAGACTCAACCTCCTCTGTAGACTATCCTTCCTCTGTAGACTATCCTTCCTCTGGAGACTCTACCTCCTCTGCAGACTCTCCCTCCTCTGCAGACTATCCCTTCTTTGCGGACTATCCTTCCTCTGCAGACTATCCTTCCTCTGCAGACTATCCCTCCTCTGCAGACTATCCCTCCTCTGCAGTCTATCACTCCTCTGTAGACTATCCCTCCCCTGCAGACTCTCCCTCCTCTTCAGACTATCCCTCCTCTGCAGACTCTCCGTCCTCTGCAGACTCTCCGTCCTCTGCAGACTATCCCTCCTCTGCAGACTCTCCATCCTCTGCAGACTCTCCGTCCTCTGCAGACTATCCTTCCTCTGTAGACTCTCCCTCCTCTGCAGACTCTCCCTCTTCTGCAGACTATCCCTCCTCTGCAGACTATCCCTCCCCTGCAGACTCTCCCTCCTCTTCAGACTATCCCTCCTCTGCAGACTCTCCGTCCTCTGCAGACTATCCCTCCTCTGCAAACTGTCCTTCCTCGGCAGACTATCCCGCTTCTGCAGTCTATCCCTCCTCTGTAGAATCTCCCTCCTCTGCAGACTCTCCCTCCTCTTCAGACTCTCCCTCCTCTGCAGACTATCCTTCCTCTGTAGACTCTCCCTCCTCTGCAGACTATCCTTCCTCTGTAGACTCTCCCTCCTCTGCAGAATATCCTTCCTCTACAGACTATCCTTTCTCTGCAGACTATCCCTCCTATGCAGACTATCCCTCCTCTGCAGACTATCCCTCCTTTGCAGACTATCCTTCCTCTGCAGACTCTCCCTCCTCTGCAGACTATCCTTCTTCTGTAGACTCTCCCTCCTCTGCAGATTCTCCCTCCTCTGGATAATATCCTTCCTCTACTGACTATTCTTTCACTGCAGACTATCCCTCCTTTGTAGACTATCATTCTTCTGTAGACTCAACCTCCTCTGCAGACTTTCCCTCCTCTGCAGATTCTCCCTCCTTTACAGACTATCCTTCCTCTGCAGACTATCCCTCCTCTGCAGACTCTCCCTCCTCTGCAGACTATCCTTCCTCTGCAGACTATCCCTCCTTTGCAGACTCTCCCTCCTCTGCAGACTATCCCTCCTTAGCAGACTATCCTTCCTCTGCAGACTATCCTTCCACTGCAGACTATCCCTTCTCTGCAGACTATCCTTCTTCTGTAGACTATCCTTCCTCTGGAGACTCTACCTCCTCTGCAGACTCTCCCTCCTCTGCAGACTATCCCTTCTTTGCGGACTATCCTTCCTCTGCAGACTATCCTTCCTCTGCAGACTATCCCTCCTCTGCAGACTATCCCTCCTCTGCAGTCTATCACTCCTCTGTAGACAATCCCTCCTCTGCAGACTATCCCTCCTCTGCAGACTATCCCTCCTCTGCAGACTATCCGTACTCTGCAGTCTATCACTCCTCTGTAGACTATCCCTCCCCTGCAGACTCTCCCTCCTCTTCAGACTATCCCTCCTCTGCAGACTCTCCGTCCTCTGCAGACTATCCCTCCTCTGCAGACTATCCCTCCTCTGCAGACTATCCTTCCTCTGTAGACTCTCCCTCCTCTGCAGACTATCCTTCCTCTGTAGACTCTCCCTCCTCTGCAGACTCTCCCTCTTCTGCAGACTATCCCTCCTCTGCAGACTATCCCTCCCCTGCAGACTCTCCCTCCTCTTCAGACTATCCCTCCTCTGCAGACTCTCCGTCCTCTGCAGACTATCCCTCCTCTGCAGACTATCCCTCCTCTGCAAACTATCCCTCCTATGCAGACTATCCCTCCTCTGCAGACTATCCCTCCTTTGCAGACTATCCTTCCTCTGCAGACTCTCCCTCCTCTGCAGACTATCCTTCTTCTGTAGACTCAACCTCCTCTGCAGACTCTCCCTCCTCTGCAGAATATCCTTCCTCTACAGACTATTCTTTCACTGCAGACTATCCCTCCTTTGTAGACTATCCTTCCTCTGCAGACTTTCCCTCCTCTGCAGATTCTCCCTCCTTTACAGACTATCCCTCCTCTGCAGACTCTCCCTCCTTTACAGACTATCCTTCCTCTGCAGACTATCGCTCCTCTGCAGACTATCCCTCCTCTGCAGACTCTCCCTCCTCTGCAGACTATCCTTCCTCTGTAGACTATCCCTCCTTAGCAGACTATCCTTCCTCTGCAGACTATCCTTCTTCTGTAGACTCAACCTCCTCTGGAGACTCTCCCTCCTCTGCAGACTATCCCTTCTTTGCGGACTATCCTTCCTCTGCAGATTATCTTTCCTCTGCAGACTATCCCTCCTCTGCAGTCTATCACTCCTCTGTAGACTATCCCTCCTCTGCAGACTCTTCTTCCTCTGCAGACTATCTCTCCTCTGAAGGCTCACCCTCCTCTGAAGACTATCTTTCCTCTGCAGACTATCCCTTCTCTGCAGACTGTCCCTCCTCTGCAGACTATCCCTCCTCTGTAGACCATCCCTCCTCTGCAGACTCTCCTTCCTCTGCAGACTATCCTTCCTCTGCAGACTATCCCTCCTCTGTAGACTATCACTCCTCTGCAGACTATCCTTCCTCTGCAGACTATCACTCCTCTGCAGACTATCACTCCTCTGCAGACTATCACTCCTCTGCAGGCTCTCTCTCCTCTGCAGACTATCCCTCCTCTGCAGACTGTCCCTCCTCTGCAGACTATCCCTCCTCTGTAGACTATCTCTCCTCTGCAGACTATCCCTCCTCTGCAGACTCTCCCTCCTCTGCAGACTATCCTTCTTCTGTAGACTCAACCTCCTCTGCAGACTCTCCCTCCTCTGCAGAATATCCTTCCTCTACAGACTATTCTTTCACTGCAGACTATCCCTCCTTTGTAGACTATCCTTCCTCTGCAGACTTTCCCTCCTCTGCAGATTCTCCCTCCTTTACAGACTATCCTTCCTCTGCAGACTATCGCTCCTCTGCAGACTATCCCTCCTCTGCAGACTATCCCTCCTTAGCAGACTATCCTTCCTCTGCAGACTATCCTTCCACTTCAGACTATCCCTTCTCTGCAGACTATCCTTCTTCTGTAGACTCAACCTCCTCTGGAGACTCTCCCTCCTCTGCAGACTCTCCCTCCTTTGCAGACTATCCTTCCTCTGCAGACTATCCCTCTTCTGCAGACTCTCCCTCCTTTGCAGACTATGCCTTCTCTGCAGGCTATCCGTCCTCTGAAGACTATCCCTCCTCTGCAGACTATTCTTCCTCTGCAGACTCCCTTCCTTTGCAGACTCTCCCTCCTTTGCAGACTATACTTTCTCTGCAGACTCTCCCTCCTCTGCAGACTATCCCTCCTCTGCAGACTATCCCTCCCCTGCAGACTATCCCTCCCCTGCAGAGTCTCCCTCCTCTTCAGACTATCCCTCCTCTGCAGACTCTCCGTCCTCTGCAGACTATCCCTCCTCTGCAGACTATCCCTCCTCTGCAAACTATCCTTCCTCGACAGACTATCCCGCCTCGGCAGACTATCCTTTCTCTGCAGACTATCCCGCCTCTGCAGACTATCCTTCCTCTGTAGAATCTCCCTCCTCTGCAGACTCTCCCTCCTCTTCAGACTCTCCCTCCTCTTCAGACTCTCCCTCCTCTGCAGACTATCCTTCCTCTGTAGACTCTCCCTCCTCTGCAGACTATCCTTCCTCTGTAGACTCTCTCTCCTCTGCAGAATATCCTTCCTCTACAGACTATCCTTTCTCTGCAGACTATCCCTCCTATGCAGACTATCCCTCCTCTGCAGACTATCCCTCCTCTGCAGACTATCCCTCCTCTGCAGACTATCCCTCCTTTGCAGACTATCCTTCCTCTGCAGACTCTCCCTCCTCTGCAGACTATCGTTCTTCTGTAGACTCAACCTCCTTTGCAGACTCTCCCTCCTCTGCAGAATATCCTTCCTCTACAGACTATTCTTTCACTGCAGACTATCCCTCCTTTGTAGACTATCATTCTTCTGTAGACTCAACCTCCTCTGCAGACTTTCCCTCCTCTGCAGATTCTCCCTCCTTTACAGACTATCCCTCCTCTGCAGACTCTCCCTCCTTTACAGACTATCCTTCCTCTGCAGACTATCCCTCCTCTGCAGACTATCCCTCCTCTGCAGACTATCCCTCCTCTGCAGACTATCCCTCCTCTGCAGACTATCCCTCCTCTGCAGACTCTCCCTCCTCTGCAGACTATCCCTCCTTAGCAGACTATCCTTCCTCTGCAGACTATCCTTCCACTGCAGACTATCCCTGCTCTGCAGACTATCCTTCTTCTGTAGACTCAACCTCCTCTGCAGACTCTACCTCCTCTGCAGACTCTCCCTCCTCTGCAGACTATCCCTTCTTTGCGGACTATCCTTCCTCTGCAGACTATCCTTCCTCTGCAGACTATCCCTCCTCTGCAGACTATCCCTCCTCTGCAGTCTATCACTCCTCTGTAGACTATCCCTCCCCTGCAGACTCTCCCTCCTCTTCAGACTATCCCTCCTCTGCAGACTCTCCGTCCTCTGCAGACTATCCTTCCTCTACAGACTATTCTTTCACTGCAGACTATCCCTCCTTTGTAGACTATCCTTCCTCTGCAGACTTTCCCTCCTCTGCAGATTCTCCCTCCTTTACAGACTATCCCTCCTCTGCAGACTCTCCCTCCTTTACAGACTATCCTTCCTCTGCAGACTATCGCTCCTCTGCAGACTATCCCTCCTCTGCAGACTCTCCCTCCTCTGCAGACTATCCTTCCTCTGTAGACTATCCCTCCTTAGCAGACTATCCTTCCTCTGCAGACTATCCTTCCACTGCAGACTATCCCTTCTCTGCAGACTATCCTTCTTCTGTAGACTCAACCTCCTCTGGAGACTCTCCCTCCTCTGCAGACTATCCCTTCTTTGCGGACTATCCTTCCTCTGCAGATTATCTTTCCTCTGCAGACTATCCCTCCTCTGCAGTCTATCACTCCTCTGTAGACTATCCCTCCTCTGCAGACTCTTCTTCCTCTGCAGACTATCTCTCCTCTGAAGGCTCACCCTCCTCTGAAGACTATCTTTCCTCTGCAGACTATCCCTTCTCTGCAGACTGTCCCTCCTCTGCAGACTATCCCTCCTCTGTAGACCATCCCTCCTCTGCAGACTCTCCTTCCTCTGCAGACTATCCTTCCTCTGCAGACTATCCCTCCTCTGTAGACTATCACTCCTCTGCAGACTATCCTTCCTCTGCAGACTATCACTCCTCTGCAGACTATCACTCCTCTGCAGACTATCACTCCTCTGCAGGCTCTCTCTCCTCTGCAGACTATCCCTCCTCTGCAGACTGTCCCTCCTCTGCAGACTATCCCTCCTCTGTAGACTATCTCTCCTCTGCAGACTATCCCTCCTCTGCAGACTCTCCCTCCTCTGCAGACTATCCTTCTTCTGTAGACTCAACCTCCTCTGCAGACTCTCCCTCCTCTGCAGAATATCCTTCCTCTACAGACTATTCTTTCACTGCAGACTATCCCTCCTTTGTAGACTATCCTTCCTCTGCAGACTTTCCCTCCTCTGCAGATTCTCCCTCCTTTACAGACTATCCTTCCTCTGCAGACTATCGCTCCTCTGCAGACTATCCCTCCTCTGCAGACTATCCCTCCTTAGCAGACTATCCTTCCTCTGCAGACTATCCTTCCACTTCAGACTATCCCTTCTCTGCAGACTATCCTTCTTCTGTAGACTCAACCTCCTCTGGAGACTCTCCCTCCTCTGCAGACTCTCCCTCCTTTGCAGACTATCCTTCCTCTGCAGACTATCCCTCTTCTGCAGACTCTCCCTCCTTTGCAGACTATGCCTTCTCTGCAGGCTATCCGTCCTCTGAAGACTATCCCTCCTCTGCAGACTATTCTTCCTCTGCAGACTCCCTTCCTTTGCAGACTCTCCCTCCTTTGCAGACTATACTTTCTCTGCAGACTCTCCCTCTTCTGCAGACTATCCCTCCTCTGCAGACTATCCCTCCCCTGCAGACTATCCCTCCCCTGCAGAGTCTCCCTCCTCTTCAGACTATCCCTCCTCTGCAGACTCTCCGTCCTCTGCAGACTATCCCTCCTCTGCAGACTATCCCTCCTCTGCAAACTATCCTTCCTCGACAGACTATCCCGCCTCGGCAGACTATCCTTTCTCTGCAGACTATCCCGCCTCTGCAGACTATCCTTCCTCTGTAGAATCTCCCTCCTCTGCAGACTCTCCCTCCTCTTCAGACTCTCCCTCCTCTTCAGACTCTCCCTCCTCTGCAGACTATCCTTCCTCTGTAGACTCTCCCTCCTCTGCAGACTATCCTTCCTCTGTAGACTCTCTCTCCTCTGCAGAATATCCTTCCTCTACAGACTATCCTTTCTCTGCAGACTATCCCTCCTATGCAGACTATCCCTCCTCTGCAGACTATCCCTCCTCTGCAGACTATCCCTCCTCTGCAGACTATCCCTCCTTTGCAGACTATCCTTCCTCTGCAGACTCTCCCTCCTCTGCAGACTATCGTTCTTCTGTAGACTCAACCTCCTTTGCAGACTCTCCCTCCTCTGCAGAATATCCTTCCTCTACAGACTATTCTTTCACTGCAGACTATCCCTCCTTTGTAGACTATCATTCTTCTGTAGACTCAACCTCCTCTGCAGACTTTCCCTCCTCTGCAGATTCTCCCTCCTTTACAGACTATCCCTCCTCTGCAGACTCTCCCTCCTCTGCAGACTATCCCTCCTCTGCAGACTATCCCTCCTCTGCAGACTCTCCCTCCTCTGCAGACTATCCCTCCTTAGCAGACTATCCTTCCTCTGCAGACTATCCTTCCACTGCAGACTATCCCTGCTCTGCAGACTATCCTTCTTCTGTAGACTCAACCTCCTCTGCAGACTCTCCCTCCTCTGCAGACTATCCCTTCTTTGCGGACTATCCTTCCTCTGCAGACTATCCTTCCTCTGCAGACTATCCCTCCTCTGCAGACTATCCGTACTCTGCAGTCTATCACTCCTCTGTAGACTATCCCTCCCCTGCAGACTCTCCCTCCTCTTCAGACTATCCCTCCTCTGCAGACTCTCCGTCCTCTGCAGACTATCCCTCCTCTGCAGACTATCCTTCCTCTGCAGACTATCCCTCCTCTGCAGACTATCCCTCCTCTGCAGTCTATCACTCCTCTGTAGACTATCCCTCCCCTGCAGACTCTCCCTCCTCTTCAGACTATCCCTCCTCTGCAGACTCTCCGTCCTCTGCAGACTATCCCTCCTCTGCAGACTATCCCTCCTCTGCAGACTCTCCGTCCTCTGCAGACTCTCCGTCCTCTGCAGACTCTCCGTCCTCTGCAGACTCTCCCTCTTCTGCAGAATATCCTTCCTCTACAGACTATCCCTCCTCTGCAGAATATCCTTCCTCTACAGACTATCCTTTCTCTGCAGACTATCCCTCCTATGCAGACTATCCCTCCTCTGCAGACTATCCCTCCTATGCAGACTATCCCTCCCCTGCAGACTCTCCCTCCTCTTCAGACTATCCCTCCTCTGCAGACTCTCCGTCCTCTGCAGACTATCCCTCCTCTGCAGACTATCCCTCCTCTGCAAACTATCCTTCCTCGGCAGACTATCCCGCCTCTGCAGACTATCCTTCCTCTGTAGAATCTCCCTCCTCTGCAGACTCTCCCTCCTCTTCAGACTCTCCCTCCTCTGCAGACTATCCTTCCTCTGTAGACTCTCCCTCCTCTGCAGACTATCCTTCCTCTGTAGACTCTCCCTCCTCTGCAGACTCTCCCTCTTCTGCAGACTATCCCTCCTCTGCAGACTATCCCTCCCCTGCAGACTCTCCCTCCTCTTCAGACTATCCCTCCTCTGCAGACTCTCCGTCCTCTGCAGACTATCCCTCCTCTGCAGACTATCCCTCCTCTGCAAACTATCCTTACTCGGCAGACTATCCTGCCTCTGCAGACTATCCTTCCTCTGTAGAATCTCCCTCCTCT
The DNA here is from genome assembly GCF_048569485.1 of Anomaloglossus baeobatrachus. Classification (NCBI taxonomy): domain Eukaryota; kingdom Metazoa; phylum Chordata; class Amphibia; order Anura; family Aromobatidae; genus Anomaloglossus; species Anomaloglossus baeobatrachus. The sequence continues at coordinate 702,511,869 of NC_134356.1, forward strand.
GCAGACTCTCCCTCCTCTTCAGACTCTCCCTCCTCTGCAGACTCTCCCTCCTCTGTAGACTCTCCCTCCTCTGCAGACTATCCTTTCTCTGCAGACTATCCCTCCTCTGCAGACTATCCCTCCTCTGCAGACTATCCTTCCTCTGTAGACTCTCCCTCCTCTGCAGAATATCCTTCCTCTACAGACTATCCTTTCTCTGTAGATCATCCCTCCTATGCAGACTATCCCTCCTCTGCAGACTATCCCTCCTATGCAGACTATCCTTCCTCTGCAGACTCTCCCTCCTCTGCAGACTCTCCGTCCTCTGCAGACTATCCTTCCCCTGCAGACTATCCTTCCCCTGCAGACTATCCCTCCTCTGCAGACTATCCCTCCTCTGCAGACTATCCCTCCTCTGCAGACTATCCTTCTTCTGCAGAACTTTGGTCAAAAACTCAGCTTTGCAGTGCAAAACCCAAATGGCAAAAACAATTGACATGTTGCTTCTTTGAAAAGCTGAGTTTTTGACCAAAGTTCTGCCACAAAAAGGCAGCATTTTGAACAACATAGTGTGAACAAGAAACCCCAATTCCCATAGACTTTGCTTGAATAGAAGAACACATCCATTTTGGCATTAAACAGCGCAGAAGAAAAAGCAGCAAAAAAAGCAGGTAAAAAGCAGGTAAAAAGCAACGTGCGCACATACCCTCACTCCTCTGCAGACACTTCCTCCTCTGCAGACACTTCCTCCTCTGCAGACACTTCCTCCTCTGCAGACTATCCCTCCTCTGCAGACTCTCCCTCCTCTGCAGACTATCTCTCCTCTGCAGGCTCTCTCTCCTCTGCAGACTATCCCTCCTCTGAAGACTGTCCCTCCTCTGCAGACTATCCCTCCTCTGTAGACTATCCCTCCTCTGAAGACTGTCCCTCCTCTGTAGACTATCCTTCCTCTGCAGACTCTCTCTCCTCTGAAGACTATCTTTCCTCTGCAGACTATCCCTCCTCTGCAGACTCTTCCTCCTCTGCAGACTATCCCTTCTTTGCAGACTATCCCTCCTCTGTAGACTATCTCTCCTCTGCAGGTTCTCTCTCCTCTGCAGACTATCCCTCCTCTGCAGACTCTCTCTCCTCTGAAGACTATCTTTCCTCTGCAGACTATCCCTCCTCTGCAGACTCTTCCTCCTCTGCAGACTATCCCTTCTTTGCAGACTATCCTTCCTCTGCAGACTAACCTTCCTCTGCAGACTATCCCTCCTCTGCAAACTATCCCTCCTCTGCAGACTATCCCTCCTCTGCAGACTCTACCTCCTCTGCAGACTATCCTTCCTCTGCAGACTATCCCTCCTCTGCAGACTATCCCTCCTCTGCAGACTCTCCCTCCTCTGCAGACTCTCCCTACTCTGCAGACTATCCCTCCTCTGCAGACTCTCCGTCCTCTGCAGACTATCCTTCCCCTGCAGACTATCCTTCCCCTGCAGACTATCCTTCCTCTGCAGACTATCCTTCCTCTGCAGACTATCTCTCCCCTGCAGACTATCCTTCCTCTGCAGACTATCTCTCCTCTGCAGAATATCCTTCCTCTGCAGACTATCCTTCCTCTGCAGAATATCCTTCCTCTGCAGACTATCCCTCCTCTGCAGACTATCCTTCCCCTGCAAACTATCCTTCCTCTGCAGACTATCTCTACTCTGCAGACTATCCTTCCCCTGCAGACTATCCTTCCCCTGCAGACTATCCTTCCTCTGCAGACTATCTCTCCTCTGCAGACTATCCTTCCTCTGTAGACTATCCCTCCTCTGCAGACTATCCCTCCTCTGCAGACTATCCTTCCTCTGCAGACTATCCTTCCTCTGCAGACTATTCCTCCTCGGCGTCTCGGCATTTCCCAGCACAGATGCAGTTAACCCCGTCATTGCCGCTGGGCTCCGGTGCATTCTCGGGGGGGGGGGGGGGGGTGATGACGTGGGGCCGGGGGTCTCCTCATTGTCTGGGCTCATCCATCTCCTGATTATATTTAGCCCCCGCACAATGGTGGTCTCCAGGCCAGGGCGGCCATTGTCCTCGGCCGGCAGAGATTTATTGGGGGTCTTTGTCCGGCCGCATTTTATTTCCAGCACATTCCGGAGCGGACGTCACAGGTGACGTGGGGCGAAATAAAGAGGTGCAGCGGGAGGAGGGTATACAGGACCCCCGGCTCATCACCCCAGCAATGCCCCCCGCAGCCCCATATACAGGACCCCCGACTCATCACCCCAGCAATGCCCCCCGCAGCCCCATATACAGGACCCCCGACTCATCCCCCCAGCAATGCCCCCCGCAGCCCCACATACAGGACCCCCGACTCATCCCCCCAGCAATGCCCCCCGCAGCCCCATATACAGGACCCCCGACTCATCACCCCAGCAATGCCCCCCGCAGCCCCATATACAGGACCCCCGACTCATCCCCCCAGCAATGCCCCCCGCAGCCCCACATACAGGACCCCCGACTCATCCCCCCAGCAATGCCCCCCGCAGCCCCATATACAGGACCCCCGACGCATCACCCCAGCAATGCCCCCCGCAGCCCCATATACAGGACCCCCGACTCATCACCCCAGCAATGCCCCCCGCAGCCCCACATACAGGACCCCCGACTCATCCCCCCAGCAATGCCCCCCGCAGCCCCATATACAGGACCCCCGACGCATCACCCCAGCAATGCCCCCCGCAGCCCCATATACAGGACCCCCGACTCATCACCCCAGCAATGCCCCCCGCAGCCCCATATACAGGACCCCCGACGCATCACCCCAGCAATGCCCCCCGCAGCCCCATATACAGGATCCCCGACGCATCACCCCAGCAATGCCCCCCGCAGCCCCATATACAGGACCCCCGACTCATCACCCCAGCAATGCCCCCCGCAGCCCCATATACAGGACCCCCGACTCATCACCCCAGCAATGCCCCCCGCAGCCCCATATACAGGACCCCCGACGCATCACCCCAGCAATGCCTCCCGCAGCCCCACATACAGGACCCCCGACTCATCACCCCAGCAATGCCACCCGCAGCCCCACATACAGGACCCCCGACTCATCACCCCAGCAATGCCCCCGCAGCCCCATATACAGGACCCCCGACGCATCACCCCAGCAATGCCCCTCGCAGCCCCATATACAGGACCCCCGACTCATCACCCCAGCAATGCCTCCCGCAGCCCCATATACAGGACCCCCGACTCATCACCCCAGCAATGCCCCCCGCAGCCCCACATACAGGACCCCCGACTCATCACCCCAGCAATGCCCCCCGCAGCCCCATATACAGGACCCCCGACGCATCACCCCAGCAATGCCCCCCGCAGCCCCATATACAGGACCCCCGACGCATCACCCCAGCAATGCCCCCCGCAGCCCCATATACAGGACCCCCGACGCATCACCCCAGCAATGCCTCCCGCAGCCCCACATACAGGACCCCCGACTCATCACCCCAGCAATGCCCCCCGCAGCCCCATATACAGGACCCCCGACTCATCACCCCAGCAATGCCACCCGCAGCCCCATATACAGGACCCCCGACTCATCACCCCAGCAATGCCCCCGCAGCCCCATATACAGGACCCCCGACTCATCACCCCAGCAATGCCTCCCGCAGCCCCACATACAGGACCCCCGACTCATCACCCCAGCAATGCCCCCCGCAGCCCCACATACAGGACCCCCGACGCATCACCCCAGCAATGCCCCCCGCAGCCCCATATACAGGACCCCCGACGCATCCCCCCAGCAATGCCCCCCGCAGCCCCATATACAGGACCCCCGACGCATCACCCCAGCAATGCTCCCCGCAGCCCCATATACAGGACCGCCGCCATCCCCCCGTATACCACCGCCACTTTGCTCCTGTATACCTCTGCCGCTATCCTCCTCCGCCGCTATCACGGCAGTCTTCCCGTGGTACGTGCCCCCTCTGCCGCCCCCGGCCTCGTCTCCCCCTGCTCCGGCCGTCTCCGCGGTGATGTATGGGGGGATTAGCGGAGATTACACTGATCCTCTTACTCCATTACCGGGAAATAATAAGAATCCGAATCCACAAACTATAAATATTTCCTCCGCACCGAGGACCCCCCCCGCACCCCGCGATACACGTGACCTCTTACTGACACGTCCTGTGCACAGGTGACCTCTTACTGACACGTCCTGTGCACAGGTGACTTGTTACTGACACGTCCTGTGCACAGGTGACCTCTTACTGACACGTCCTGAGCACAGGTGACCTCTTACTGACACGTCCTGAGTACAGGTGACTTGTTACTGACACGTCCTGAGCACAGGTGACTTGATACTGACACGTCCTGAGTACAGGTGACTTGTTACTGACACGTCCTGTGCACAGGTGACTCGTTACTGACACGTCCTGAGCACAGGTGACTTCTTACTGACACGTCCTGAGCACAGGTGACTTCTTACTGACACGTCCTGAGCACAGGTGACTTGTTACTGACACGTCCTGTGCACAGGTGACTTGTTACTGACACGTCCTGAGCACAGGTGACTTGTTACTGACACGTCCTGAGCACAGGTGACCTCTTACTGACACGTCCTGAGCACAGGTGACTTGTTACTGACACGTCCTGTGCACAGGTGACTTGTTACTGACACGTCCTGAGCACAGGTGACTTGTTACTGACACGTCCTGTGTACAGTTGACCTCTTACTGACACGTCCTGTGCACAGGTGACTTGTTACTGACACGTCCTGTGTACAGATGACCTCTTACTGACATGTCCTGTGCACAGGTGACTTGTTACTGACACGTCCTGTGTACAGTTGACCTCTTACTGACACGTCCTGTGCACAGGTGACTTGTTACTGACACGTCCTGAGCACAGGTGACCTCTTACTGACACGTCCTGTGCACAAGTGACTTGTTACTGACACGTCCTGAGCACAGGTGACTTGTTACTGACACGTCCTGTGTACAGTTGACCTCTTACTGACACGTCCTGTGCACAGGTGACTTGTTACTGACACGTCCTGAGCACAGGTGACCTCTTACTGACACGTCCTGTGCACAAGTGACTTGTTACTGACACGTCCTGAGCACAGGTGACTTGTTACTGACACGTCCTGAGCACAGGTGACCTCTTACTGACACGTCCTAAGCACAGGTGACTTGTTACTGACACGTCCTGAGCACAGGTGACTTGTTACTGACACGTCCTGAGCACAGGTGACTTGTTACTGACACGTCCTGAGCACAGGTGACTTGTTACTGACATGTCCTGAGCACAGGTGACCTCTTACTGACACGTCCTGTGCACAGGTGACTCGTTACTGACACGTCATGATCACAGGTGACTTGTTACTGACACGTCCTGAGCACAGGTGACTTGTTACTGACACGTCCTGAGCACAGGTGACTTGTTACTGACACGTCCTGAGCACAGGTGACTTGTTACTGACACGTCCTGTGTACAGGTGACTTGTTACTGACACGTCCTGTGCACAGTTGACTTGTTACTGACACGTCCTGAGCACAGGTGACCTATTACTGACATGTCCTGAGCACAGGTGACTTGTTACTGACACGTCCTGAGCACAGGTGACTTGTTACTGACACGTCCTGAGCACAGGTGACCTCTTACTGACACGTGCTAAGCACAGGTGACCTCTTACTGACACGTCCTGAGCACAGGTGACTTGTTACTGACACGTCCTGAGCACAGGTGACCTCTTACTGACACGTCCTGTGCACAGGTGACTTGTTACTGACACGACTTGTGCACAGGTGACTTGTTACTGACAAGTCCTGTGCACAGGTGACCTCTTACTGACACGTCCTGAGCACAGGTGACCTCTTACTGACACGTCCTGAGTACAGGTGACTTGTTACTGACACGTCCTGTGTACAGTTGACCTCTTACTGACACGTCCTGTGCACAGGTGACTTGTTACTGACACGTCCTGTGTACAGGTGACCTCTTACTGACATGTCCTGTGCACAGGTGACTTGTTACTGACACGTCCTGAGCACAGGTGACTTGTTACTGACACGTCCTGAGCACAGGTGACCTCTTACTGACACGTCCTGTGCACAGGTGACTTGTTACTGACACGTCCTGAGCACAGGTGACTTGTTACTGACACGTCCTGAGCACAGGTGACCTCTTACTGACACGTCCTGTGCACAGGTGACTTGTTACTGACACGTCCTGAGCACAGTTGACCTCTTACTGACACGTCCTATGCACAGGTGACTTGTTACTGACACGTCCTGTGCACAGGTGACTTGTTACTGACACGTCCTGAGCACAGGTGACTTGTTACTGACACGTCCTGAGCACAGGTGACTTGTTACTGACACGTCCTGTGCACTGGTGACTTGTTACTGACACGTCCTGAGCACAGGTGACCTCTTACTGACACGTCCTGTGCACAGGTGACTTGTTACTGACACGTCATGATCACAGGTAACTTGTTACTGACACGTCCTGAGCACAGGTGACTTGTTACTGACACGTCCTGAGCACAGGTGACTTGTTACTGACACGTCCTGAGCAAAGGTGACTTGTTACTGACACGTCCTATGTACAGGTGACTTGTTACTAACACGTCCTGTGCACAGGTGACTTGTTACTGACACGTCCTGAGCACAGGTGACCTATTACTGACATGTCCTGAGCACAGGTGACTTGTTACTGACACGTCCTGAGCACAGGTGACCTCTTACTGACACATCCTAAGCACAGGTGACTTGTTACTGACACGTCCTGTGCACAGGTGACTTGTTACTGACACGTCATGAGCACAGGTGACCTCTTACTGACACGTCCTGTGCACAGGTGACTTGTTACTGACACGACCTTTGCACAGGTGACTTGTTACTGACAAGTCCTGTGCACAGGTGACCTCTTACTGACACGTCCTGAGCACAGGTGACTTGTTACTGACACGTCCTGAGCACAGGTGACCTCTTACTTACACGTCCTGTGCACAGGTGACTTGTTACTGACACGACCTGTGCACAGGTGACTTGTTACTGACAAGTCCTGTGCACAGGTGACCTCTTACTGACACGTCCTGAGCATAGGTGACCTCTTACTGACACGTCCTGAGTACAGGTGACTTGTTACTGACACGTCCTGTGTACAGTTGACCTCTTACTGACACGTCCTGTGTACAGGTGACCTCTTACTGACATGTCCTGTGCACAGGTGACTTGTTACTGACACGTCCTAAGCACAGGTGACTTGTTACTGACACGTCCTGAGCACAGGTGACCTCTTATTGACACGTCCTGTGCACAGGTGACTTGTTACTGACACGTCCTGAGCACAGGTGACTTGTTACTGACACGTCCTGAGCACAGGTGACCTCTTACTGACACGTCCTGTGCACAGGTGACTTGTTACTGACACGTCCTGTGCACAGGTAACTTGTTACTGACACGTCCTGAGCACAGGTGACTTGTTACTGACACGTCCTGAGCACAGGTGACTTGTTACTGACTTGTCCTGTGCACAGGTGACTTGTTACTGACACGTCCTGTGTACAGGTGACTTGTTACTGACACGTCCTGTGCACAGGTGACCTCTTACTGACTCGTCCTAAGCACAGATGATCTCTTACTGACACGTCCTGAGCACAGGTGACTTGCTACTGATACGTCCTGAGCACAGGTGACCTCTTACTGACACATCCTAAGCACAGGTGACTTGTTACTGACACGTCCTGTGCACAGGTGACTTGTTACTGACACGTCATGAGCACAGGTGACCTCTTACTGACACATCCTAAGCACAGGTGACTTGTTACTGACACGTACTGTGCACAGGTGACTTGTTACTGACACGTCATGAGCACAGGTGACCTCTTACTGACACGTCCTGTGCACAGGTGACTTGTTACTGACACGTCCTGAGCACAGGTGACTTGTTACTGACACGTCCTGAGCACAGGTGACTTGTTACTGACTTGTCCTGTGCACAGGTGACTTGTTACTGACACGTCCTGTGTACAGGTGACTTGTTACTGACACGTCCTGTGCACAGGTGACCTCTTACTGACTCGTCCTAAGCACAGATGATCTCTTACTGACACGTCCTGAGCACAGGTGACTTGCTACTGATACGTCCTGAGCACAGGTGACCTCTTACTGACACATCCTAAGCACAGGTGACTTGTTACTGACACGTCCTGTGCACAGGTGACTTGTTACTGACACGTCATGAGCACAGGTGACCTCTTACTGACACATCCTAAGCACAGGTGACTTGTTACTGACACGTACTGTGCACAGGTGACTTGTTACTGACACGTCATGAGCACAGGTGACCTCTTACTGACACGTCCTGTGCACAGGTGACTTGTTACTGACACGTCCTGAGCACAGGTGACTTGTTACTGACAAGTCCTGTGCACAGGTGACCTCTTACTGACACATCCTGAGCACAGGTGACTTGTTACTGACACGTCCTGAGCACAGGTGACCTCTTAATTACACGTCCTGAGCACAGGTGAATTGGTACTGACACCTCCTGAGCACAGGTGACCTCTTACTGACACGTCCTGTGCACAGGTGACTTGTTACTGACACGTCCTGTGCACAGGTGACTTGTTACTGACACGTCCTGTGCACAGGTGACTTGTTACTGACACGTCCTTGTGACGGGGGTGTACAACAGAGCAAAGGATGGACGAGGCCGAGGGACGATCCAACAGGTTTATTCACAAGAACACTGGAACAGCACACGATAAGTCCACATAAAACAGATTCGGGGGCCCTTCCCGACAATCCTCGGACCGGATTACAAAGCAATCGTCCTTACAGTAGTCCAAAGAGTTCCACATAATCCCACTGGCCACCACACAGGCCTAGCTCCGTCCGTGTCCACAGCCACCCAGGCTGGGGCTCCTGCTCTCTTCAAGTTTCAGCTCACTCTGACTGAATCTCCCAGGTAAGCAGAGTTTACACTAGTTGGACTCTAGGCCCACCTCCCCCTACTCCCAGGGATGGAAGTGCCTCAAGAGGATATAACCTTGCATTTTAGGGGGTGATTACCTACAACAATAGAAATGTACACAGAAGTAGTTCAAATAAGACAATGAACCCAGCTTGAAATAGGAATCTGTACAGCATATACAGTGAGAGGGTAAATTACATCTTCACAATCCCTCCCCCTCCCAACTTGTGTACGTACTAGGGACCTCTACAGGTCACTGGTTAAGTACACACAGGCAGAGCGTTACTTACATGTGGCTTCATGCAGCCACGAATTGGCATCGTAGCTCTCCCACATCATTGCCCAGGAGAACAGCTGCAGGCAGACCACCCATCACCCCAACCACACATCGCCTGACCCCAAAACCAAAGCTCAGATCCACAGTGGCTGTGGGAATAGTCCTCCATTGTCCACCAGCCAGTTCAATAACAATCCCAGGTCCTCTATGGATTGCCTCAGGCCGAACCACTCGGGGATCAGCCAGTGTGAGGAAAGCACCCGAGTCACAAAATCCAACAAGTCTCTGTCCATCCAGCACAACCTCCTGCAAGTGCTTACCTCGATGAGCAGAAGTCGTCATAACTGCGGGTCGCACCCCGTAAACTCCTGGTGGTGCAACATGGGGGGCTGAGTCACTAGGCCAGTCCTCACATAACGGTGCCACATCTTCCTCCATGGCACTGGGCTGTAAATAATTAACAATCCGATTGGGTGCAGGATCAGTCCTCATTTGAACAGCTGGGCAGGAGACTTGCCGATGCCCTGGCTGTCCACATTGATAGCATCTGCGCTGGGTCTCCCTCCATCCAAGGCGTCCTCTTGGGTAAGGGGTAGGGGAACTTGGAGGCCGGCTCCCACCTGAAGGTGCTGTAGGGGTTTGAGGATGATTCCTCCATGGCCTGGCTGGGCATGAGGCCTGCAAATGCCCGGGATGTCTACAAACATAACACCTGCGCTCTGTTACTTCCTCTCCCCGGCGTATTCCAGAAAGTGCAGTAGAAGCAACTGAAGGCACATTAACACGGGTATCAACATGTGGTGGCTTAGAGGAACGGGGAACAATGGGGACAGAATAACTGGGGGCATCCGGTGTTGTGGAGCTGTTAGGCGTCTCTCCATCCTCCAACAGAACCCTCCACTGAGGCTTGATGGTGAGAGCCTCATCAGCGAGAGCAGCAGCTTCCTCCACTGTCGCTGGTTTTCTCTCACGCACCCATTCCCGGATCTCAGCGGGGCACTGGGCAAAGAATTGTTCTTTTAGGATGACCTGCAGGAAGGTCTCCCAAGATAAGGCCTCCTCTGCCTCCAGCCAGCGATTACATATTTGTTTGAGTCTATGAGCATATATCTTAAAAGACACTTCCCCATCACATGCTAAAGCACGGAACTGAGTCCTGTAAGTGTCTGGGGTCACAGCATAATGTTCTAGAATAGTCTGTTTAATATCCGCATACTCACAGTTCCACCGAGGGTCCATAGCTCTATAGGCTTCAGCAGCTCCCCCCTCTAGGAGCCCAACCAGATGCCGGACACGCTCCCTGTCCGGGACTTCCATTAATCGACACTGATGCTCAAAGTCCTGGAAGAAGCCCTCAATGTCGCCTGCAGCCTCATTAAATGGCTTAAAGTCTTTGCGGGACACCCTGGGAAGTTCCCTCATGATGGGTGCTGGGGTTACAGTCTGTCTGGAACCTCTCGCGGCTTCCACAGCGAGCTGCTTATCCAGCAATGCCATCTCCTCCATCCTGCGCTCCTTCTCTTCAGCTCCACGCATGGCCTCCCTCTTATCTTCTATGGTGGCCTCATCTCCAAGCAGTGCCATCTCCTCCTTGTACCACACAACCCATTGACTTTTTTGGGTATTCACCTCCGGCTGCCGTCTTTCTTCCGTTTGCTGTGAGGATCCTTCCTCCACGTCATTTTGCGAACAGACTCCTTCTAGCGCCTCAATCAGCTGCTCCTTGGAGAGTCCTTTGAAACGAACTCCTACTTCACGGGCCATTGTTTGTAGGCTCACCACAGTCCAGTTCTTGTACTCTGAGGTTCTGATTCCAGATGTTAATGGGCCGTTGTCCTCCATTCCTTCTGCTCTGATGCCAGCGCTGCCAACCAGTTTGTGACGGGGGTGTACAACAGAGCAAAGGATGGACGAGGCCGAGGGACGATCCAACAGGTTTATTCACAAGAACACTGGAACAGCACACGATAAGTCCACATAAAACAGATTCGGGGGCCCTTCCCGACAATCCTCGGACCGGATAACAAAGCAATCGTCCTTACAGTAGTCCAAAGAGTTCCACACAATCCCACGGGCCGCCACACAGGCCTAGCTCCGTCCGTGTCCACAGCCACACAGGCTGGAGCTCCTGCCCTCTTCAAGTTTCAGCTCACTCTGCCTGAATCTCCCAGGTAAGCAGAGTTTACACTAGTTGGACTCTAGGCCCACCTCCCCCTACTCCCAGGGATGGAAGTGCCTCAAGAGGATATAACCTTGCATTTTAGGGGGGTGATTACCTACAACAATAGAAATGTACACAGAAGTAGTTCAAATAAGACAATGAACCCAGCTTGAAATAGGAATCTGTACAGCATATACAGTGAGAGGGTAAATTACATCTTCACAGTCCTGAGCACAGGTGCCTTTTTACTGACACGTCCTGAGCACAGGTGACCTCTTACTGACACGTCCTGCGCACAGGTGACTTGTTACTGACACGTCCTGTGTACAGGTGACTTGTTACTGACACGTCCTGAGCACAGGTGACTTGTTACTGACACGTTCTGAGCACAGGTGACTTGTTACTGACACGTCCTGAGCACAGGTGACTTGTTACTGACACGTCCTGTGCACTGGTGACTTGTTACTGACACGTCCTGAGCACAGGTGACCTCTTACTGACACGTCCTGTGCACAGGTGACTTGTTACTGACACGTCATGATCACAGGTGACTTGTTACTGACACGTCCTGAGCACAGATGACTTGTTACTGACACGTCCTGAGCACAGGTGACTTGTTACTGACACGTCCTGAGCACAGGTGACTTGTTACTGACACGTCCAGTGTACAGGTGACTTGTTACTGACACGTCCTGTGCACAGGTGACTTGTTACTGACACGTCCTGAGCACAGGTGACCTATTACTGACATGTCCTGAGCACAGGTGACTTGTTACTGATACGTCCTGAGCAGAGGTGACCTCTTACTGACACGTGCTAAGCACAGGTGACCTCTTACTGACACGTCCTGAGCACAGGTGACTTGTTACTGACAAGTCCTGTGCACAGGTGACCTCTTACTGACACGTCCTGAGCACAGGTGACCTCTTACTGACACGTCCTGAGCACAGGTGACTTGTTAGTGACACGTCCTGAGCACAGGTGACTTGTTACTGACACGTCCTGTGCACAGGTGACTTGTTACTGACACGTCCTGAGCACAGGTGACCTCTTACTGACACATCCTGAGCACAGGTGACTTGTTACTGACACGAACTGTGCACAGGTGACTTGTTACTGACACGTCCTGAGCACAGGTGACCTCTTACTGACACGTCCTGAGCACAGGTGACTTGTTACTGACACGTCCTGTGCACAGGTGACTTGTTACTGACACGTCCTGAGCACAGGTGACTTGTTACTGACACGTCCTGTGTACAGGTGACTTGTTACTGACACGTCCTGAGCACAGGTGACCTCTTACTGACACGTCCTGAGCACAGGTGACTTGTTACTGACACGTCGTGTGCACAGGTGACTTGTTACTGACACGTCATGAGCACAGGTGACCTCTTACTGACACGTCCTGTGCACAGGTGACTTGTTACTGACACGACCTGTGCACAGGTGACTTGTTACTGACAAGTCCTCTGCACAGGTGACCTCTTACTGACACGTCCTGAGCACAGGTGACCTCTTACTGACACATCCTGAGCACAGGTGACTTGTTACTGACACGTCCTGTGCACAGGTGACTTGTTACTGACATGTCTTGAGCACAGGTGACCTCTTACTGACACGTCCTGAGCACAGGTGACTTGTTACTGACACGTCCTGTGCACAGGTGACTTGTTACTGACGCGTCCTGAGCACAGGTGACCTCTTACTGACATGTCCTGTGCACAGGTGACTTGTTACTGACACGTCCTGAGCACAGGTGACTTGTTACTGACACGTCCTGTGTACAGGTGACTTGTTACTGACACGTCCTGAGCACAGGTGACCTCTTACTGACACGTCCTAAGCACAGGTGACTTGTTACTGACATGTCCTGAGCACAGGTGACTTGTTACTGAAACGTCCTGAGCACAGGTGACCTCTTACTGACACGTCCTGTGCACAGGTGACTTGTTACTGACACGTCCTGAGAACAGGTGACTTGTTACTGACACGTCCTGAGCACACGTGACTTGTTACTGACACGTCCTGAGCACAGGTGACTTGTTACTGACACGTCCTGTGCACTGGTGACTTATTACTGACACGTCCTGAGCACAGGTGACCTCTTACTGACACGTCCTGTGCACAGGTGACTTGTTACTGACACGTCATGAGCACAGGTGACTTGTTACTGACACGTCCTGAGCACAGGTGACTTGCTACTGACACGTCCTGAGCACAGGTAACTTGTTACTGACACGTCCTGACCACAGGTGACCTCTTACTGACACGTCCTGTGCACAGGTGACTTGTTACTGACACGTCCTGAGCACAGGTGACTTGTTACTGACACGTCCTGAGCACAGGTGACTTGTTACTGACACGTCCTGAGCATAGGTGACTTGTTACTGACACGTCCTGTGCACAGGTGACCTCTTACTGACACGTCCTGAGCACAGATGACCTCTTACTGACACGTCCTGTGCACAGGTGACTTGTTACTGACACGTCCTGTGCACTGGTGACTTGTTACTGACACGTCCTGAGCACAGGTGACCTCTTACTGACACGTCCTGTGCACAGGTGACTTGTTACTGACACGTCCTGTGCACAGGTGACTTGTTACTGACATGACTGATGGACTAGTGAATTGCGCTCCTGGTAATCTAATAAATAAGACACCACACACTGCGTGACATGGATTAAAATTTTGGCCACAGCAGCCCTTTATTTTAATAAGAAAAAACATCAATAAGAAAAAACAAGATTATCGGCCCAGAGATGTGGTTGTTATAAATCCCAGCCCCATATCCCCCTCCGCCGTGTACACCTAGCTCAAGGGGGGATCTGGGTATACCCCTTGATCATTTTCCTTGTGTCCGCTGAGCTCCTCCCCAGGGACCCATATTCCACTGTCCGCTGAGCTCTGGCCCAGGGACCCCATTAAAAACATAATTCTCCAACCAACAAAGAGGGGGTTTAAACAACCACATCCCGCCGCCGCCAAATGCTGCTGTAACATACAATATTAAAATGTTAATACAATATTAATATGTTGATATGACATTGTCAATTTGGATACATTACTGATAACAATTAATACAATACGATACAATACTAATAATGTTGATAAAATACCGATGATGTTGAATACCAATAACATTGTTAGAATATTGACAGTGTTGCAAAGTCCTGATATTGATACATTTCCCTTTTTTATAGGGAGGGTGGGTGGGACAACTGCTTGTTCAGTCTTTAAGTCCAGGACAAAGGAATGACACCTTAACATGGGACCTATTTCTTATATGGCCCCTGCCCCCATCTCTCCTCCTGCTCGCCCACCACCACATTCCTTAGGTAAAAACCCCCATCCCTTACTCCTTAACCCTTTCCTGGATCTATCACTGCCTCAGTCATGTACGTTACGTCTATCTGCCTTCACTCTGCTTGACTGATGGACTAGTGAATTGCGCTCCTGGTAATCTAATAAATAAGACACCACACACTGCGTGACATGGATTAAAATTTTGGCCACAGCAGCCCTTTATTTTAATAAGAAAAAACATCAATAAGAAAAAACAAGATTATCGGCCCAGAGATGTGGTTGTTATAAATCCCAGCCCCATATCCCCCTCCGCCGTGTACACCTAGCTCAAGGGGGAATCTGGGTATACCCCTTGATCATTTTCCTTGTGTCCGCTGAGCTCCTCCCCAGGGACCCATCTATTCCACTGTCCACTGAGCTCCTCCCCAGGGACCCATATTCCACTGTCCGCTGAGCTCTGGCCCAGGGACCCCATTAAAAACATAATTCTCCAACCAACAAAGAGGGGGTTTAAACAACCACATCCCGCCAAGACTCGCTCTTGTGACACCTTACAAGAGTGAGTTCCTCCACAACTTAATGGCTCGTTCTACTCCTTCTTGTGTTCCCAACATCCATATATCAATGCCAATGTCATTAATGATGTACCTTATCATCTCTCCAAAATTGTTCCTTTGTATTTTCCAGCATCTGGTGACGTATGGCCACCCCTCCGTTTTCCAACACAAATTTTGTTATTTTTTTATTAACCTTTATCCTTGTATTATTGATGCGAGCCACTGATCGCGCTGTTCTCCACATTTGTCTAGCTACTATATCCGACCAGACCACCACTGTTTCTGGGTAAGACCTCCATAAATTCAACATATCAAGCTTTATGTTCCTAACTAAATGTCTTGATGTTCTTATTGCTAAATCATTACCACCTAAATGGATAAGTAAGACGTCCGGGGGGCGGTAGAACTCCACATGATACTGGATTTCTTTTAACAGCTGATGCCACTGCATTCCCCTCTTTCCTATCCATGTCACCCGTGCCAAGGAACTGGGCAACCCCAACTGTTTACCATTAGGCCTGACTGCCGCACGTAAGGCCCCCCAAAAAACAAATGAATGTCCCATGATCCAAACCAGGCATTGCTGTTCAGCTAAAACAAAAAACAAAAACACAATTATCACACAATTGTCTAAATGAAGACACAACTACTATAGGATTACCACAATGTACACATATATATACATGTACGCCATTTATAATAAATGTAATCGAATGTAACTCTTAAATCTGCTCGATTCCCATCTCCCGATTTTTTTAACTATGTCAGGCCCTAAGCCCCATCTAGCAGCTTCTGTGGCTGCTCCTATCCTAAATGAGTGTGAAGTGAATGCATTTGGAGACTCTCCCAATATTGTCAGGCATTTTTTAAGAACTGCTGTGAATTGAAATTGTGACAATGACTTACAATCCTCATGAATTAGTAATGAACCTTGGATATTTGGCCTTCTTGAGACATAGTTTCTAAAACAGATGACCGGGCCGGCCCTGGACCCGCTTAAAGGAAACAATGTGATCCATTTTCCTCTACCCTGTTGATCAGTTTTTGACTTTGCCAGAAAACATTCTAATCTGTCTGTGTACTGATGCACGTCCTCGTCTTGTAGACCCCCACTTCTGGTGGAGCTACTCGCCACCAACTCGCTGATTCTAAAAGCGCCAAAAAAGGCCAGTGTGAATGCACAACTAAAGAGAAACACTTCAAAGGGACTGCTACAGACTCGGCCTAGTACACTCAGCATCTGCTGCAATAACTGGAAAGAAATCGGACGCCGTTTATCTCTGGTCTTCTTACAACTTTTCCTGTAACCCTTTAGGGCCTGCTTAACTAAAAAATGCTTTGTGTAATCAGTGAAGTCGTGCAACTTAAACCAAAAAGCTAATCCAGACATTTTACTATCAATACTGGACAATGAAGTACCATCCACAAAGGCCCTGCTAATGTAAAATAACAACAAGGAAACATTGTCATGTACACTGGCATCATGTGCCACTAGAGCACACAAGTCTTCCCATTCCCTCCATGCTGACTGGTACCTCTGCCATGTGCTTACACCCACAGACCGTTCTATCAGAGCGTATGCGGTGTCACTGGCAGTGACCACAGAAAATCCGGACACTTCTTGCCTTGTACCTCTGCCATCGGGGCTAACGAACGGAATCTGTCCCACTGAAAACGAGCCAGAGCATCAGCCACAGAATTGCACACACCGGGGACATGCACAGCTGTAATCTGACAATTTGACTTTAAACAGCGCAGCACTAGATGACGCAGCAACGTAACAACAGGCAGGGAAGAAGCTGATTGTTTGTTGATGACTTCTACAACTCCCAAGTTATCACAATGAAATCTCACTTTTCGGTTTTGGAAAATATTGTACCAAATTTCACAAGCAACCACTATGGGGAACAATTCAAGGAGTACTAAGTTTCGTGTTAACCCATTGTTTCTCCAACTCTCTGGCCACCTATCTGCACACCACTGTCCCGAACAATATGCACCAAAACCAGTTGACCCCGCTGCATCAGTGTGGATGTCTAGATCAAAATTTGAAACCGGTGGTCTGATCCACAATGACCTCCCATTAAACTCTATTAAGAACTGTTCCCATACCGCCAGATCGTCCTTTAATGTTCTAGCCAGCCGCACAAAGTGATGTGGAAAGGTTATGCCTGAGGTAGCTGCAGCTAGGCGCCTACAAAAAACTCTACCCATTGGAATAATGCGACACGCAAAGTTCATTTTCCCTAACAGCGATTGTAGATCCTTTAATCTGATCTTACGGTGAGATCTAGCTTCTCTGACTGCCTCCAGCAGATCACTGACCTTGTCATCCGGTAATCTGCACTCCATTGCTTCACTGTCAATCAAAATTCCTAAAAACTTGATAAGTGTAGACGGGCCTTCTGTTTTATCTGATGCTAACGGTACTCCAAAACACTTAAAAACCGACTGAATCGCTGCCAATAATGAAGCACAAACAAATGACTTTGGTGGACCAATACATAGGAAATCATCTAGATAATGCAGGACAGAACGCACGCCGGCTTCCTTCTTTACTACCCACTCCAAAAATGTGCTAAATGATTCAAACAAGGAGCATGAGATGGAGCAGCCCATCGGTAAACACAAGTCTACATAAAACCTTCCCTGCCACTGACAACCCAAGAGATGGAAGCTTTCTGGATGGACTGGTAAGAGTCTAAAGGCAGCTTCAATGTCTGTTTTTGCCATTAAAGCTCCTCTGCCGTACTTCTGAACCCATGCAATCGCTGTATCAAATGAAGTATACGAGACTGTGCAAAGTTCCTGATCGATTCCATCATTAACTGAGCTTCCATGAGGGAAGGACAGATGATGGATCAGCCTAAACTTATTGGGTTCCTTCTTTGGGACCACCCCCAATGGAGAGACCCTTAAGTTTTCTATTGGCATTTTGGGGAATGGGCCTGCCATGCGGCCCAGGTCAATTTCTTTGTTTAGTTTTGTGGAGACAATGTGAGAATATGTATAAGCTGAAGCAAGGTTACGAGAACAGGTTAATGGGCCTGAAGTAGATGGGATCTTAAAACCTTCTGAGAAACCCTCCCCCAGCAATTGTGCTGCTTTTCTATCTGGGTACCTGCTTAGATAGCCCACCATCTCCCCGAGTCTAATTGGGGTTTCCCCCTTTTTGGTTAATCTCTGCTGTTGGGGTTTTATTTCGTTTAAAGCATTTTGATAGGCTATGGTTTCCACTACAGAAGCTGCATTCATGTTTGTACCTGCATGTGTTTCCGAATCTGCACTGGCTATCATTGAACTGCCAGCAGCAACCTTTTCTGTTTGCTGCCGACAATCCGATTGCTGATGATCTGCCGACATAGCCCTGAAAGGGCTGATTAACCCCACGTGGCGCTGTCATGAGACGCATCCATAAACCAATATCTTTGTGATCCCAACGAATCCCTTGGCGACCAGCCTTTCGTTGGCGAAACTGCTCATCATAGCGCAGCCATGCTAAACCTCCATACACACGGTGCGCCTCCCCGATAGAATTCATGTAACAAAATAAGGCAGAGCAATGTTCAGGAGTTTTTTGGCCTATTACACTTGCTAATATGGCAAAAGCCTGGAACCAATTGCTAAATGTTTGGGGGATGAGACAATACCGTCTTTCTTGTTCCTCTCTTTTCCTCTCATCAAACCTTACTCTATCCAAGTTATATTTTTCTAAGGGCAATAATGAAAATATTTCCACATATTCGTCGGCCCAAATCTTCTCCCTAACCTCCTGTTTCAAATGAATTCCTAGAGGACCCTCAAAACATACATATAATTCTCCTTTTGCTGCATCAGATAATGGAACCCCTTGTGAAATTACTGCGTCCTCCTGTGTGTCTGGATCAGCACACGACTGACTTACCACCTCCGATGTCCGGCGACCATTTCCACACCATGCAGCAATAGGAGAAGAAGTTATGGGTAAGCTAGACTGACTCAAAGCCTCCTTAACCCCGGACACTAATTGCTGTACTACTGAATTAAGATCCCATCCTACATTGCCGGGAACTGTACCCCCAACTGCGCCCACTGGATTCATTACAGGTGTTGTTACACTAGATATAGGACAAGAAAAAGTGTTCTCACCAATACCTGGCTGCGTCCTAGGTTGACCAGCCGTCCGTGACGTATTAGTTATAGTCTCTACAGCCCCTCCATTATTGAAGTGCTGCGTGCTGCTGCCCTCTAGTGGGCAGTCGTTATCTGTGTCATAGTCATTGTCTGGAATCTCTTCTGAGTCTTGTAGCTGTAGATTCATTGCCGGACTCATATCCTGAGCCGGCCGAAGAAGTCTTTGTCTGGTTAAAGTACTTTTGCGCAGTTGTCTTTTTGGGTTCCTGCCACTCCTCGTGTAATGAGAACCCGGATCCGGAAATGTTGTGTGTCCTAAGCCCATCCCCCCGTGTTGGTTTATTTCCTGGGGTAAGGCCGTATGATGTCCTCTAGAATGATACAAAGTTTGTTGAGGAAGTTCTAAGGATTCATGGTGGGCTGTGGTCACGTCAGTTGTAGCTTGTGTGGCTGCTTCTCTGGCTGGCACCTCAGTAGAGCTGGACTTTCTCCTTGCACTTCTTGGTGTCTCTCTGGTTAGGTGGTCGGGCTCTTTTCTCTGTCCCTTGTTATTCTTGTACTGTAGTTTCCTTCCTGGTTTGTAAGCAGGATCAGAGGCCGTGCTGCGCTTTGCTCTTTTCCTAGAGGTAACGGAAGGACTTATGATCCTATTGTGAGTCCTATTGGCCATTTCAGAAGTTAGTCTCTCAGGAGGTCTTGATCTTCTTAGAGTTTGATGTTCAGAAAGTTCAGAAGGGACAGATGCTGTATCCCGGGCATTCTTCAGCAATTCGTCTAGCTGGGCCTGAATCCATTCGGGCCTACATGTCAAAGCCGCGGCCTGAACGCTCTTCAGCAAGGCATCCATACTGCTTGTTCAGTCTTTAAGTCCAAGTCCACATTCCTTAGGTAAAAACCCCATCCCTTACTCCTTAACCCTTTCCTGGATCTATCACTGCCTCAGTCATGTACGTTACGGCTATCTGCCTTCACTCTGCTTGACTGATGGACTAGTGAATTGCGCTCCTGGTAACCTAATAAATAAGACACCACACACTGCGTGACATGGATTAAAATTTTGGCCACAGCAGCCCTTTATTTTTTATAAGAAAAAACATCAACAAGAAAAACAAGATTATCGGCCCAGAGATGTGGTTGTTATAAATCCCAGCCCCATATCCCCCTCCGCCGTGTACACCTAGCTCAAGGGGGAATCTGGGTATACCCCTTGATCATTTTCCTTGTGTCCGCTGAGCTCCTCCCCAGGGACCCATCTATTCCACTGTCCACTGAGCTCCTCCCCAGGGACCCATATTCCACTGTCCGCTGAGCTCTGGCCCAGGGACCCCATTAAAAACATAATTCTCCAACCAACAAAGAGGGGGTTTAAACAACCACATCCCGCCAAGACTCGCTCTTGTGACACCTTACAAGAGTGAGTTCCTCCACAACTTAATGGCTCGTTCTACTCCTTCTTGTATTCCCAACATCCATATATCAATGCCAATGTCATTAAGATGTACCTTATCATCTCTCCAAAATTGTTCCTTTGTATTTTCCAGCATCTGGTGACGTATGGCCACCCCTCCGTTTTCCAACACAAATTTTGTTATTTTTTTATTAACCTTTATCCTTGTATTATTGATGCGAGCCACTGATCGCGCTGTTCTCCACATTTGTCTAGCTACTATATCCGACCAGACCACCACTGTTTCTGGGTAAGACCTCCATAAATTCAACATATCGAGCTTTATGTTCCTAACTAAATGTCTTGATGTTCTTATTGCTAAATCATTACCACCTAAATGGATAAGTAAGACGTCCGGGGGGCGATAGAACTCCACATGATACTGGATTTCTTTCAACAGCTGATGCCACTGCATTCCCCTCTTTCCTATCCATGTCACCCGTGCCAAGGAACTGGGCAACCCCAACTGTTTGCCATTAGGCCTGACTGCTGCACGTAAGGCCCCCCAAAAAACAAATGAATGTCCCATGATCCAAACCAGGCATTGCTGTTCAGCTAAAACAAAACAAAAACACAATTATCACACGATTGTCTAAATGAAGACACAACTACTATAAGATTACCAAAATGTACACATATATATACATGTACGCCATTTATAATAAATGCAATCTAATGTAACTCTTAAATCTGCTCGATTCCCATCTCCCGATGTTTGTAACTATGTCAGGCTCTAAGCCCCATCTAGCAGCTTCTGTGGCTGCTCCTATCCTAAATGAGTGTGAAGTGAATGCATTTGGAGACTCTCCCAATATTGTCAGGCATTTTTTAAGAACTGCTGTGAATTGAAATTGTGACAATGACTTACAATCCTCATGAATTAGTAATGAACCTTGGATATTTGGCCTTATTGAGACATAGTTTCTAAAACAGATGACCGGGCCGGCCCTGGAACCGCTTAAAGGAAACAATGTGATCCATTTTCCTCTACCCTGTTGATCAGTTTTTGACTTTGCCAGAAAACATTCCAATCTGTCTGTGTACTGATGCACGTCCTCGGCTTGTAGACCCCCTCTGTCTGTGTACTGATGCATGTCCTCAGCTTGTAGACCCCCTCTGTCTGTGTACTGATGCATGTACTCGGCTTGTAGACCCAGTCTGTCTGTGTACTGATGCACGTCCTCGGCTTGTAGACCCCCTCTGTCTGTGTACTGATGCACGTCCTCAGCTTGTAGACCCCCTCTGTCTGTGTACTGATGCACGTCCTCGGCTTGTAGACCCCCTCTGTCTGTGTACTGATGCATGTCCTCAGCTTGTAGACCCCCTCTGTCTGTGTACTGATGCACGTCCTCGGCTTGTAGACCCCCTCTGTCTGTGTACTGATGCACGTCCTCGGTTTGTAGACCCCGTCTGTCTGTGTACTGATGCACGTCCTCAGCTTGTAGACCCCGTCTGTCTGTGTACTGATGCACGTCCTCGGCTTGTAGACCCCCTCTGTCTGTGTACTGATGCACGTCCTCGGCTTGTAGACCCCGTCTGTCTGTGTACTGATGCACGTCCTCGGCTTGTAGACCCCGTCTGTCTGTGTACTGATGCATGTCCTCAGCTTGTAGACCCCCTCTGTCTGTGTACTGATGCACGTCCTCGGCTTTTAGACCCCCTCTGTCTGTGTACTGATGCATGTCCTCGGCTTGTAGACCCCCTCTGTCTGTGTACTGATGCACGTCCTCGGCTTGTAGACCCCGTCTGTCTGTGTACTGATGCACGTCCTCGGCTTGTAGACCCCGTCTGTCTGTGTACTGATGCATGTCCTCAGCTTGTAGACCCCGTCTGTCTGTGTACTGATGCACGTCCTCGGCTTGTAGACCCCCTCTGTCTGTGTACTGATGCATGTCCTCAGCTTGTAGACCCCCTCTGTCTGTGTACTGATGCATGTCCTCAGCTTGTAGACCCCCTCTGTCTGTGTACTGATGCACGTCCTCGGCTTGTAGACCCCCTCTGTCTGTGTACTGATGCATGTCCTCAGCTTGTAGACCCCGTCTGTCTGTGTACTGATGCATGTCCTCGGCTTGTAGACCCCGTCTGTCTGTGTACTGATGCATGTCCTCGGCTTGTAGACCCCGTCTGTCTGTGTACTGATGCACGTCCTCAGCTTGTAGATCCCGTCTGTCCGTGTACTGATGCACGTCCTCAGCTTGTAGACCCAGTCTGTCTGTGTACTGATGCATGTCCTCAGCTTGTAGACCCCGTCTGTCTGTGTACTGATGCATGTCCTCAGCTTGTAGACCCCCTCTGTCTGTGTACTGATGCACGTCCTCGGCTTGTAGACCCCGTCTGTCTGTGTACTGATGCATGTCCTCAGCTTGTAGACCCCGTCTGTCTGTGTACTGATGCATGTCCTCAGCTTGTAGACCCCGTCTGTCTGTGTACTGATGCACGTCCTCGGCTTGTAGACCCCCTCTGTCTGTGTACTGATGCATGTCCTCAGCTTGTAGACCCCGTCTGTCTGTGTACTGATGCACGTCCTCGGCTTGTAGACCCCCTCTGTCTGTGTACTGATGCACGTCCTCGGCTTGTAGACCCCGTCTGTCTGTGTACTGATGCATGTCCTCAGCTTGTAGACCCCGTCTGTCTGTGTACTGATGCATGTCCTCAGCTTGTAGACCCCCTCTGTCTGTGTACTGATGCACGTCCTCAGCTTGTAGACCCCGTCTGTCTGTGTACTGATGCATGTCCTCGGCTTGTAGACCCCCTCTGTCTGTGTACTGATGCATGTCCTCAGCTTGTAGACCCCCTCTGTCTGTGTACTGATGCACGTCCTCGGCTTGTAGACCCCGTCTGTCTGTGTACTGATGCATGTCCTCAGCTTGTAGACCCCGTCTGTCTGTGTACTGATGCATGTCCTCAGCTTGTAGACCCCCTCTGTCTGTGTACTGATGCACGTCCTCGGCTTGTAGACCCCGTCTGTCTGTGTACTGATGCATGTCCTCAGCTTGTAGACCCCCTCTGTCTGTGTACTGATGCATGTCCTCAGCTTGTAGACCCCGTCTGTCTGTGTACTGATGCATGTCCTCAGCTTGTAGACCCCCTCTGTCTGTGTACTGATGCATGTCCTCGGCTTGTAGACCCCCACTTCTGGTGGAGCTACTCGACACTAACTCGCTGATTCTAAAAGCTCCAAAGAAGGCCAGTGTGAATGCACAACTAAAGAGTAACACTTCAAACGGACTGCTACAGACTCGGCCTAGTACACTCAGTATCTGCTGCAATAACTGGAAAGAAATCGGACGCCGTTTATCTCTGGTCTTCTTACAACTTTTCCTGTAACCCTTTAGGGCCTGCTTAACTAAAAAATGCTTTGTGTAATCAGTGAAGTCGTGCAACTTAAACCAAAAAGCTAATCCAGACATTTTACTATCAATACTGGACAATGAAGTACCGTCCACAAAGGCCCTGCTAATGTAAAATAACAACAAGGAAACATTGTCATGTAACCTGGCATCATGTGCCACTAGAGCACACAAGTCTTCCCATTCCCTCCATGCTGACTGGTACCTCTGCCATGTGCTTACACCCACAGACCGTTCTATCAGAGCGTATGCGGTGTCACTGGCAGTGACCACAGAAAATCCGGACACTTCTTGCCTTGTACCTCTGCCATCGGGGCTAACGAACGGAATCTGTCCCACTGAAAACGAGACAGAGCATCAGCCACAGAATTGCAAACACCGGGGACATGCACAGCTGTAATCTGACAATGTGACTTTAAACAGCGCAGCACTAGATGACGCAGCAACGTAACAACAGGCAGGGAAGAAGCTGATTGTTTGTTGATGACTTCTACAACTCCCAAATTATCACAATGAAATCTCACTTTTCGGTTTTGGAAAATATTGCACCAAATTTCACAAGCAACCACTATGGGGAACAATTCAAGGAGTACTAAGTTTCGTGTTAACCCATTGTTTCTCCAACTCTCTGGCCACCTATCTGCACACCACTGTCCAGAACAATATGCACCAAAACCAGTTGACCCCGCTGCATCAGTGTGGATGTCTAGATCAAAATTTGAAACCGGTGGTCTGATCCACAATGACCTTCCATTAAACTCCATTAAGAACTGTTCCCATACCGCCAGATCGTCCTTTAATGTTCTAGCCAGCCGCACAAAGTGATGTGGAAAGGTTATGCCTGAGGTAGCTGCAGCTAGGCGCCTACAAAAAACTCTACCCATTGGAATAATGCGACACGCAAAGTTCATTTTTCCTAACAGCGATTGTAGATCCTTTAATCTGATCTTACGGTGGGATCTAGCTTCTCTGACTGCCTCCAGCAGATCACTGACCTTGTCATCCGGTAATCTGCACTCCATTGCTTCACTGTCAATCAAAATTCCTAAAAATTTGATAAGTGTAGATGGGCCTTCTGTTTTATCTGATGCTAACGGTACTCCGAAACGCTTAAAAACCGACTGAATCGCTGACAATAATGAAGCACAAACAAATGACTTTGGTGGACCAATACATAGGAAATCATCTAGATAATGCAGGACAGAACGCACGCCGGCTTCCTTCTTTACTACCCACTCCAAAAATGTGCTAAATGATTCAAACAAGGAGCATGAGATGGAGCAGCCCATGGGGAAACACGAGTCTACATAAAACCTTCCCTGCCACTGACAACCCAAGAGATGGAGCAGCCCATGGGGAAACACAAGTCTACATAAAACCTGCCACTGACAACCCAAGAGATGGAGCAGCCCATGGGGAAACACAAGTCTACATAAAACCTGCCACTGACAACCCAAGAGATGGAAGCTTTCTGGATGGACTGGTAAGAGTCTAAAGGCAGCTTCAATGTCTGTTTTTGCCATTAAAGCTCCTCTGCCGTACTTCTGAACCCATGCAATCGCTGTATCAAATGAAGTATACGAGACTGTGCAAAGTTCCTGATCGATTCCATCATTAACTGAGCTTCCATGAGGGAAGGACAGATGATGGATCAGCCTAAACTTATTGGGTTCCTTCTTTGGGACCACCCCCAATGGAGAGACTCTTAAGTTTTCTATTGGCATTTTGGGGAATGGGCCTGCCATGCGGCCCAGGTCAATTTCTTTGTTTAGTTTTGTGGAGACAATGTGAGAATATGTATAAGCTGAAGCAAGGTTACGAGAACAGGTTAATGGGCCTGAAGTAGATGGGATCTTAAAACCTTCTGAGAAACCCTCCCCCAGCAATTGTGCTGCTTTTCTATCTGGGTACCTGCTTAGATAGCCCACCATCTCCCCGAGTCTAATTGGGGTTTCCCCCTTTTTGGTTAATCTCTGCTGTTGGGGTTTTATTTTGTGTAAAGCATTTGGATAGGCTATGGTTTCCACTACAGAAGCTGCATTCATGTCTGTACCTGCATGTGTTTCCGAATCTGCACTGGCTATCATTGAACTGCCAGCAGCAACCTTTTCTGTTTGCTGCCGACAATCCGATTGCTGATGATCTGCCGACATAGCCCTGAAAGGGCTGATTAACCCCACGTGGCGCTGTCATGAGACGCATCCATAAACCAGTATCTTTGTGATCCCAACGAATCCCTTAGCGACTAGCCTTTCGTTGGCGAAACTGCTCATCATAGCGCAGCCATGCTAAACCTCCATACACACGGTGCGCCTCCCCGATAGAATTCATGTAACAAAATAAGGCAGAGCAATGTTCAGGAGTTTTTTGGCCTATTACACTTGCTAATATGGCAAAAGCCTGGAACCAATTGGCAAATGTTTGGGGGATGAGACGATACCGTCTTTCTTGTTCCTCTCTTTTCCGCTCATCAAACCTTACTCTATCCAAGTTATATTTTTCTAAGGGCAATAATGAAAATATTTCCACATATTCGTCGGCCCAAATCTTCTTCCTAACCTCCTGTTTCAAATGAATTCCTAGAGGACCCTCAAAACATACATATAATTCTCCTTTTGCTGCATCAGATAATGTAACCCCTTGTGAAATTACTGCGTCCTCCTGTGTCTCTGGATCAGCACACGACTGACTTACCACCTCCGATGTCCGGCGACCATTTCCACACCATGCAGCAATAGGAGAAGAAGTTATGGGTAAGCTAGACTGACTCAAAGCCTCCTTAACCCCTGACACTAATTGCTGTACTACTGAATTAAGATCCCATCCTACATTGCCGGGAACTGTACCCCCAACTGCGCCCACTGGACTCATTACAGGTGTTGTTACACTAGATATAGGACAAGAAAAAGTGTTCTCACCAATACCTGGCTGCGTCCTAGGTTGACCAGCCGTCCGTGACGTATTAGTTATAGTCTCTACAGCCCCTTCATTATTGAAGTGCTGCGTGCTGCTGCCCTCTAGTGGGGAGTCGTTATCTGTGTCATAGTCATTGTCTGGAATCTCTTCTGAGTCTTGTAGCTGTAGATTTATTGCCTGACTCACATCCTGAGCCGCCGATGAAGTCTTTGTCTGGTTAAAGTACTTTTGCGCAGTTGTCTTTTTGGATTCCTACCACTCCTCGTGTAATGAGAACCCGGATCCGGAAATGTTGTGTGTCCTAAGCCCATCCCCCCGTGTTGGTTCAGTTCCTGGGGTGAGGCCGTATGATGTCCTCTAGAATGATGCAAAAATTGTTGAGGAAGTTCTAAGGATTCATGGTGGGCTGTCGTCACGTCAGTTGTAGCTTGTGTGGCTGCTTCTCTGGCTGGCACCTCAGTAGAGCTGGACTTTCTCCTTGCACTTCTTGGTGTCTCTCTGGTTAGATGATCTGGCTCTTTTCTCTGTACCTTGTTATTCTTGTACTGTAGTTTCCTTCCTGGTTTGTAAGAAGGATCAGAGGCCGTGCTGCGCTTTGCTCTTTTCCTAGAAGTAACAGAAGGACTTGTGATCCTATTGTGAGTCCTATTGGCCATTTCAGAAGTTAGTCTCTCAGGAGGTCTTGATCTTCTTAGAGTTTGATGTTCAGAAAGTTCAGAAGGGACAGATGCTGTATCCCGGGCACTCTTCAGCAATTCGTCTAGCTGGGCCTGAATCCATTCGGGCCTACACGTCAAAGCCGCAGCCTGAACAGTCTTCAGCAAGGCATCCATACTGCTGGTTCAGTCTTTGAGTCCAGGACAAAGGAATGACACCTTAACATGGGACCTATTTCTTATATGGCCCCTGCCCCCCATCTCTCCTCCTGCTCGCTGACCCCCCACCACATTCCTTAGGTAAAAACCCCATCCCTTACTCCTTAACCCTTTCCTGGATCTATCACTGCCTCAGTCATGTACGTTACGGCTATCTGCCTTCACTCTGCTCGTCCTGTGCACAGGTGACATCTTACTGACACGTCCTGAGCACAGGTGACTTGTTACTGACACGTCCTGAGCACAGGTGACTTGTTACTGACACGTCATGAGCACAGGTGACTTCTTACTGACACGTCCTGTGCACAGGTGACTTGTTACTGACACGACATGTGCACAGGTGACTTGTTACTGACAAGTCCTGTGCACAGGTGACCTCTTACTGACACGTCCTGAGCACAGGTGACCTCTTACTGACACGTCCTGAGCACAGGTGACTTGTTACTGACACATCCTGTGCACAGGTGACTTGTTACTGACACGTCCTGTGCACAGGTGACTTGTTACTGACACGTCCTGTGCACAGGTGACTTGTTACTGACACGCCCTGTGCACAGGTGACTTGTTACTGACATGTCCTGAGCACAGGTGACTTGTTACTGACATGTCCTGTGCACAGGTGAGTTGTTACTGACACGTCCTGAGCACAGGTGACTTGTTACTGACACGTCCTGTGCACAGGTGACTTGTTACTGACACGTCCTGTGTACAGGTGACTTGTTACTGACACGTCCTGTGTACAGGTGACTTGTTACTGACACGTCCTGTGTACAGGTGACTTGTTACTGACACGTCCTGAGCACAGGTGACCTCTTACTGACACGTCCTAAGCACAGGTGACTTGTTACTGACATGTCCTGAGCACAGGTGACTTGTTACTGACACGTCCTGAGCACAGGTGACCTCTTACTGACACGTCCTGTGCACAGGTGACTTGTTACTGATACGTCCTGAGCACAGGTGACCTCTTACTGACACGTGCTAAGCACAGGTGACCTCTTACTGACACGTCCTGAGCACAGGTGACTTGTTACTGACACGTCCTGAGCACAGGTGACCTCTTACTGACACGTCCTGTGCACAGGTGACTTGTTACTGACACGACCTGTGCACAGGTGACTTGTTACTGACACGTCATGAGCACAGGTGACTTCTTACTGACACGTCCTGTGCACAGGTGACTTGTTACTGACACGACATGTGCACAGGTGACTTGTTACTGACAAGTCCTGTGCACAGGTGACCTCTTACTGACACGTCCTGAGCACAGGTGACCTGTTACTGACACGTCCTGAGCACAGGTGACTTGTTACTGACACATCCTGTGCACAGGTGACTTGTTACTGACACGTCCTGTGCACAGGTGACTTGTTACTGACACGTCCTGTGCACAGGTGACTTGTTACTGACACGCCCTGTGCACAGGTGACTTGTTACTGACATGTCCTGAGCACAGGTGACTTGTTACTGACATGTCCTGTGCACAGGTGAGTTGTTACTGACACGTCCTGAGCACAGGTGACTTGTTACTGACACGTCCTGTGCACAGGTGACTTGTTACTGACACGTCCTGTGTACAGGTGACTTGTTACTGACACGTCCTGTGTACAGGTGACTTGTTACTGACACGTCCTGTGTACAGGTGACTTGTTACTGACACGTCCTGAGCACAGGTGACCTCTTACTGACACGTCCTAAGCACAGGTGACTTGTTACTGACATGTCCTGAGCACAGGTGACTTGTTACTGACACGTCCTGAGCACAGGTGACCTCTTACTGACACGTCCTGTGCACAGGTGACTTGTTACTGATACGTCCTGAGCAGAGGTGACCTCTTACTGACACGTGCTAAGCACAGGTGACCTCTTACTGACACGTCCTGAGCACAGGTGACTTGTTACTGACACGTCCTGAGCACAGGTGACCTCTTACTGACACGTCCTGTGCACAGGTGACTTGTTACTGACACGACCTGTGCACAGGTGACTTGTTACTGACACGTCATGAGCACAGGTGACTTCTTACTGACACGTCCTGTGCACAGGTGACTTGTTACTGACACGACATGTGCACAGGTGACTTGTTACTGACAAGTCCTGTGCACAGGTGACCTCTTACTGACACGTCATGAGCACAGGTGACCTCTTACTGACACGTCCTGAGCACAGGTGACTTGTTACTGACACATCCTGTGCACAGGTGACTTGTTACTGACACGTCCTGTGCACAGGTGACTTGTTACTGACACGTCCTGTGCACAGGTGACTTGTTACTGACACGTCCTGTGCACAGGTGACTTGTTACTGACATGTCCTGAGCACAGGTGACTTGTTACTGACATGTCCTGTGCACAGGTGAGTTGTTACTGACACGTCCTGAGCACAGGTGACTTGTTACTGACACGTCCTGTGCACAGGTGACTTGTTACTGACACGTCCTGTGTACAGGTGACTTGTTACTGACACGTCCTGTGTACAGGTGACTTGTTACTGACACGTCCTGTGTACAGGTGACTTGTTACTGACACGTCCTGAGCACAGGTGACCTCTTACTGACACGTCCTAAGCACAGGTGACTTGTTACTGACATGTCCTGAGCACAGGTGACTTGTTACTGACACGTCCTGAGCACAGGTGACCTCTTACTGACACGTCCTGTGCACAGGTGACTTGTTACTGACACGTCCTGAGCACAGGTGACTTGTTACTGACACGTCCTGAGCACACGTGACTTGTTACTGACATGTCCTGAGCACAGGTGACTTGTTACTGACACGTCCTGTGCACTGGTGACTTGTTACTGACACGTCCTGAGCACAGGTGACCTCTTACTGGCACGTCCTGTGCACAGGTGACTTGTTACTGACACGTCCTGTGCACAGGTGACTTGTCACTGACACGTCATGAGCACAGGTGACTTGTTACTGACACGTCCTGAGCACAGGTGACTTGTTACTGACACGTCCTGAGCACAGGTAACTTGTTACTGACACGTCCTGACCACAGGTGACCTCTTACTGACACGTCCTGTGCACAGGTGACTTGTTACTGACACGTCCTGAGCACAGGTGACTTGTTACTGACACGTCCTGAGCACAGGTGACTTGTTACTGACACGTTCTGAGCACAGGTGACCTCTTACTGACACGTCCTGAGCACAGGTGACCTCTTACTGACACGTCCTGAGCACAGGTGACTTGTTACTGACACGTCCTGACCACAGGTGACCTCTTACTGACACGTCCTGTGCACAGGTGACTTGTTACTGACACGTCCTGAGCACAGGTGACTTGTTACTGACACGTCCTGAGCACAGGTGACTTGTTACTGACACGTTCAGTGCACAGGTGACTTGTTACTGACACGTCCTGAGCACAGGTGACCTCTTACTGACATGTCCTGTGCACAGGTGACTTGTTACTGACACGTCCTGAGCACAGGTGACTTGTTACTGACACGTCCTGTGTACAGGTGACTTGTTACTGACACGTCCTGAGCACAGGTGATCTCTTACTGACACGTGCTAAGCACAGGTGACTTGTTACTGACACGTCGTGTGCACAGGTGACTTGTTACTGACACGTCATGAGCACAGGTGACCTCTTACTGACACGACCTGTGCACAGGTGACTTGTTACTGACAAGTCCTGTGCACAGGTGACCTCTTACTGACACGTCCTGAGCACAGGTGATCTCTTACTGACACGTCCTGAGCACAGGTGACTTGTTAGTGACACGTCTTGAGCACAGGTGACTTGTTACTGACACGTCCTGTGCACAGGTGACTTGTTACTGACACGTCCTGAGCACAGGTGACCTCTTACTGACACATCCTGAGCACAGGTGACTTGTTACTGACACGTCCTGTGCACAGGTGACTTGTTATTGACACGTCTTGAGCACAGGTGACCTCTTACTGACACGTCCTGAGCACAGGTGACTTGTTACTGACACGTCCTGTGCACAGGTGACTTGTTACTGACACGTCCTGTGTACAGGTGACTTGTTACTGACACGTCCTGAGCACAGGTGACCTCTTACTGACACGTCCTAAGCACAGGTGACTTGTTACTGACATGTCCTGAGCACAGGTGACTTGTTACTGACACGTCCTGAGCACAGGTGACCTCTTACTGACACGTCCTGTGCACAGGTGACTTGTTACTGACACGTCCTGAGCACAGGTGACTTGTTACTGACACGTCCTGAGCACACGTGACTTGTTACTGACACGTCCTGAGCACAGGTGACTTGTTACTGACACGTCCTGTGCACTGGTGACTTGTTACTGACACGTCCTGAGCACAGGTGACTTGTTACTGACACGTCCTGTGCACAGGTGACTTGTCACTGACACGTCATGAGCACAGGTGACTTGTTACTGACACGTCCTGAGCACAGGTGACTTGTTACTGACACGTCCTGAGCACAGGTAACTTGTTACTGACACGTCCTGACCACAGGTGACCTCTTACTGACACGTCCTAAGCACAGGTGACTTGTTACTGACACGTCCTGAGCACAGGTGACTTGTTACTGACACGTCCTGAGCACAGGTGACTTGTTACTGACATGTCCTGAGCACAGGTGACTTGTTACTGACACGTCCTGAGCACAGGTGACTTGTTACTGACACGTCCTGAGCACAGGTGACTTGTTACTGACACGTCCTGAGCACAGGTGACCTCTTACTGACACGTCCTGAGCACAGGTGACTTGTTACTGACACGTCCTGTGCACAGGTGACCTCTTACTGACACGTCCTGTGCACTGGTGACTTGTTACTGACACGTCCTGAGCACAGGTGACTTGTTACTGACACGTCCTGAGCACAGGTGACTTGTTACTGACACGTCCTGTGCACAGGTGACTTGTTACTGACACGTCCTGTGCACAGGTGACTTGTTACTGACACGTCCTGAGCACAGGTGACTTGTTACTGACACGTCCTGTGCACAGGTGACTTGTTACTGACACGTCATGAGCACAGGTGACTTGTTACTGACACGTCCTGAGCACAGGTGACTTGTTACTGACACGTCCTGTGCACAGCTGACCTCTTACTGACACGTCCTGAGCACAGGTGACCTCTTACTGACACGTCCTGAGCACAGGTGACTTGTTACTGACATGTCCTGAGCACAGGTGACTTGTTACTGACACGTCCTGAGCACAGGTGACTTGTTACTGACATGTCCTGAGCACAGGTGACTTGTTACTGACACGTCCTGAGCACAGGTGACTTGTTACTGACATGTCCTGAGCACAGGTGACTTGTTACTGACACGTCCTGAGCACAGGTGACTTGTTACTGACACGTCCTGTGCACAGGTGACCTCTTACTGACACGTCCTGTGCACTGGTGACTTGTTACTGACACGTCCTGAGCACAGGTGACTTGTTACTGACACGTCCTGAGCACAGGTGACTTGTTACTGACACGTCCTGTGCACAGGTGACTTGTTACTGACACGTGCTGAGCACAGGTGACTTGGTACTGACACGTCCTGTGCACAGGTGACTTGTTACTGACACGTCATGAGCACAGGTGACTTGTTACTGACACGTCCTGAGCACAGGTGACTTGTTACTGACACGTCCTGAGCACAGGTGACCTCTTACTGACACGTCCTGAGCACAGGTGACTTGTTACTGACATGTCCTGAGCACAGGTGACTTGTTACTGACACGTCCTGTGCACAGGTGACCTCTTACTGACACGTCCTGAGCACAGGTGACTTGTTACTGACACGTCCTGAGCACAGGTGACTTGTTACTGACACGTCCTGAGCACAGGTGACTTGTTACTGACACGTCCTGAGCACAGGTGACTTGTTACTGACACGTCCTGCATTCAGCTGCTGTTCATTCATCGTTGCCTCCGCAGATTACGTCGATTCCTCAGCTAGTTGCTAAGGGGGGATTGTGTGGGGTGATGGATGGAGGGGGGACATTCCTGAGCCCCCTGTACTGGCTGCGAGGGTCTCCCTAGGTGACGCTCCCCCCGTCTTCCCCTCTATATATGTCGGCTCCCAGTGCTCGTCCTCAGATTTGACCAGTCCTGATCCAGCAGGACAGACCCCCACCCCGAGTACCGGACCCCCACCCTGAGTACCGGACCCCAACCCCGAGTACCGGACCCCAGCAGCGCCCGTCACCTGACAGCACCCCGGCACAGACCGCTGAGGATGAAGAGGCTCTCCGCACTCACCGTGATGACCCTAATCATCGTGGGGGTCTCCAGCAGACCGGCCCCCCAACTCAAGCAGCTGAAGGTACGGGCAGCCGCGTGTATATATATACTGTATATAGTGACTAGGGCGTATAGGGTCCAATGTGGGGGGACGGAATATGAAGTCAGGTGCATAATATATACGGGGGGAGGGACGTGTCCGGTATATACGGGATGTATACGGGGAGGGGACGTGTCAGGTATATACGGGATGTATACGGGGAGGGAACGTGTCCGGTATATACGGGATGTATACGGGGAGGAGACGTGTCCGGTATATATACGGGATGTATACGGGGAGGGAACGTGTCCGGTATATACGGGATGTATACGGGGAGGAGACGTGTCCGGTATATATACGGGATGTATACGGGGAGGGAACGTGTCCAGTATATACGGGATGTATACGGGGAGGAGACGTGTCCGGTATATACGGGATGTATACGGGGAGGGGACGTGTCTGGTATATACGGGATGTATACGGGGAGGGGACGTGTCCGGTATATACGGGATGTATACGGGGAGGGAACGTGTCAGGTATATATACGGGATGTATACGGGGAGGGAACGTGTCCAGTATATACGGGATGTATACGGGGAGGAGACGTGTCCGGTATATACGGGATGTATACGGGGAGGGGACGTGTCTGGTATATACGGGATGTATACGGGGAGGGGACGTGTCCGGTATATACGGGATGTATACGGGGAGGGAACGTGTCAGGTATATATACGGGATGTATACGGGGAGGGAACGTGTCCGGTATATACGGGATGTATACGGGGAGAGGACGTGTCTGGTATATACGGGATATATACGGGGAGGGAACGTGTCAGGTATATACAGGATGTATACGGGGAGAGGACGTGTCTGGTATATACGGGATCTATACGGGGAGGGAACGTGTCCGGTATATACGGGATGTATACGGGGAGGGAACGTGTCAGGTATATACAGGATGTATACGGGGAGGGAACGTGTCAGGTATATACAGGATGTATACGGGGAGAGGACGTGTCTGGTATATACGGGATCTATACGGGGAGGGAACGTGTCCGGTATATACGGGATGTATACGGGGAGGGAACGTGTCAGGTATATACAGGATGTATACGGGGAGGGGACGTGTCCGGTATATACGGGATGTATACGGGGAGGGGACGTGTCAGGTATATACGGGATGTATACGTGGAGGGGACGTGTCCGGTATATACGGGATGTATACGGGGAGACATGTCTGGTATATACGGGATGTATACGGGGAGGGGACATGTCAGGTATATACGGGATGTATACGGGGAGGGAACGTGTCCGGTATATACGGGATGTATACGGGGAGGGGACATGTCAGGTATATACGGGATGTATACGGGGAGGGGACGTGTCCGGTATATACGGGATGTATACGGGGAGGGGACGTGTCCGGTATATACGGGATGTATACGGGGAGGGGACGTGTCAGGTATATACGGGATGTATACGGGGAGGGGACGTGTCTGATATATACGGGATGTATACGGGGAGGGAACGTGTCAGGTATATACGGGATGTATACGGGGAGGGAACGTGTCCGGTATATACGGGATGTATACGGGGAGGGGACATGTCAGGTATATACGGGATGTATACGGGGAGGGGACGTGTCCGGTATATACGGGATGTATACGGGAGGGGACGTGTCCGGTATATACGGGATGTATACGGAGAGGGAACGTGTCCGGTATATACGGGATGTATACGGGGAGGGGACGTGTCTGATATATACGGGATGTATACGGGGAGGGAACGTGTCAGGTATATACGGGATGTATACGGGGAGGGGACGTGTCAGGTATATACGGGATGTATACGGGGAGGGGACGTGTCTGGTATAAACGGGATGTATACGGGGAGGGGACGTGTCAGGTATATGCGGGATGTATACGGGGAGGGGACGTGTCCGGTATATACGCGATGTATACAGGGAGGGGACGTGTCCGGTATATACGGGATGTATACGGGGAGGGGACGTGTCAGGTATATACGGGATGTATACGGGGAGGGGACATGTCAGGTATATACGGGATGTATACGGGGAGGGCATGTGTCCAGTATATACGGGATGTATACGGGGAGGGCACGTGTCCGGTATATACAGGATGTATACGGGGAGGGGACGTGTCTGGTATATACGAGATGTATACGGGGAGGGGACGTGTCAGGTATATACGGGATGTATACGGGGAGGGGACGTGTCTGGTATATACGGGATGTATACGGGGAGGGGACGTGTCCGGTATATACGGGATGTATACGGGGAGGGGACGTGTCCGGTATATACGGGATGTATACGGGGAGGGCACGTGTCCGGTATATACGGGATGTATACGGGGAGGGGACGTGTCAGGTATATAGAGGATGTATACGGGGAGGGGACGTGTCCGGTATATACGGGATGTATACGGGGAGGGGACGTGTCCGGTATATACGGGATGTATACGGGGAGGGGACGTGTCCAGTATATACGGGATGTATACGGGGAGGTACGTGTCCGGTATATACGGGATGTATACGGGGAGAGGACGTGTCCAGTATATACGGGATGTATACGGGGAGGGCACGTGTCCGGTATATACAGGATGTATATGGGGAGGGGACGTGTCTGGTATATACGAGATGTATACGGGGAGGGGACGTGTCAGGTATATACGGGATGTATACGGAGAGGGGACATTTCCAGTTTATACCGGATGTATATGGGGAGGGGACGTGTCCAGTATATACGGGATGTATACGGGGAGGGCACGTGTCCGGTATATACGGGATGTATACGGGGAGGGGACATTTCCAGTTTATACCGGATGTATATGGGGAGGGGACGTGTCCGGTACATACGAGATGTACATGGGAAGGAAAGGTGTCCGGTATATACAGGATGTATATGGGGAGGAGACACAATATAGTATATACAATATATATATCGCACGTGTCTGCGCTGAGGCCGACCCTCTCATCCTCTCTCGACTCCCGTCTCGTCCTCTCTCGACTCCCACCTCCTCCTCCTCCTCTCGCCTGCCGCCTCCTTCTCTTGCCTTCCGCCTCCTCCTCTTGCCTTCCGCCTCCTCCTCTCGCCTCCCGTCTCCTCCTCTCGCCCCCCGTCTCCTCCTCTCGCCCCCGTCTCCTCCTCTCGCTTCCCCGTCTCCTCCTCCTCTCGACTCCTGTCTCCTCTTCTCGCCTCCCGTATTACCCTCTCACCTCCCGTCTCATCTCATCCTCTCGCCTCCCGTCTCTGTCCCTCGCCTCCCGTCTCATCCTCTCACCTCCCGTCTTTTTCTCGCCTCCTGTCTCATTTTCTCTCATCTCCTCTCTCATCCTCTCGTCTCATCCGCTCACCTCCCGTCTTTTTCCCTCGCCTCCCGTCTCATCCTCTCGTATCATCCTCTCATCTCTTGTCGCATCCTCTCGCCTCATCCTCTCATCTCACCCTCTCGTCTCCCGTCTCATTCTCTCGTCTCCCGTCTCATCCGTCTCCTCCTCTCGCCTCCCGTCTCATCCTCTCGCCTCCCGTCTCATCCTCTCGCCTCCCGTCTCATCCTCTCGCCTCCCGTCTCCTCCTCTCGCCTCCCGTCTCCTCCTCTCGCCTCCCGTCTCCTCCTTTCGCCTCCCGTCTCATCCTTTCGCCTCCCGTCTCCCCCCTCCTCCTCTCGCCTTCCGTCTCCTCCTCTCGCCTTCCGTCTCCTCCTCTCGCCTTCCGTCTCACCTCCCGTCTCCTCCTCCCGTCTCACCCTTTCGCCTCCAGTCTCCTCCTCCCGTCTCCTCCTCTCGCCTCCCGTCTCCTCCTCTCGCCTCCCGTCTCCTCCTCTCGCCTCCCGTCTCCTCCTTTCGCCTCCCGTCTCCTCCTCTCGCCTCCCGTCTCCTCCTCTCGCCTCCCGTCTCAACCTCTCGCCTCCCGTCTCACCCTCCCATCTCATCCTCTCGCCTCCCGTCTCAACCTCTCGCCTCCCGCCTCTTTCTCTCGTCTCTTTCTGTCGTCTCCAGTCTCATCCTCTCGCCTTTTGTCTCTTTTTGTCCCTCCGCAGTCTCTTATCGAGCTTCTATCACAAGACCTCTCATCCTCGGAGGAGCAGGTGCTCTTAGACACTATGGAAGAATTGGGCGTTCCTCCTTCTGGGCCTCGTCCTCGGGATGCCCTGCTTTCCCCAGATTCGGCACAGATGCCCCCCAATCGCGCTTGGCTTCGGCTCTTCAGCGACTTCATGAACAATCAGAAGAAGTTTAGAGGTCGCACAAAGAAATCTGGCACCAGCCGCGGATGTTTTGGGATGAAGCTGGAACGGATAGGAAGCATGAGCGGTTTAGGATGCTGACACCAGGTGAGCGACGCCACCGTACTGGCCTGTAATGACACCTGCTGTTGGGTGTCCTGTGGGAGGAGCCAACACCGAGCATCCATGTTTTCTGATGGGGGGAGCAGATAACACGCACAGCTGGTATCTAGAGGAGGGATCAACAACAAGCGCCCTTCGCCTCAATACTGGGACTCTCACATTGCTTCTGGTTTATCCGAGCATACACTTCATGATTTCTGCACCCCTGTACTGTACTGGAGGTAACACGTTCCATACACCATGTTACATGTCTCACGCTCCTGGTCACACCAGCCGCCATGCTCCTCACATTCAGCGCTCCTGGTTACACCAGCCTCCATGCTCCTCACAATCCATCAGCCTCCATACGCCTCACATTCCATCAGCCTCCATACTCCTCACATTCAGCGCTCCTTGTTACAGTAACTAGCCTCCATGCTCCTCACGTTCAGTGCTCCTGGTTACACCAGTCTCCATGCTCCTCACATTCAGTGCTCCTGGTTACACCAGCCTCCATGCTCCTCACGTTACACACTCCTGGTTACACCAGTCTCCATGCTCCTCATGTTACACACTCCTGGTTACACCAGTCTCCATGCTCCTCACGTTACACACTCCTGGTTACACCAGTCTCCATGCTCTCACATTCCATCAGCCTCCATGCTCCTCACAATCCATCAGCCTCCATGCTCCTCACGTTCAGCGCTCCTGGTTACACTAACTAGCCTCCATGCTCCTCACGTTCAGTGCTCCTGGTTACACCAGCCTCCATGCTCCTCACATTACACACTCCTGGTTACACTAGCCTCAATGCTCCTCACGTTACACACTCCTGGTTACACTAGCCTCAATGCTCCTCACAATCCATCAGCCTCCATACTCCTCACGTTCAACGCTCCTGGTTACACTAACTAGCCTCCATGCTCCTCACATTCAGTGCTCCTGGTTACACCAGCCTCCATGCTCCTCACGTTACACACTCCTGGTTACACCAGTCTCCATGCTCCTCACGTTACACACTCCTGGTTACACTAGCCTCCATGCTCCTCACGTTACACACTCCTGGTTACACCAGTCTCCATGCTCCTCACGTTACACACTCCTGGTTACACTAGCCTCCATGCTCCTCACGTTACACACTCCTGGTTACACCAGTCTCCATGCTCCTCACGTTACACACTCCTGGTTACACCAGCCTCCATGCTCCTCACAATCCATCAGCCTCCATGCTCCTCACGTTCAGCGCTCCTGGTTACACTAACTAGCCTCCATGCTCCTCACGTTCAGTGCTCCTGGTTACACCAGCCTCCATGCTCCTCACGTTACACACTCCTGGTTACACCAGTCTCCATGCTCCTCACGTTCAGCGCTCCTGGTTACACCAGCCGCCATGCTCCTCACGTTCAGCGCTCCTGGTTACACTAGCCTCCATGCTCCTCACGTTACATACTCCTGGTTACACCAGCCTCCATGCTCTCACATTCCATCTGCCTCCATGCTACTCACAATCCATCAGCCTCCATGCTCCTCACATTCAGCGCTCCTGGTTACACCTGCCTCCATGCTCCTCACGTTCAGCGCTCCTGGTTACACCAGCCGCCATGCTCCTCACATTCAGTGCTCCTGGTTACACCAGCCTCCATGCTCCTCACAATCCATCAGCCTCCATGCTCCTCACAATCCATCAGCCTCCATGCTCCTCACATTCAGCGCTCCTGGTTACACCAGCCTCCATGCTCCTCACGTTACACACTCCTGGTTACACCAGTCTCCATGCTCCTCATGTTACACACTCCTGGTTACACCAGTCTCCATGCTCCTCACGTTACACACTCCTGGTTACACCAGTCTCCATGCTCTCACATTCCATCAGCCTCCATGCTCCTCACAATCCATCAGCCTCCATGCTCCTCACGTTCAGCGCTCCTGGTTACACTAACTAGCCTCCATGCTCCTCACGTTCAGTGCTCCTGGTTACACCAGCCTCCATGCTCCTCACATTACACACTCCTGGTTACACTAGCCTCAATGCTCCTCACGTTACACACTCCTGGTTACACTAGCCTCAATGCTCCTCACAATCCATCAGCCTCCATACTCCTCACGTTCAACGCTCCTGGTTACACTAACTAGCCTCCATGCTCCTCACATTCAGTGCTCCTGGTTACAC
Source organism: Anomaloglossus baeobatrachus (assembly GCF_048569485.1). Taxonomy (NCBI): domain Eukaryota; kingdom Metazoa; phylum Chordata; class Amphibia; order Anura; family Aromobatidae; genus Anomaloglossus; species Anomaloglossus baeobatrachus. Next base: position 702,552,549 of record NC_134356.1, read on the forward strand.
CAGCCTCCATGCTCCTCACGTTACACACTCCTGGTTACACTAGCCTCAATGCTCCTCACGTTACACACTCCTGGTTACACTAGCCTCAATGCTCCTCACAATCCATCAGCCTCCATACTCCTCACGTTCAACGCTCCTGGTTACACTAACTAGCCTCCATGCTCCTCACATTCAGTGCTCCTGGTTACACCAGCCTCCATGCTCCTCACGTTACACACTCCTGGTTACACTAGCCTCCATGCTCCTCACGTTACACACTCCTGGTTACACCAGTCTCCATGCTCCTCACGTTACACACTCCTGGTTACACTAGCCTCCATGCTCCTCACGTTACACACTCCTGGTTACACCAGTCTCCATGCTCCTCACGTTACACACTCCTGGTTACACCAGCCTCCATGCTCCTCACAATCCATCAGCCTCCATGCTCCTCACGTTCAGCGCTCCTGGTTACACTAACTAGCCTCCATGCTCCTCACGTTCAGTGCTCCTGGTTACACCAGCCTCCATGCTCCTCACGTTACACACTCCTGGTTACACCAGTCTCCATGCTCCTCACGTTCAGCGCTCCTGGTTACACCAGCCGCCATGCTCCTCACGTTCAGCACTCCTGGTTACACTAGCCTCCATGCTCCTCACGTTACATACTCCTGGTTACACCAGCCTCCATGCTCTCACATTCCATCTGCCTCCATGCTACTCACAATCCATCAGCCTCCATGCTCCTCACATTCAGCGCTCCTGGTTACACCAGCCTCCATGCTCCTCACGTTCAGCGCTCCTGGTTACACCAGCCGCCATGCTCCTCACATTCAGTGCTCCTGGTTACACCAGCCTCCATGCTCCTCACAATCCATCAGCCTCCATGCTCCTCACAATCCATCAGCCTCCATGCTCCTCACATTCAGCGCTCCTGGTTACACCAGCCTCCATGCTCCTCACGTTCAGCGCTCCTGGTTACACCAGCTTCCATGCTCCTCACGTTCCGCGCTTCTGGTTACACCAGCCTCCATGCTTCTATAATTCTGCGCTCTGTGTTACACTAGCCTCCATGCTCCAGGTTAAGCCAGCCTCCATACTCCTCACATTTCATGGTACACCAGGCTCCTCGCATTCCTGGTTACACCAGCCTCCATGAGCCTCACGTTCAGCACTCCGGGTTACACTAGCCTTCATACTCAAGTTCCGTACTCTGAATTACACCATCCTTCTCACGTACAACATGCTTCACGTTCCGTTCTCCGGCTTACATCAGCCTCCACGTTTCATGTTCCGTTCTCCGGGTTACATCAGCTTCCACACACTTCACGTTCCGTGCTCCGGGATACATCAGCCTCCACACGCATCACGTTCTGTGCTCCGGGTTTCATCAGCCTCCACATGCTTCACGTTCTGTGCTCCGGGTTACATCAGCCTCCACACGCATCACGTTCTGTGCTCTGGGTTTCATCAGCCTCCACATGCTTCACGTTCTGTGCTCCGGGTTACATCAGCCTCCACACGCTTGACGTTCTGTGCTCCGGGTTACATCAGGCTCCACATGCTTCACGTTCTGTGCTCCGGGTTACATCAGCCTCCACACGCTTCACGTTCTGTGTTCCGGTTTACATCAGCCTCCACACGCTTCATGTTCCGTACTCCGGGATACATCAGCCTCCACACGTGTTCCATGCTCCGGGTTACATCAGCCTCCACATGCTTCATGTTCTGGGTTACTTCAGCCTCCACACGCTTCACGTTCCATGCTCCAGGTAACATCAGCCTGCGCCTCATTTTCCATATATCAGGTTACACCAGCCTGCTCTGTACAATCCCTATGTAATGTTTACATGAGCCTGTTTTTCCCCATTTCCCTCCGGTTAAAGAAGCATATGCTTCACAGTCCTTACATAGGGTTATACCAGCCTGCTCTTCATGCTCAATATATCATGTTACACCAGCCTGTTTCTTACTTGCTATACATCAGGTTACACCAGCCTGCTCTTCATGTTCCATATACCAGGTTACACCAGCCTGCTTCTTACTTTCTATACATCAGGTTACACCAGCCTGCTTCTTACTTTCTATACATCAGGTTACACCAGCCTGCTCTTCATGCTCCATATATCATGTTACACCAGCCTGTTTCTTACTTGCTATAAATCAGGTTACACCAGCCTGCTTCTTACTTGCTCTACATCAGGTTACACCAGCCTGCTTCTTACTTGCTCTACATCAGGTTACACCAGCCTGCTTCTTACTTGCTCTACATCAGGTTACACCAGCCTGCTTCTTACTTGCTCTACATCAGGTTACACCAGCCTGCTTCTTACTTGCTATACATCAGGTTACACTAGCCTGCTTCTTACTTGCTATACATCAGGTTACACGAGCCTGCTTCTTAGTTGCTATACATCAGGTTACACAGCCTGCTTCTTACCTGCTATACATCAGGTTACACCAGCCTGCTTCTTACCTGCTATACATCAGGTTACACCAGCCTGCTTCTTACCTGCTATACATCAGGTTACACCAGCCTGCTTCTTACATGCTATACATCAGGTTACACCAGCCTGTTTCTTACTTGCTATACATCAGGTTACACCAGCCTGCTTCTTACTTGCTATACATCAGGTTACACTAGCCTGCTTCTTACGTGCTATACATCAGGTTACACCAGCCTGCTTCTTACTTGCTATACATCAGGTTACACCAGCCTGCTTCTTACTTGCTTTACATCAGGTTACACTAGCCTGCTTCTTACGTGCTATACACCAGGTTACACCAGCCTGCTTCTTACTTGCTATACATTAGGTTACACTAGCCTGCTTCTTACTTGCTATACATCAGGTTACACCAGGTTGCTGTTCACGTACCCTAGCCTGCTTCTTACTTGCTATACATCAGGTTACACCAGCCTGCTTCTTACTTGCTATACATCAGGTTACACCAGCCTGCTTCTTACTTGCTATACATCAGGTTACACCAGCCTGCTTCTTACTTGCTATACATCAGGTCATCAGGTTACACCAGCCTGCTTCTTACCTGCTATACATCAGGTTACACCAGCCTGCTTCTTACATGCTATACATCAGGTTACACCAGCCTGTTTCTTACTTGCTATACATCAGGTTACACCAGCCTGCTTCTTACTTGCTATACATCAGGTTACACTAGCCTGCTTCTTACGTGCTATACATCAGGTTACACCAGCCTGCTTCTTACTTGCTATACATCAGGTTACACCAGCCTGCTTCTTACTTGCTTTACATCAGGTTACACTAGCCTGCTTCTTACGTGCTATACACCAGGTTACACCAGCCTGCTTCTTACTTGCTATACATTAGGTTACACTAGCCTGCTTCTTACGTGCTATACATCAGGTTACACCAGCCTGCTTCTTACTTGCTATACATCAGGTTACACCAGCCTGCTTCTTACTTGCTATACATCAGGTTACACCAGCCTGCTTCTTACTTGCTAGACATCAGGTTACACCAGCCTGCTTCTTACTTGCTAGACATCAGGTTACACCAGCTTGCTGTTCACGTACCCTATCCCGTTTCCACAAACCAGTGCTTCACATTTCCCACAGCAGCCAGTTTCAGAGTAAACACTTCTTTTCTTGGTTCCTCTAGGTGTCGAGCAGTGACGAGTCCCAGTTTGGGATGATGATCTTCTCCCCCTCCCCTGACCGCAGTCTCTACAACTGAGAATGTAACTGCAACGGAACGAAACCTCAACCTGCCCCCGACGACTTCCACCCAGAAGGAGAGAAGTGATCTCTGAATTTGCTGTGAACGCGTTTCGCCGGCCCTGTGCCACCTCCTGTGAGCTGTGCTTGCTTGGTGTAGCAGGCGAAGAACTGATGACTCCTTAGCATGAAGTCTAGGATGGACTTTATAGGGACCGAGGAGAAATCTTTGCTCTGTAATAAAATGTCTCCCCTCTTGGTGTACCTGATAACGGACCCCCACGGCAGGGGGCTCCACTTAGAGCTGCTAATAAAACAGGCACTTCTTATCAATGTGGGTACTCTCATCACTGTGCAGACACCTTGTATCACATGGAATGAAGCTCTACAGATGGGTGGGGGGGTGCAATGGTTTGTTTATGTGGTTGCAGTACTCAGTTCTGATTCCACCCATTAATATATGGACCCTAAATCTGCAGGTTCAGCCGCGGGCATAACATCTCGTGAGAGGACAGACGCTGCGTCCGGGTGGAAATGTAGAAACCCTTTCAGTTTAGTAATCAGTGTATAAAATCCAATGCAATGTGTCAACTGGTCCTTAGAGGGGCGTTCCACAGAATACACTGCAGGTAGATGCAGGCGTCAATGACCGGCTGGAGACGGACCCCGCGCCCTAAGAAGAGACCTCGCTTCCATTCCTATATTTACAGGAATTACAACCATCTCCCCTCGGACCGCAGCAGCCCCAATGCTCCCGTGGATGAGGTCCCATCTATGGTGCGGTCATGGCAGATCCGCTCCCGGAAAGGACTGGACAGATCATCCTCCAGGTCAAAGATAGGACACGGGACGCAACGTTCTGCAGGAAATGACGATGACATATATGCGGGCTGTAAAACGCTCTCCCTCACCCTCCACGGCGCCAGCCGCGCTCGCCCCTATCCTCCACGGCGCCAGCCGCGCTCGCCCCTATCCTCCACGGCGCCAGCCGCGCTCGCCCCTATCCTCCACGGCGCCAGCAGCGTTCGCCCCTATCCTCCACGGCGCCAGCAGCGTTCGCCCTTATCCTCCACAGCGCCAGCCGCGCTTGCCCTTATCCTCCACGGCGCCAGCCACAACGCTGCTTTTCCATCAGGTCTTATACTTACACTATGTAGTTATGTGTTGTCACCACTGTGCACGTGTAGCATGATGCAGCCCAGCAGGGAATGATACTTTGTACAGAAAAGCAGCTGAACTATGAATACAGCTGTGACTGGAGAATACAACGCTCAGTAGAAATGCAGAAATAAGGTCCTGGCATACCGAGACACCAAAAAATCAGAAGCAGAAGTAAAAATAAAAAGATTTCATTGGAATTATGGAGATTGTGTAGCAGCCGCTGAGTCCTGGGGACACGGGGCGGCCGGGACGGGAATGTCACATCAGAGGCTTCAGTTTCTCTTCTTCTTCTTTTTCTTCTTGTCGGCCGCAGAGCTGACATTCCAGTAGTAAAGAAGCTGAGCGAATATCAGTCCATTACAAGAAGAAGACACCACGTACGTGAGAGACATCAGGGGGTCTCCAGTCTCCTGCCGGGGAAGGAGGGTGCAAGAAGGTCAGAGCACGGCGTCCGCTCACAACACACGAGGATATCATCATAATATCACAGTATATATACACTATATATGATCACTATATACACACACTGTATAACATACCTGCACTGAAGTGAATATCCGAGCCAGAGAGCCCAGGAATAGCAGTGCGACCGTCACTGCCGACAGCTGCCCGGTGTGACCGTTCCTATAGTTCGTTACTGCTTGTATGAGCTGCGGGAGGGAAACATCAATGACAGACCACAGCCATCTACACCGAGGATATCCTGCCCCTACAGGGTGGTATTAGGGAGCTGGCTCCGCCCCCTGCAGGGTGATATTAGGGAGCTGAGCGCTGCCCCCCCCCCCGCAGGGTGGTATTAGGGAGCTGGCCCCGCCCCCTGCAGGGTGGTATTAGGGAGCTGGCCCCGCCCTCTGCAGGGTGACATCAGGGAGCTGTGAGCCGGCCCCATGCATGGTAATATTAGGGAGGTGTGAGCTGGCTCCGCCCCCTGCAGGGTAATATTAGGGAGCTGTGAGCTGGCCCTGCCCCCTGCAGGGTGATATTAGGGAGCTATGAGCTGGCTCCATCCCCAGCAGGGTGACATATCAGTTGCATGCACTCACCCTGCTGATGATCACAGCGGGCATGTTGGTTGCCTGCAGCACGGTGATGACGGCCATAGGTACCAGCGGAGACAGAAGGACGGCCACGAGAGCAAAGTACACACCGAGGAACAGCACACCTGGAAGCACAGGAGACTGGTGAGAGGCAGGAAAGAGGGCGACACGGGCGAGCACCCCGATAACATGGGCGAGCACCCCGATAACACGGAGGAAGCCTCATACCCAGCGCCGTCCGGCCCCCCAGGTGCTGGATCAGGAATCCAATGATCAGCGTCTGTATCATCAGGAACAGAACCTCACCCCAAGAGCTGCAAGACACAAAGACCGTCCTCAACACGGCACCAATAGAGGGGAGCAATAAACTCACAAACTGGGGGCTCACTCACCCCCCCACACTCCGGCACCACCGCTCACTCCCCACACCCCAACACCACCGCTCACTCACCCCCCACACCCCGGCACCACCGCTCACTCACCCCCCACACCCCGGCACCACCGCTCACTCACCCCCCACACCCCGGCACCACCGCTCAACTCACCCCCCACACCCCGGCACCACCGCTCACTCACCCCCCACACCCCGGCACCACCGCTCACTCACCCCCCATACCCCGGCACCACCGCTCACTCACCCCCCATACCCCGGCACCACCGCTCACTCACCCCCCACACCCCGGCACCACCGCTCACTCACCCCCCACACCCCGGCACCACCGCTCACTCACCCCCCCACACTCCAAAACCACCGCTCACTCACCCCCCCACACTCCAAAACCACCGCTCACTCACCCCCCACACTCCAGCACCACCTATCACTTGTTTCCTTTGCTGCGGTGGTCACATCCTGCACCTACAGGGATCATAGTGATTGGCTCACCTGAAGGGGAACTCGCGGGTGATGCTGTACACCATGGTGCCCGATAGCGCCAGTAACTCCAGGAGGACAGACTGGAAGCTGAGCCCCTCCGCCGTCCCAGAGCGCACGATCTTCACTATCTGCGGCACCTTCACTGTGAATACAAGGGGATCCAACAAGGTTATACCACCCACGACACCAGCACCACGAGAATGATGAGCCACCCACCGACACCACCCCGACAATGACGACACTAGCACCCAGAGAATGATGAGCCACCCACCGACACCACTCCGACAATGACGACACCAGCACCCTAAGAATGATGAGCCGCCCGCCACCACCCCAACAATGACGACACCAACACCCCGAGAATGATGAGCCACCCACCGACACCACTCCGACAATGACGACACCAGCATCCTAAGAATGACGAGCCGCCCGCCACCACCCCAACAATGACGACACCAGCACCACGAGAATGATGAGCCACCCACCGACACCACCCCGACAATGACGACACTAGCACCCCGAGAATGATGAGCCACCCACCAACACCACTCCGACAATGACGACACCAGCACCCTAAGAATGACGAGCCGCCCGCCACCACCCCAACAATGACGACACCAACACCCCGAGAATGATGAGCCACCCACCGACACCACTCCGACAATGACGACACCAGCACCCCAAGAATGATGAGCCACCCGCCGACACCACCCCGACAATGACGACACCAGCACCCCGAGAATGAGACACCCGCCAACACCACCCCGACAATGACGACACCAGCACCCCAGAAATGATGAGCCGCCCGCCGACACCACCCCGACAATGACTACACCAGCACCCCAAGAATGATGAGCCACCCGCCGACACCACCACCCCGATAATGACGACACTAGCACCCCAAGAATGATGAGCCACCCGCCGACACCACCACCCCGACAATGACGATACCAGTACCCCGAGAATGATGAGCCACCCGCCAACACCACCCCGACAATGACGACACCAACACCCCAAGAATGATGAGCCACCCGCCGATACCACCCCGACAATGACGACACCAGCACCCCAGGAATGATGAGCCGCCCGCCGACACCACCCCGACAATGACAACACAAACACCCCAGGAATGATGAGCCACCCGCCGACACCACCCTGACAATGAAGACACCAGCACCCTAAGAATGACGAGCTGCCCGCCACCACCCCAATAATGACGACACCAGCGCCCCGAGAATGATGAGCCGCTCGCCACCACCCCAATAATGACGACACCAGCACCCCGAGAATGATGAGCCGCTCGCCACCACCCCAACAATGACGACACCAGCACCCCAGGAATGATGAGCCGCCTGCCGACACCACCCCGACAATGACGACACCAGCACCCCAAGAATGATGAGCCACCCGCCACCACCCCAACAATGACGACACCAGCACTCCAGGAATGATGGGCCGCCTGCCGACACCAGCAAACCCGGAACCATGGGCCGCCTGCCGACACCAGCAAACCCGGAACCATGGGCCGCAGGCTGATGACACCACCCCGACAATGACGACACCCCGACAATGACGACACTAGCACCCCAGGAATGATGGGCCGCCTGCTGATGACACCACCCTGACAATGACAAACACTAGTGTCATGATGTATGTGCTTTTCTCCATCCCATATTTGTTGTATAAGATGCCATGTGATGTATTTTACCTTCTCACTGTATTTGCTGTAAGACTATGTCAGGATGTGATGTCACTTTCCTTTGGTTTTACTTACTGAACACTTTGATATGTCTTGGGATGTAAGTAACCATACCTTCCCCCATCTCCTGTGTCTCTGGGCCCATAATGCAATTATCTCTTGTCCACACAGCCAGGGGAACTTCCCATTGTTTCGTAAGCAGTGGATAACGCCAACTACACAAACCTGTAGACATCTCGGAGCCAACCTTCTAGAATCTTCTAGTGGGCCCAACCATTGCATAGACCCCTACCCTTGAGGGGCGGGCCCACGAGCTCAGACAATACACGCCTGTTTCTAAGTGCAGTTGGGAGCGGAGTTTTGAAGAGGAAGGGAGCGAGATCTGATTCTGCGGACAGAACTCGCCATCCAGTGGATTGTGTGGGATTTCTGGGACTCTGAAAAGGACTATTACGTCGTGATCTGGCACTTTGGATTATCGGGAGGTGCCCCCGAATCGGTTTTATTTAGACTTGTCGTGTGCTGTTCCTGTATTCCTGTTAGTAAACCTGTTGGATCATCCTCGGCCTGTTGTCTCTCCTTGCTCTGCTGTACACCCCGTCACAAACTGGTTGGCAGCGGTGGGATCAGAGCAAAAGGAATGGAGGACAACGGCCCATCAACAGCTGGAACCAGAACCTCAGAGTACAAGAACTGGACTGCGGTGAACCTACAAACAAAGGCCCGTGAGCTGGGAGTCAGCTACAAGGGACTCTCCAAGGAGCAGCTGATTGAGGCGTTGGAAGGAGTTTGCTCGCAAAATGACGCTGAGGAAGGATCCTCCCAGCAAACGGAAGAAAGATGGCAGCCGGAGGTAAATACCCAAAAACGTCAGTGGGTTGTGTGGTAAGAGGAGGAGATGGCCTTGCTGGGAGAGGAGACCACCATAGAATATAAGATGGAGGTCATGCGTGGAGCTAAAGAGAAGGAGCGCAGGATGGAGGAGATGGCATTGCTGGATAAGCAGCTCGCTGTGGAAGCCGCTAGAGGTTCCAGACAGACTGTAACCCCAGCACCCACCATGAGGGAACTTCCCAGAGTGTCCCGCAAAGACTTCAAGCAGTTTAATGAGGCTGCTGGTGACATTGAGGGCTTCTTCCAGGACTTTGAGCATCAGTGTCAATTAATGTACAACCCATCCATGGAAATGAGGCCACCAGAACTGCCATTAAAGCCGGTGAGTGATTCTTCTTGTGGGGAGAATATGAATGTTACTTGGGATAAAGTTCAGTTCAGACAAGAAGTAGAGACTGACCCCACCCTTGCTAGTTTTAGAGCTCGAGCTGAAATAGGGCAGCTAGGGGAGAACGGAGAAAGAATTATCAGAGAAAATGGACTTCTGTATCGGGTTGCCAATGCCGACTCCCTAGATAAGCCCTGGACTTAGAGCAAACAGCTAATTGTTCCTCAGAAGTACAGAATTCCCCTATTACACCTGGCTCATGACATTCCTACTGCCGGCCATCAAGTCAAAACCCGCACCGAGAGATGATTGACTCAAACTTTTTATTTTCGGGGATTTCCCAAGCAGGGGGCGCATTTCTGCCGAACTTGTGACATATGTCAGCGTAGAGGGCGACCCGGAGATCACCCAAAGGCACCCCTGCAACCGCTCCCTATAATAGAAGAACCCTTTCAAAAGAGTAGCTGTTGATATCATTGGACCTCTGGCTAAACCAAGTAAATCTGGAAAGCAGTACATTCTCACTGTTGTGGACTATGCCACCCGATATCCAGAAGCCGTGGCCTTGTCAAGTATTCCCGCAGCCAAGGTGGCAGAGGCCTTGGTTATTATTTTTACCAGAGTAGGATTCCCAATTGAGATCTTGTCGGACCAAGGTTCCCAGTTCATGTCAGAGTTGGTCCAGTGTCTGTGGCGCACCTGTGGAGTACGAGCGATTCGAACGACCCCGTATCATCCCCAAACAAATGGACTTTGTGAACGATTCAATGGCACTCTGAAGAATATGCTGAGGGCCTTCACGGACCGAGATTCAGACTGGGAGAAGTACCTACCCCATCTCTTGTTTGCCTATCGGGAAGTTCCCCAGGAGTCCACTGGGTTCTCCCCCTTTGAACTACTCTATGGAAGAAAGGTCCGAGGACCCTTAACCCTGCGCAAGGAATACTGGGAGGGGCAAGTTGAAGATACAGGAGCCCCTGTTGTCCCTTATGTCCTAAAGCTGCGAGAAACCCTGGCCCAACTTGCTAGTTTTGCCCAGAGTAATTTGCGTATGGATCAAACCAGACAGAAGACATGGTATGACCGTAAAGCATGCTATCGGGAGTTTGTAGAAGGACAACAAGTCTTAATGATTGTTCCCCATCGGCAGAATAAACTGCAGACCACAAGGGAGGGTCCCTTCCGGGTTCTCAGAAAACTGAATGATACCAATTACCTTCTTGCTTTAGATGATCAGGGGCTAAGGAAAAAGACTGTGCATGTGAATATGATTAAGGAGTACCATGACCGAAACATTCCAATGATAGCAAGCTGTCGGTTGGCTTCAGAAGATGGTCAAGAGGATGAGGACACTCTACCTGATCTCGTGGAAGCAGCGAGAGCCCCATCCACTGTGGAACAGGTTCCCCTGGGAGATCACCTGGATTACTTACAGAAAATCCAGATGCTGGAAGTGCTTCAACAGAGACGGGCTGCTTTCTCATCCCAACCAGGTCGAACCACCGTCACCCAACATCATGTGGACACTCAGGGCATCCGTCCCATACAACAGGCTCCTTACCGGGTCCCTGAATCAGTTCGAAACACCATGCAGCACGAACTGGAGGAGATGTTACAGCTTGGGGTAATCCAGACCTCCCATAGCCCTTGGGCCTCCCCTGTGGTGTTAGTACCCAAGAAGGATGGGAGTACTCGATTTTGTGTGGACTATCGGTGACTAAACGACCATACCGTCAGCGATCCTTACCCAATGCCTCGTATTGACGAACTTCTAGACCGACTGGCTGGTTCCCGATATGTCACTACCTTGGATCTCAGTAAGGGATACTGGCAGATCCTTCTAACGGAGGAAGGGAGAGAACAGTCCGCTTTTATAACCCCCTTTGGTCTGTATGAATTTCTAAGCATGCCTTTTGGAATGAAAAATGCCCCGGCCACCTTCCAGAGAATGGTGGACCAGATCCTCCGGGGATGTGGTGACTTTGCTTGTGCCTACTTGGATGATATCGCCGTCTTCAGCCACACATGGGAGGAACATCTGAATCAAGTAGCCGTTATTCTGGACCTGATTCTTGCAGCCGGCCTAACCATTCGACCCGATAAATGCCAATTGGGGATGGGGGAAGTCCAGTACCTAGGACATAGAGTGGGAGGAGGGAAGCTCCGTCCTGAGCCTGCCAAAATCCAGGCTATTAGAGACTGGCCTATACCCCAAACTAAGAAACAAGTTATGGCTTAAAATTTGTTGCACATTTCAGCACTGTGGTAAAGCCTCTTACCGACCTGACCAAGAAAACAATGCCCCGGCTGGTGATCTGGACTCCAGCCTGTGATGAGGCTTTTAACCGGCTGAAAGACGATCTGGTCTGCGATCCTGTCCTGGCTGCTCCAGACTACAAGCGGAGATTTATTGTGCAAACGGACGCCTCTGCTTATGGACTGGGAGCTGTCCTCTGCCAGGTGAATGCAGCCGGGGAGGAGCACCCCATCGCCTACCTCAGCAGGAAACTGCTGGACCGAGAAGTGGCCTATGCAACTGTTGGGAAGGAATGTCTGGCTGTAGTGTGGGCCCTTAAGAAACTACGGCCGTATCTGTATGGACGAGAATTCACTGTGGTTACTGATCACAATCCCCTCACCTGGCTGAACAGAGTCTCTGGGGACAATGGACGCTTACTACGATGGAGCCTGGCTCTTCAACCCTATAACTTTACCATACAATATAGAAGAGGCAGCCAACACCAAAATGCAGATGGACTGTCCAGGCAAGAGGAGCCTTGAGTCCTGTCAGCCATGCCTGCGTGTACTTAACCAGCGACCTGTAGAGGTCCCTAGTACGTACACAAGTTGGGAGGGAAGGGATTGTCATGATGTATGTGCTTTTCTCCATCCCATATTTTTTGTATAAGATGCCATGTGATGTATTTTACCTTCTCACTGTATTTGCTGTAATACTATGTCAGGATGTGATGTCACTTTCCTTTGGTTGTACTTACTGAACACTTTGAAATGTCTTGGGATGTAAGTGACCATACCTTCCCCCCATCTCCTGTGTCTCTGGGCCCATAATGCAATTATCTCTTGTCCACACAGCCAGGGGAACTTCCCATTGTTTCGTAAGCAGTGGATAACGCCAACTACACAAACCTGTAGACATCTCGAAGCCAACCTTCTAGAATCTTCTAGTGGGCCCAACCATTGCATAGACCCCTACCCTTGAGGGGCGGGCCCACGAGCTCAGACAATACACTCCTGTTTCTAAGTGCAGTTGGGAGCGGAGTTTTGAAGAGGAAGGGAGAGAGATCTGATTCTGCGGATAGATCTCGCCGTCCAGTGGATTGTGTGGGATTTCTGGGACTCTGAAAAGGACTATTACGTCGTGATCTGGCACTTTGGATTATCGGGAGGTGCCCCCGAATCGGTTTTATTTGGACTTGTTGTGTGCTGTTCCTGTATTCCTGTTAGTAAACCTGTTGGATCATCCTCGGCCTGTTGTCTCTCCTTGCTCTGCTATACACCCCGTCACAACTAGCACCCCGGGAACGATGGGCCGCCCGCCGATGATACCACCCCCTGACAATGAGGACACCACCACCCTGGTGATGTCACAGAGAGAATGGGCTGCAGTAATGACTACAGCACAGGAGCTCAGGACTGAGGCAGCTGGAGATAACAGGCAATGGGGCGGACCCCCCCTCCCCTCTGTGCGGGGCGGACCCCCTTCTGTGCAGGGCGCCCCCATACTGTAGAACACTCACCCAGTATTGAGCCAATGATGATCCCGATCCCCAAGATCTTACTGATAAAAATCTTCACACAATCAACTGCAAGAAGAAACAAAACATCATCTCCAATGTGGCCCCCATCACGGAGAGGGGTACGGGGTGCAGCGCTCCCCTCCAGAGAGAAGAACTGCCCGGAGTCGGGGGTTATACACAGGGAACAGGTCTCACAGACTGGGGGGCAGGTAAACACCAAACATAAGAGGTGTTACCCTCAGTCTTAGGGTTCAGTCCATACCAGGGGGGTATGTGGCCCTAATGTGGGGGCTGGATCCATACTGGGGGCTCAGTGCCATTCAGTCGGGGGGCTGGGTCCATACTGGGGGGCTCAGTGCCAGTCAGTCGGGGGGCTGGATCCATACTGGGGGCTCAGTGCCAGTAAGTCGGGGGGCTGGGTCCATACTGGGGGCTCAGTGCCAGTCAGTCGGGGGGCTGGGTCCATACTGGGGGCTCAGTGCCAGTCAGTCGGGGGGCTGGGTCCATACTGGGGGCTCAGTGCCAGTCAGTCGGGGGGCTGGGTCCATACTGGGGGCTCAGTGCCATTCAGTCGGGGGGCTGGATCCATACTGGGGGCTCAGTGCCAGTCAGTCGGGGGGCTGGGTCCATACTGGGGGCTCAGTGCCAGTCAGTCGGGGGGCTGGGTCCATACTGGGGGCTCAGTGCCAGTCAGTCGGGGGGCTGGGTCCATACTGGGGGCTCAGTGCCAGTCAGTCGGGGGGCTGGGTCCATACTGGGGGCTCAGTGCCATTCAGTCGGGGGGCTGGATCCATACTGGGGGCTCAGTGCCAGTCAGTCGGGGGGCTGGGTCCATACTGGGGGCTCAGTGCCAGTCAGTCGGGGGGCTGGGTCCATACTGGGGGCTCAGTGCCAGTCAGTCGGGGGGCTGGGTCCATACTGGGGGCTCAGTGCCCGTCACTCGGGGGGCTGGGTCCATACTGGGGGCTCAGTGCCATTCAGTCGGGGGGCTGGGTCCATACTGGGGGCTCAGTGCCCGTCAGTCGGGGGGGCTGGGTCCATACTGGGGGCTCAGTGCCAGTCAGTCGGGGGGCTGGGTCCATACTGGGGGCTCAGTGCCAGTCAGTCGGGGGGCTGAGTCCATACGGGGGGGCTCAGTGATCTGTAGGGTCAGGTCCCGTGCTTCGCCCTCGCGGCTTGTGTCACGTTTTCACGCTCTGGTCACTGAGGGATTACTTCATTCTCTAGATGTTATTTATTAATATGAAAAGTTACATTTTATACGAGTCTTTAGTTTAGGGGTTTCGTTGCCTTTGGCAGAATGTTGTTGTAGGTCCATATTGGGGGCTCAGCACCCTCAGTCAGGGGGCTTCCTCCATATTGGGGGCTTCTTCCATATTGGGAGCTCAGTGCTCTGTCAGGGGTCACCATCCATATTGTGGGGCTCAGTGCCCTCAGTCAGGGGGGCTTCCTCCATATTGGGGGGCTCAGTGCGCTAATGTCAGCGGTCTTCGTCCATATTGGGGGGCTCAGTGCCCTCAGTCAGGGGGCTTCCTCCATATTGGGGGCTCGGTGCTCTAATGTCAGGGGCCTCAGTCAGGGGGCTTCCTCCATATTGGGGGCTCGGTGCTCTAATGTCAGGGGCCTCCATCCATATTGGGGGGCTCAGTGCCCTCAGTCAGGGGGCTTCCTCCATATTGGGGGCTTCCTCCATTTTGGGGGCTCAGTGCTCTGTCAGGGGTCCCCGTCCATATTGGGGGGCTCAGTGCCCTCAGTCAGGGGGCTTCCTCCATATTGGGGGCTCGGTGCTCTAATGTCAGGGGCCTCAGTCAGGGGGCTTCCTCCATATTGGGGGCTCAGTGCTCTGTCAGCGGTCTCCGTCCATATTGGGGGGCTCACCACCCTCAGTCAGGGGGCTTCCTCCATATTGGGGGCTTCCTCCATTTTGGGGGCTCAGTGCTCTGTCAGGGGTCACCATCCATATTGGGGGGCTCAGTGCCCTCAGTCAGGGGGCTTTCTCCATATTGGGGGCTCAGTGCTCTAATGTCAGGGGCCTCCGTCCATATTGGGGGCCACAGGTTCGGTCCACACCGTGCAGCAGGTTATACTGGAGGAAGAACTCGTCATAGCAGCGCTCCGGGAGGATCCCCGGCACCAGCAGGCTCCGCAGCGTCTCCATTGTGCCTCGGTCACCGTTCACAGCCGGTCATCTATTCATTTCCTGATTCCTGCCGCTGCACATCTGACGTCACATCCGTCAGCCCCAGTCCGCCATCTTAGGTGAGGCAGCGGAAGTCCCTCCTATAAGCTCTCCACTCTCCAGAGCACACTTGCCCTCTCGTATGGACGGTTAAGAAATAAGCGGAGACATCGTGATGAGCGGGGTGGAAACTGCGGAATAATGGCGGCTGCGTGACGGTGAGGAAAACACACGACGACGCTGTGAAAAGGACGCAGAGCCCTGGCCCCGCCCACTAACCTTGGGCGGGAAAAGTGTGACAGGAAAGTGAAGGAGTCAGAGCTGTGACTGGAGCAAGAGGCAGAGTCCAGTCAGACAGGCGGGAGTCCAGTCAGACAGGCGGGCTCCTGGTGGACTCTTGGCAGGGGCTGGCCGGACCACCGATACAGGCGGTTCATATGGAGCGTACACCGCCCTGCTAAGTGATGTACAGCCGCCAGCATGGAGTTTCAGAGTTATGAAGATGGCGGTGTGTTACCTGAGGAGGAGCCGCCGCCCATAGAGCAGGATGTTCGGCAGCTGTGTGCCGGGACAGTCGCCATCTGCACTTTGTATTACGTCCGTCTGATGAAGGAGAGAAGGCGTCGAGAATCCGAGCGGCGGAGAAGGATTTTACGCTTCCAGCGTTCCAGGGCGCGGGAGCGCCTGCGTTTCGCCGTCCTCTGGACATCGCGGCTGCTGAGCGGCAGGGACGGCTTTGTTGGACCCTCAGCACCAGTCACTGAACGGCCGGGGAGGCGCATGTGGAGCAACGTCGGCTCCTCGGTGCTCTGGAGCACGGTGATGGAGAAAGCCTTGACTAACGCTGACTGGATGGAAAGCTTTCGCATGTCAAAGGCAACCTTTAATTATCTGTGCCGCCAGCTACGACCAGTCATCCAGGAAATGGACGCCAACATGGGTCACGCCATCCCGCCAGAGGTGCAGGTGGCCATCACCCTATGGCGCCTGGGCTCTACGTGTGAATACCGAGCCACTGAGAAGATATTTGGCGTGTCACGTTCCACTGTACGTAAGATCGTCCAGGGCGTCTGTGAGGCGGTGGTCTCCATCCTCACCCCCAAGTTCATTTCCGTTCCCGTAGGAGATGTTCTTCGGGACACAATGAAGGGTTTTGAGCAACGTTACGGTATTTCCCAGCTGGCCGGCGTTATTGGCACGTTCCATGTCGCCATATGTCCCCCTAATGAAGGTGCTGGGCAGTATTTTAATAGCAAAGGCTGGCATTCTGTGGTTCTGCAGGCCGTCATAGACTCGGCCCTCTGCTTCTGGGACCTGAATATTGGTAGTCCCGGAAATTCATCGGACTCCCAGGTTTTATTGAATTCGGAGCTTTATGAGTGGGGATCAGAAGGAACTCTGTTCCCGCGCACACCATACTCTGTGGATGGGTTGGCGGTACCCATCCACTTGTTAGGATCGCGATCTTATCCGCTTCTGTCCTGGCTGATGACGCCTTTCTCCGCAGAGACGCGGCCAGAGCGTTCAGAGCTGAACAGGCAGTTTTCATCTGCCCTGCATGTGGCACAAGTGGCTTTCGGACGCCTCAGTGGTCGTTGGTGTTGTCTTTTAAAACGCAGTGACACTGATCTTTCATTCCTACCCACTTTGATTGCCGCCTGCTGCACCCTCCATAATATTTGTGAGTCTCGTGGGGATCCGTTCCAAGAGCAATGGTTAGAAAAAGCCGCCGAGGAAGAGCTAGAACAACCCAGCGAGTGCGAGGAGGAAGAGTTCGACCCTGATCGGATGTCGGAGAAGATACGCAATGCCCTGGCCAATAGTGTATGGGCACAACATGGTGCATTGTAAAGAAGGCTCAGAACACCTCCGAAAACCACATCGGAGCCGTATGTTCATGCCATGAATATCCCTACAGTAGAAAGCACATCGGAGCCGTATGTTCATGCCATGAATATCCCTACAGTAGAAAGCACATCGGAGCCGTATGTTCATGCCATGAATATCCCTACAGTAGAAAGCACATCGGAGCCGTATGTTCATGCCATGAATATCCCTACAGTAGAAAGCACATCGGAGCCGTATGTTCATGCCATGAATATCCCTACAGTAGAAAGCACATCGGAGCCGTATGTTCATGCCATGAATATCCCTACAGTAGAAAGCACATCGGAGCCGTATGTTCATGCCATGAATATCCCTACAGTAGTATCATCTTCAGGCCTTATATTTGTTATAAACCAAAATTAATGAAAAACAGGAGTAATAAAGCAAAAAAACAAAGAAAAAAAACTCCTAAAAGAGATTTTATTAATATTCAATTTTAAAATCGTAATTATAAAAAGCTATATTGCTTCTCAATGTCCACGCAGTACAGACCATGTGAGGTGAGTGCAGAAGATGTAGAAACGATCAGTGGCATGAGTGATGATTTAGAAGAAATAAATCAACTGTAATAGTTGTGTTAGGGTAGACGCACTACTTATTATCGGGAGGGATAATAACACCCCCCCCATCGCCTACTTACCAGCGGAGGTGCACCATAAGGCCTAAGCCACACGGCGAGAAAAACAGTGCGAGTGGAGTGCGATAAAACATCGCATTCCCCTCGGACCAATTCTAGCCTGTGTCAGCGCACATGAACGATTATTTTCTCAGCCCTAATCGGACCGAGAAAACAATCGCAGCATGCTGCGATTGTAAGCTGAGACTCTTTCTCTCGCACCCATTCAAGTAAATGGGGCGAGAGAAAAATCGCACTGCACTTGCGGTACACCGGTGTACTGCCAGTGCAGAGCGAGAATGGCAATAGCCGGCTACGCAGTAGAGGGGGAGAGAAATCCTTCCCTCCCCTCCTGAGTGCCGGCCCGCCCCCCGCAGCTGAGGTCTGCTCGCACGAACGGACCTCAGTTGCAAGGACACACGCATGACACTCGGCTCTGCTGTACTGCCAGCACGAGCCGAGTGTCATGCAAGTGGATCGCAGTAGTCCCCGTGTGGCCCCAGCCTAAAGTTTCGGGTACCCCCCACTCCTCGTCTCGCCCTATTCTCTCCCTGCAACCCGCCAGTTGCCAGAGGAACACCCAACACCAAAAATAGGTTAGTGCCAAATGTCACAGGTCAGCAATTATCAGTTCACTAAGATTGCCATAAATATAGCAACCGTAATCCAGCTGAACAGACCACAAAGCCTGCACAGCCGTACAAAAAGCAAGGTTATTTGTACACACCTCATATTTGTGCCGTGTTAGGTATTGGTGAGTCGCGGTACTATACATCTCTTTATGGCTAAAGCTTGCCGCATGCTAGAGATATTGGACAATCTAAAAAGCTGATCTAGACCATCTTATGCAGACCGTCCATGCCGTCGTGACAGATGACCTCTAATGGCAGAGGCCAATATGCCATGTTAAGCTTTTTAAAGGGAAGGTGCCATAAACATTTTTTAATTATATAGTTACATAGTTACTTAGGTTGAAAAAAAGACCTAGGTCCATCTAGTTCAACCTTCCACCAGTTCTACATTTGGTCACTGTCATTTATAACCCATAATGTTGTGTTTACTACCTCTTGTGGTCGGCATTCCACAGTCTGACTGCTCTAACTGTAAAGAACCCTTTCCTATTTAGCTGCTGGAATTGCTTTTCTTCCCTCTGCAGTGAGTGCCCCCTGGTCCTTAGTATTGTCTTTGGAAGACTGGAAAAAATATAAAGTGTTAATGTTTTAATGTCTTGTTTAAATATTATTTGTTTTTAATGGAGAAAAATATGAAAAAATAATGTAAAAAGTTTATGTTCCACTTTTAAACGGGACATACTAAAAAGAATGATGAAAAGGAATAAATAAAAAGAATGAAGATAATAACTTCGGTGTATATTATGTAGATGTATAAAAGGTTTCTTGGGCAAGTTACACATGGAATGAACATTATATATGAGCATTATAGGTGTGGAATTATCATGAAATATCTGTAGATAATAGGAAAATGAACACATTTCCCATATAACCAGGTGTATATTATGTTACCTGAGCATTATAGGTGTGGAATGAACATGAAATATCTGTAGATAACAGGAAAATAAACACATATGGCATATAACCAGGTGTATATTATGTTACCTGAGCATTATAGGTGTGGAATGATCAGGAAATATATGTAGATAATAGGAAAATGAACGCTTATGGCATATAACCAGGTGTATATTATGTTACCTGAGTATTATAGGTGTGGAATGATCATGAAATATCTGTAGATAATAGGAGAATGAACACATATCCCATATAACCAGGTGTATATTATGTTACCTGAGCATTATAGGTGTGGAATGATCAGGAAATATATGTAGATAATAGGAAAATGAACGCTTATGGCATATAACCAGGTGTATATTATGTTACCTGAGCATTATAGGTGTGGAATGAACATGAAATATCTGTAGATAATAGGAGAATGAATGCATATGCCATATAACCAGGTGTATATTATGTTACCTGAGCATTATAGGTGTGGAATGATCATGAAATATCTGTAGATAATAGGAAAATGAACGCATATGCCATATAACCAGGTGTATATTATGTTACCTGAGCACAGGGCTGTGGAGTCGGTAAGCCAAACCTTCGACTCCGACTCCGACTCCTCAAATTCTCTTGCACCGACTCCGACTCCGGCTCCGACTCCGGCTCCGACTCCGACATATATTGCTTATAGTTAGGTGAAAAATTTATTGTAGTACATGAATATGTGTATGTGAACATCAGACATTTAATAATTTTTATGATACAATAATCAAGATATTTGGATAGAACATAAAATATATTTATTGGAATACAACTTTAGAACACAAAAAACTGTAATAAATTGTAAATATGTAATACACTATGTAATATACAGTAGATTACATATATATCTTGTGTGTGTGTATATACACTGTATATATATATATATTATATATATTACATATTTACAATTTATTAGTTTTTTTGTGTTCTAAAGTTGTATTCCAATAAATATTTTATGTTCTATCCAAATATCTTGATTATTGTATCATAAAAACAATTAAATGTCTGATGTTCACATTGTACTACAATAAATTTTTCACTTAAATATAAGCATTATACTAAATGTTGTTATTTAGTAAAATATTCAGCACATTCTGCATTGCACTCCTGTCCCCAATTTATTATATATTTTAGGAGTCGGAGTCGGTGCATTTTATACCGACTCCGACTCCGACTCCGACTCCACCAAAATGAGCTCCGACTCCGACTCCGACTCCACGACTCCGACTCCGACTCCACAGCCCTGCCTGAGCATTATAGGTGTGGAATGATCATGAAATATCTGTAGATAACAGGAAAATAAACACATATGGCATATAACCAGGTGTATATTATGTTACCTGAGCATTATAGGTGTGGAATGATCATGAAATATCTGTAGATAATAGGAAAATGAACGCATATCCCATATAACCAGGTGTATATTATGTTACCTGAGCATTATAGGTGTGGAATGATCATGAAATATCTGTAGATAATAGGAAAATGAACGCATATCCCATATAACCAGGTGTATATTATGTTACCTGAGCATTATAGGTGTGGAATGATCATGAAATATCTGTAGATAACAGGAAAATAAACACATATGGCATATAACCAGGTGTATATTATGTTACCTGAGCATTATAGGTGTGGAATGATCATGAAATATCTGTAGATAATAGGAAAATGAACGCATATCCCATATAACCAGGTGTATATTATGTTACCTGAGCATTATAGGTGTGGAATGATCATGAAATATCTGTAGATAACAGGAAAATAAACACATATGGCATATAACCAGGTGTATATTATGTTACCTGAGCATTATAGGTGTGGAATGATCATGAAATATCTGTAGATAATAGGAAAATGAACGCATATGCCATATAACCAGGTGTATATTATGTTACCTGAGCATTATAGGTGTGGAATGAACATGAAATATCTGTAGATAATAGGAAAATGAACACATATCCCATATAACCAGGTGTATATTATGTTACCTGAGCATTATAGGTGTGGAATGATCATGAAATATATGTAGATAATAGGAAAATGAACGCATATCCCATATAACCAGGTGTATATTACGTTACCTGAGCATTATAGGTGTGGAATGAACATGAAATATCTGTAGATAACAGGAAAATAAACACATATGGCATATAACCAGGTGTATATTATGTTACCTGAGCATTATAGGTGTGGAATGAACATGAAATATCTGTAGATAATAGGAAAATGAACGCATATGCCATATAACCAGGTGTATATTACGTTACCTGAGCATTATAGCTGTAGAATGAACATGAAATATCTGTAGATAATAGGAAAATGAACGCATATGCCATATAACCAGGTGTATGTTACGTTACCTGAGCATTATAGGTGTGGAATGATCATTAAATATCTGTAGATAATAGGAAAATGAACGCATATGCCATATAACCAGGTGTATATTACGTTACCTGAGCATTATAGGTGTGGAATGATCATGAAATATATGTAGATAATAGGAAAATAAACACATATGGCATATAACCAGGTGTATATTATGTTACCTGAGCATTATAGGTGTGGAATGAACATGAAATATCTGTAGATAATAGGAAAATGAACGCATATGGCATATAACCAGGTGTATATTACGTTACCTGAGCATTATAGGTGTAGAATGAACATGAAATATCTGTAGATAATAGGAAAATGAACGCATATGCCATATAACCAGGTGTATATTACGTTACCTGAGCATTATAGGTGTAGAATGAACATGAAATATCTGTAGATAATAGGAAAATGAACGCATATGCCATATAACCAGGTGTATATTACGTTACCTGAGCATTATAGGTGTGGAATGATCATGAAATATCTGTAGATAATAGGAAAATGAACGCATATGCCATATAACCAGGTGTATATTATGTTACCTGAGCATTATAGGTGTGGAATGATCATGAAATATCTGTAGATAATAGGAAAATGAACGCATATGCCATATAACCAGGTGTATATTACGTTACCTGAGCATTATAGGTGTGGAATGATCATGAAATATCTGTAGATAATAGGAAAATGAATGCATATGGCATATAACCAGGTCTATATTACGTCACCTGAGCATTATAGGTGTGGAATGATCATGAAATATCTGTAGATAATAGGAAAACGAACGCATACGGCATATAACCAGGTGTATATTATGTTCAATCTTTTTTATTAAGTATTTTTTCATAATTACAATAAACATCATGAGCATATATTGAAAACATTTACAAATTTCCAACACAAAAATGTACTGAACTGTTTAGTTATGTCCTTATGTGTCCTAAGACACAACTCCCTCTGTCCATTCCAAACAGTGCCCCCGTATCCCCATGACCTTCTGTAGCTGAGTTCATGCAATACAAGGAATGTAGCCACAAACGACTACATTTGGACTTCCTGGGTCACTAGGACAGTATATCTTAAGAAATATTATATTGTTCGTCACTTCCAGAGAGATTAAAGACTCCAACAAGATTATGGATATGAATGAGTAAAGAGCATTATAAAAGATACATATAAGAGAAAAGAGAAAGCAGGGAGGGGGCGAAGAGGGGGCGGGAGGGGGGGAGGGGAAGGGAAAGAGGTCACCTGGGGGACCCGTGACCAAGGGTCAAGCCGAAGCCCCTGTTCCTCCTTCCATATCTCTCCGCGCAAGCAGGTGTCCCTGTCCACCCATTTCAGGTTTCTCAAAAAAGCTTATGGAAATCCGTGGAGTCATGGAAACTCATCAACTCACTCCAGGTTGTATAAAACTTAGCTCCATATCCAGAGAGGTCAGCCGACATTTCCTCCATTCTGTAGATATCGGTCATTTCCGAATACCATTCTGTGATTGGAGGAATTGTGGTCGTTTTCCAATGTCTTGGAATTACCGAGTGGGCGGCTGTTATGCAGAATCTCAGGATGTCTTTCTTGTGGTAAGAGATTGACTGTGGCAAAATGGAAAGTAGGGCAATTTTAGGAGAACTCACCACCTGTCTCCCAGTTATGAGTCGGTAGTTGTCAAATACCTTAGTCCAAAAGGGTTTTATCAGCTGGCACTCCCACCAGATATGAATCATGGTGCCCTTCTCCTTGTTACACCTCCAACACACTTGGGAGACCTGTGGGAAGATCGCGTGAAGCTTTGACGGATATTGATACCATCGTGTTAATATTTTATAATTTTTCTCCTGGGCAGAGCATGCAATTGACATCTTGTGGCTGAATAAAAAACTTTTCGCCCACTCCTCCTGTGAGATGGTCTCCCCCAGATCCCGTTCCCAAGCCAGCTGGTAGTTTGTCTTATCAGCTCCCCCATGTCCGATGAGGACCTTATATATGAGGGAGATTGCATGATCCGGGGAGTCCCCCCTTTTGAACAGTTCCTCCAGTGGAGTAAGAGTTCTGCGGATCAGGCCCTCTGCCTCCCGTGCAGCGAGAAACGACCGCAGCTGTACGTATTCAAACCACTGCACTCCTCTCCCCATGGGCCGCAATCTGACATCCTGAAAGTCAGGCAGCTTACCATCCACGAGAATGTCTCCAACGCGGGTGTCCTCCACTGCCCTCCATCCGAGAAAAGCGCTCTTCCGATAACCAGGACAGAAAGAAGGGCAAGAAAAGAGAGGAGACAGGGGGCCTAGAGTGTTTGATGGAGCAAATTTGCCTGATACTGTGTGCCAAACTTTGAGGGTGTCCCTTGTGTATTTCGGTGCCGAACCCATCATGGAATTGTCTGGTAGTGGTATCCAGGGGAGATGGCCCAGAGGGACTGGAATATCTGTCTGTTCTATCTGTACCCATTGTTTATGTTTGTTTTGGAAAGTCCAATCCAGCACACGGACCAGAGCTGAGGCCTGGAAGTATGTTTTAAAGTCAGGGAGTCCAGCTCCCCCCTTTTCCTTTAGGCGAGTCAAGGAGCGCAACCCAATCCGAGGCCTCCTCCCCCCCCACACAAAGCGCACCAAAGCTGAACGTAGGCTCTGAAAAAACCCACTTGGGGGTATTATAGGGACAGTTTGGTAAATGTATAAAAAACGGGGTAAAATGTCCATCTTAATCACGTTCATCCTACCAAACCACGATAGTCTCAATCCATTGTAGGATGTTAGATTTTTAATTGTTCGGTTTAGCAGGGTTAGGTAATTAAGCGTGTATAATTTAGATAAATCTGCCGGAATGTACACCCCCAAATACTTCACTGCCTCAGGTTTCCACTTGAACGGGAAATTGGAGGCGATCCGACTAACCTCTGATTGGGGTAACGAGATATTCAAGGCCTCCGATTTAGAAAAATTGACCCTAAAATTACTTAAGTGGCCAAATCGTTCAAGTTCCTTCATCAATGATGGTAGGGAGGTGTGGGGTTGACTGACATATAATAATAAATCGTCTGCGTACAATGCCGCTTTATGATGGACTGAACCACATCTAATCCCCTGGATATCCTCATTTTTCCTAATGGCATTCGCCAAATGTTCCATAACAATTACATATAACAGAGGGGACAAAGGGCACCCCTGTCTGGTCCCGTTCTGTATGGCAAAAGAGGAGGACAACATACCATTGATCCGGACCCGGGCAGTCGGACCAGAGTATAGCGCAAAGATTTTTTGTAGGAACTTGGGACCCAATCCCAGTTGATCTAGGGCTGCTCTCATGAATCCCCAGTGGACCCGGTCAAAGGCCTTTTCTGCATCGATGGACAATAAGCCCATGGGGATTGATTCAAGCTTGGCCTTCGCTACCAGAAGTCCAGTCTTGATGGTATTATCCCTGGCTTCACGGCCTTTGACAAAGCCCACCTGGTCTGTATGTATACTCGGGGGCAGCAAGGGCGCCAATCTGTCCGCCAGTATCTTAGAGAAAAGTTTAATGTCAATGTTCAACAAAGATATGGGTCGATAATTTGCAGCATGTGCTAGGTCCTTCCCGGGCTTGGGGATTACACTAATGTGTGCCTCTAGGGACTGAGGGACGAATCCAACCTCTCCATCCAAGGAGTTAAACGTTCTGGCCATAATTGGGGCCAACTGTGCTCCGAACAGTTTATAAAAAGCCGGTGTGAATCCATCCGGTCCCGGGCATTTACCAGAGGGAGTGTGTCGAATAGCGGCACCTATCTCTATTTCTGAAATGTCCTCCTCCAAAGCCCCAGAAAGCAAGACATCCAGAGGGGGGAGGGCAGTATCTCCTACATATTTTCTTATTTTTTCCCCTAATTCCGTTGGGGCGAGGTCCGCAAACTGACCCTTAATGTTATATAACTTGTCATAGTATGATTTGAAGACTTCAAGGATCTCCCCTGGATCGTGTGTGTTCCCATCTCTCTGTGTCTTGATAAATGGGATGTATGAAATGGCAGCCCTGGGATGTAGCATGCGTGCCAGAGGACGTCCGCATTTATCTGCCGCCTCATAAAAGAATCGCTTCATACGTTCTTTCTGATACAAATACCTCCGGTCCAGAAGGTCCTTAAGCGCAGCTCGCTTTTGAATAAGGTCAGCCATATCCGTTGGGGCGAGCGTCTGCTTATGCCGAAGCTCCAATCGGTGAATCTGCTGCAATAAACCGTTCACCTCCTCTGTCCTTTCTTTTTTAAGTCTGGAGCCGTGCTTAATCAGCACTCCCCTCAGGACGCATTTCAATGTTTCCCACTGGACCGGAGGTGATGTTGGATCTCCTTTATGTACCTGGACGAAGGACTCTATTGTGTCCTGCAACTCTTTCTGGCATATGCTATCTTTGAGAAGATTGCTATTTAGCCTCCATGTCCATGGGCGCTGAGTGACAGGGGGGATCTGTAGGGACAAGTAAATTGGGGCATGGTCTGACCAGAATATATCTCCAATTTTAGCTATCGGTTGCCAAGAAAGGGCTCGCTGTCCCACCAAAAAGAAGTCAATTCTAGAGTATGTATTATGTGGGGGGGAGAAGAAAGTATAGTCCTTACCCTGTGGATTCAGAATGCGCCAAATGTCTATCAGCTGGAGGGCATGGAGGTCCCGCCTCAAAGAACCCATCTCGCGACGCCGACCTGGGCCTCTTCCAGAGGAGGAGTCTACTGCTGGATTTAGGGTAAAATTAAAGTCCCCGCCGATAAGCAGCGTCCCCTCTGCGAAGTCCGCCAGTGTCTTCAGGAGAGATCTGCACATAGAGACCTGGTTATTGTTTGGAAGATACCAATTAGCAATGCTAAACACCATATTGAATACCCTCAATTTGAGGAACACGTATCTACCTTGGCTATCTATGCATGTATCAATGATCGTATGCGCAAGCTGTTTATGTATTGCTATAGAGACTCCCTTAGACTTAGCCTCCGGGTTAGTGCTGTGGTACCATACGGGGTAGAATCTATCTTTAAATGCTGGTATATTGCCGGTTTTGAAATGCGTCTCCTGCAACAGGAGAATTTGTGTCCTCTGTTTGTGCATGGAGTAAAGGACCTGCGAGCGCTTCTGTGGGATATTGAATCCCCTTACATTGAGTGAACATAATTGTGAGGTAAATCCGGAGATATGACGATAAATCATGACATTCAAGTATGTCAGGAAGCCCTCTCCTGGTGTCAACCCCCCTTTCCCCCACACAACTGGTTTAGCAACAAACTCCATGGCCATGTCCTGTGATATGGAAATTAGGTGGCTTTGGGACAATGGACACAGGATGGCTCCCTGCCGTCACCCTGTAGTAGGAGCTGCTATCTAATTAGCAAGGCTCTGGAAATAGCCAGACAGAACGACTCCAGTAAAAAATGGTTCATATCTCGCAAGCCATATTTCCGATAAATATGGCAACCATAAAAATGGTGTCTCCGCATGTGGACGATGCCGGCACCCCCTTTTTATGGGGACAGGACATTGGGAAATGCCCCAGGCGTGATATCAGCCAATGGGGAACTGGCAGACAGGTCATGAGTCCCCTCGTTCTGTAGCTAAATTCATAACTGTCACAATGAGAGCATTGGCGTCTGCCTACGACGCTCCCAGGCAAAGTTATAGCCAAAATCCCCTTTGCTGGATAATTCTGATCCATGCAGGGGGAGTGGCAGTGCTTCCCTGTGAGGTCACTAAGGTAGGAGGGGACCTGGATCTGCCCAGGTTGATAACCCTACTTCGGCCATTTTCCAGCGTTCTTCTGCTCGGGGGCCTGGTTGGGACAGACCTGTGAGAGAGTTCCTGGAAACCTGGTCTACAGCGCCCCCCTGTGGCCAGACGCACAAGGTAACTGATTGAATTGCATACCTGTTGTAAACCATGCTTTATCTGTAACTGTACTCTGACATATGTATATTCTGTAGATTCCCTATTGTATATATCGTAGTTCTAGTGTGCTTTAAGCTGATTAAATTATATAATTAATCTTGGGCTGTTCTGTTATCTCGATCTCGAATCCCACGTCTGTGTGTTCGGCTAATAGTTACCGTAAATCGGTTGGTGGCAGCGAGTTGTGCCAAGGATTATTGTGGGGAGGCCAGTGAGATTCGGGGAGAGTTTATATATTCCGCCCGCGGAGGTCGGGGGAATATATACCCTTCTCTCGCCGGGGGCCCTTCAATAATCGGCATAAGTAGTATAGCGGCCTCCTTGCTTATTGTCGGGCAATTCCATAATTGGCCTGACTATAAGAGGGGCGCTAGAGAGCGCGTCACGTGCTCTGTCTGTCGGTCGGGAGGTATCAAGGAGGGTTGACTCCTGCTTGTTACCCCCCGATTGTGACGTACTGGTAGCCAGCGCGGGGGATTTCTGAGTGACCCCCCCGGTGGTTTGTGACATATTGGTGGCATAGCGGTGGGATCGAGATAATAGTGTGTGTGAGTGTGAGACCCATACTCCCAGACACTAAAGACTGCCTGCAGCAGCTGTGGCTGCTGGGGTCTTCAGACTAGCTCAACACTAGAGTGTCAGAGTGCAGATACTGTAAGGTGTGTGGAGGCATCAGGTGTCAGTTCTGTGTCAGTGACCAAAAGTCTGCAAGAATGGCTGATGGCACCAGGAGCAGAGCTATGCAACTGGCCAATGCTAAAGCAGGAGCCGAAGAGAGGGAGGACGGTGCTGTGGACAGCAATGAGGAGGTTGCCCACGAGTCCTCCAGGAGCTCGACGCCAGAAAACAGCTCTGCAGAGGACATTGCACAACCGGGCACTGCTGGACAAGATGAGGAGCAGCTCGCCCAAGGGTCCTCAACGAGCCAGATGCCAGCCCTCCGCTCTGCAATGGACAGTGAATCACCAGGCTCCGCAGCGGGCCGCAGATCACCACGTGCCATTCCACCGAGCCTGGGAGGCTCGGATAGCCTTCTTCAAATGGCTATGGCCCTTCTCCAGGCTGGAGACCGGGATACCTACGAGATACTCATGGCAGAGCGCAGGGCAGAGCGGCAGGCAGCGCGTGAAGAGCGCCAGGCAGAGCGTGACTACCAGCTGCAGCTAGCTCAGCTCCGGCCCTCATCAGCCACACGTGACCTTCAAGACACCAAACTTCCAAAGGTCCGTGTTGAGGACTTCCCAGTGCTGGAGAAGGATGGAGACTTGGACTCTTTCTTGACTGCTTTTGAGCGGACTTGCTTGCAGCACCATCTGAACAAGGACCAGTGGGCCAAATACCTGACCCCCCGTTTAAGGGGTAAGGCCCTGGATGTCCTTGGGGACTTGCCTGCTGAGGCAGATCAGGGCTACGACACCATCAAGCGGGCCCTGATCCAACAGTACAACCTCACTCCAGAGTCCTACCGCAAGAAGTTCCGGAGCCTACAGAAGGGACCAAAGGACTCCTGGGCTGACCACCGGCGGGCACTTGCCCGAGCTGCCGACCACTGGACCCAAGGCCTGCAGCTTTCCACCGGACCGGAGATCCTGGACTTGTTCATCACGGAGCAACTCTTGTGGAACTGCCCTGAGGATCTCCGCCAGTTCCTCCGAGACCAGAAGCCAAAGGGATCCACGGCTACAGCTGCCCTTGCCGATGACTACACCAACAACCGGGCCCCTGAGGCCAGGAGAGCGGCCACCAGCAGCACCTGGAGAGGGGGTAAGATGAACTCTGCGACTGCCCCACCTGCCCCTAGACTGCAGGGGGTGTCCCCCTCAACTCCCCTCTCCAGGCCCGTGGCAGAGCCAAGACGGTGCCACCAGTGCAACCTACCTGGACACTTCAAGGCCATGTGCCCTCAGCGTCCCAAGGCCCCGGCTCCGTCCCCGTCCCAAGGGCCGCCCAAGGTGTATTGTGTGGGTGGGGGTGGTGGTAGGTCCCTGGACAGCTTCCAACCTGTCACCGTCGGCCAGTCTGTGACCATAGGACTGCGAGACAGCGCCTCGGAGGTGACTCTGGTGCGGCCTGAGATGGTGTCCCCCCAAGACTTGATCCCTGGAAAAACCCTCGCTGTCTCCGGGATTGGAGGCATTGACCCGGCGCTGCCTGTTGCTAACATTTATGTGGACTGGGGCGCAGGGCGAGGGGTGAGGGAGGTGGGGGTAACTGATCGGATCCCTGCAAACGTGCTACTTGGGACAGATTTGGGGCAAATAACCTCCCAGTTTGGCCCCGCCCCAAAGGCTGAACCTTCAGCCAGTGCTGACGTGCCTCCGGACAATGTTAATGTGTTATCTATGAATGATGTAAGGGAGGAGGGAGTGAACTCTGATATTTCTGCTTGCACAGACACCATAGACACACACGCAGCTGCAGCTGTGACAGGGGAGGGGGTCAGAGAAAGGTGTGACAATGCCTCTACAAGTAACCAGCCAGTGAGCTGGGATCTGTTGCCCTCTGCAGGGATAAGCAGAGAGCAGGGTGCTGCAGGGGGAGGACCAGTGTGTGGGGTGGGGGCTACCACAGCAAATGTGGGGTCCCCAGAGATTTCACAGCGGGGTTCTGTTGCTGCAGGAGGGGAACAGGCAGGTGAGATTGGGGCCGGTCCAGGAGCGGAAGTGCTCCCAGGTAAGATCTCGGTGCATGGTTCCCCCACAACCGGGGTGTCAGGAAGCCAGGTAGGTCTGCCTGAACCGGCGACTTGGTCAGGAACGGAGGAGGAGCAGGCACGACCCACGGTCGCAGCGGCTGTGGCCGCTGTCACCCGCAGTGGGAGTGCTGGGAGCCAAGGGGCCTCCCGGAGGTCCGATAGCTCTTCCCCTTCTGACCAAGTGGCAGCCGAGTCAGGTGGAGGCCAGGACACAGGTCCCGGGGTACTGACTGAAGATGTGACAGTCTCGTCGATTCTGGCCACATCTAGTCAGGGGTTTCAGGCAGCGTTAGAAGCTGACGACAGCCTGAAAGCTCTTAAGGAGCAGGCGGCACAGCCTCCCTCGGACTCGGACCCGGAGCGAGTGGTCTGGGACCAAGGACGGCTGTACCGGGCCACGGTCCAGCAGGGTTCACCGGAGGCGTGGCCCAGGGACCGACAGTTGGTGGTACCCTATCCGTTCCGGACGGAGTTGTTGCGGATCGCACATGAGATTCCGATGGCCGGACACCTAGGGATCGCTAAGACCAAGGCCAGGTTAAACCAGCATTTCTACTGGCCAAAAATGGGGGCCGATGTGGCTGCCTACTGCCGTTCGTGTGAAACCTGTCAGAGAGTGGGGAAGGCGGGGCCACGCCCCAAAGCCCCACTGGTATCTCTGCCAATCATCGATGAGCCTTTCAGGAGGGTGGCTGTGGATCTGGTCGGCCCGCTGGCCATCCCCAGCAGCTCCGGGAAACGCTTCATACTGACGGTAGTGGACTATGCCACCCGGTACCCAGAAGCCGTGGCCTTGTCGTCCATTCGGGCTGACAAGGTGGCCACCGCATTGCTGGAGATTTTCTCCCGAGTGGGTTTTCCCCAGGAAATGCTCACTGACCGGGGGACCCAATTCATGTCCCAGCTGATGGAGACCCTCTGTAAGCAAGTCCAGGTGCGATATCTGGTGGCCAGCCCGTACCATCCACAGACTAATGGCCTGTGCGAGCGGTTCAATGGCACCTTAAAGCAGATGCTTAAGATGTTGGTCGACTCCCATGGGCGTGACTGGGAGCGGTATCTCCCACACCTGTTATTTGCTTACCGGGAGGTTCCACAGGCCTCAACAGGATTCTCACCGTTTGAGCTCCTGTACGGGCGACGTGTGCGGGGCCCCCTGGCTCTGGTGAAAGAGGCTTGGGAAGGGGATTTGGCCACCCCTGGAGTGTCGGTTATCGAGTATGTCATGCGCTTCCGGGACAAAATGCAGGCCTTGACGCAACTGGTACACGACAATATGGCTCAAGCCCAGGCCGATCAGAAGCGTTGGTACGACCAGAACGCTTGGGAGAGGACCTACCAAGTGGGTCAAGAGGTGTGGGTACTGGTCCCCGTACCACAGGACAAGCTTCAGGCAGCCTGGGAAGGCCCATACCTCGTGTACCAGCAGCTCAACCCTGTGACGTACCTGGTCACCCTGGACCCTGCCCGTGGAAGGCGGAAGCCCTTCCATGTGAACATGATGAAGGCACATCATGAGCGGGAGGCATGTGCGCTCCCCGTGTGCAACCTGCCCGAGGAGGGAGAAGCGGAAACCCTCTTGGATATGCTAGCCCAGGTTAGGGCAGGCGGATCCCTTGAGGATGTGGAGGTTGGCCACCAGCTCTTGGAGGACCAACGGTCCCAGCTGTGGGCCACCCTACACCCCTTCCGGGGGTTGTTTACCAACCAGCCCGGAAGGACTGACTTGGCTGTCCATCACGTGGACACTGGGGATCATCCCCCGATCCGGCGTTCAGCATATCGGGTCTCCCTGGAGGTGCAGCAACACATGCGCCAGGAGATTGACGAGATGCTGAACCTGGGGGTGATCCAGGCATCCAACAGCGCTTGGGCCTCGCCTGTAGTCCTCGTCCCTAAGAAGGACCGAACCACTCGGTTCTGCGTGGACTACAGGGGGCTCAATGCGGTCACGGTCGCCGATGCGTACCCAATGCCACGCATCGATGACCTGCTCGATCAGTTGGCCGGGGCTCAGTACCTGACCATCATGGATCTGAGCCGGGGATATTGGCAGATCCCCCTGACTCGCAAGGCCAGGGAACGCTCTGCCTTTATTACCCCATTTGGACTGTACGAGTCCACGGTGATGCCATTCGGGATGAGGAATGCCCCTGCCACTTTCCAGCGGATGGTCAACACCCTGCTCAAGGGACTTGAAGGGTACGCGGCCGCGTACCTAGATGACGTTGCCGTCTTCAGTCCCACCTGGGAGGACCACCTAGAGCATCTAGCACAGGTGCTCAGGCGGATCCACCGGGCAGGTTTGACCATCAAGCCGGGAAAGTGTCAGCTGGCCATGAGCGAGGTCCAGTACCTCGGTCACCGGGTAGGTGGGAGAACACTGAAGCCCGAGCCTGAGAAAGTGGAAGCCATCGCATCCTGGCCCACCCCCAGGACCAAGAAGCAGGTGATGTCCTTCTTGGGGACCGCTGGGTACTATAGGAGGTTTGTTCCATGCTATAGTAGCCTGGCAAAGCCCTTGACGGACCTCACCAAGAAGAAGCTGCCCTCTGCAGTCGATTGGACAATGGACTGCGAGACAGCCTTCCGGGCCCTAAAGGACGCCCTGTCCAGCCCGCCCGTGCTACAGGCAGCCGACTTCACGCGGCCGTTTGTAGTACAGACCGACGCCAGTGACTTCGGCCTCGGTGCGGTGCTCAGCCAGGTGGACTCTGCGAGCCAAGAGCACCCGGTCTTGTACCTGAGCAGGAAGCTGTTACCAAGGGAAGTTGCCTATTCCACGATGGAGAAGGAGTGCCTGGCCATAGTGTGGGCCCTGCAGCGTCTGCAACCCTATCTATACGGGCGCCACTTCATCGTGGAGACGGACCACAATCCCCTCAGCTGGTTGCACACCGTCTCTGGGACGAATGGGCGATTGTTGCGATGGAGCCTTGCGCTCCAGCAATACAACTTCACCATTCGCCACAAAAGGGGCCGTGACCACGGTAACGCAGACGGGCTGTCCCGACAAGGAGAGGTCGCGGACGGGCGCACGGGGGAACACCGGAGTGTGCTGCCCCCTAGCGCCCTCAAAAGGGGGGAGGTGTGAGGTAAATCCGGAGATATGACGATAAATCATGACATTCAAGTATGTCAGGAAGCCCTCTCCTGGTGTCAACCCCCCTTTCCCCCACACAACTGGTTTAGCAACAAACTCCATGGCCATGTCCTGTGATATGGAAATTAGGTGGCTTTGGGACAATGGACACAGGATGGCTCCCTGCCGTCACCCTGTAGTAGGAGCTGCTATCTAATTAGCAAGGCTCTGGAAATAGCCAGACAGAACGACTCCAGTAAAAAATGGTTCATATCTCGCAAGCCATATTTCCGATAAATATGGCAACCATAAAAATGGTGTCTCCGCATGTGGACGATGCCGGCACCCCCTTTTTATGGGGACAGGACATTGGGAAATGCCCCAGGCGTGATATCAGCCAATGGGGAACTGGCAGACAGGTCATGAGTCCCCTCGTTCTGTAGCTAAATTCATAACTGTCACAATGAGAGCATTGGCGTCTGCCTACGACGCTCCCAGGCAAAGTTATAGCCAAAATCCCCTTTGCTGGATAATTCTGATCCATGCAGGGGGAGTGGCAGTGCTTCCCTGTGAGGTCACTAAGGTAGGAGGGGACCTGGATCTGCCCAGGTTGATAACCCTACTTCGGCCATTTTCCAGCGTTCTTCTGCTCGGGGGCCTGGTTGGGACAGACCTGTGAGAGAGTTCCTGGAAACCTGGTCTACAGCGCCCCCCTGTGGCCAGACGCACAAGGTAACTGATTGAATTGCATACCTGTTGTAAACCATGCTTTATCTGTAACTGTACTCTGACATATGTATATTCTGTAGATTCCCTATTGTATATATCGTAGTTCTAGTGTGCTTTAAGCTGATTAAATTATATAATTAATCTTGGGCTGTTCTGTTATCTCGATCTCGAATCCCACGTCTGTGTGTTCGGCTAATAGTTACCGTAAATCGGTTGGTGGCAGCGAGTTGTGCCAAGGATTATTGTGGGGAGGCCAGTGAGATTCGGGGAGAGTTTATATATTCCGCCCGCGGAGGTCGGGGGAATATATACCCTTCTCTCGCCGGGGGCCCTTCAATAATCGGCATAAGTAGTATAGCGGCCTCCTTGCTTATTGTCGGGCAATTCCATAATTGGCCTGACTATAAGAGGGGCGCTAGAGAGCGCGTCACGTGCTCTGTCTGTCGGTCGGGAGGTATCAAGGAGGGTTGACTCCTGCTTGTTACCCCCCGATTGTGACGTACTGGTAGCCAGCGCGGGGGATTTCTGAGTGACCCCCCCGGTGGTTTGTGACAATAATCTAAGGGCCTCCATCTCCCCGTCTATAGGTCCCCCAAGGAACAGGAAATTATTATTGTCAGAAAGGGGCGAGGAAGAGGGGGGGGGGTAAGGGGGGGGGGGGAGGTGATGTGCAGAAGGGAAGAGAGGAGAAGAGGTAGTACAACTACTAAGGAGAGTTAGCGATAGGACTAGTTATAGATGGGAGCAAGGAAGAGAGGAAAGAAGGAGAAAGAGAAGAGGAAGAAAAAAAGAATGTAAAAGAGGAAATAAGAAGAAAAGGGAAGAAAAAGACTAAGAAAAAGAAGATAGGCCCTCAACAATAGTATTAGGCCGTGGTCTTGGGGTCAGTATAACCTACACCTGCCCGCAGCGTGTAGAACCCCGGTGGGGAGTAGTCTTTCAAAAGAGGCCCGTCTCCCCCGAACAGGCCCCAGACCCCTTAAACTGAAGTATTTTAAACTAGAACAATATTTGAGGACGACACACCTTCACCCCACTTATCATTGAACTTCAAATAACTGTTAGTAATTAACTAGTAAGACATCAAAAATATTTAGCTATTATTACGTTCCTGAGACTGATGGCTCAGGTCAGAACTTAGCCGAAATAAATTCTGAATCAACTCTAAACCGGCCTGCAAGATCTGGATTCAGCAACATGTCCAAGACTGGAAAGGGTGGGATGATCTCACTCC
The DNA here is from genome assembly GCF_048569485.1 of Anomaloglossus baeobatrachus. NCBI lineage: Eukaryota > Metazoa > Chordata > Amphibia > Anura > Aromobatidae > Anomaloglossus > Anomaloglossus baeobatrachus. The sequence goes on from NC_134356.1 coordinate 702,588,242, forward strand.
CCCTCACAGTCAGCTGGTGTCATTTCCACCCCTTTCTTTCGCTGTGAGCCCCGATTTTTCCTACGAGTAATTTCTCGTCGCGGTAGAGGGTTGGTGGTTGACTCTCCAGGGAGGCTGTGCACTCGTGGCCACTCCTTGTCTGAGATATGAACGACCGGTAATCCGAGGGCTGCACAAAAGGATGGAATATCCATTAGAGAATGGAGCACATGAGAACCTCCAGCATGTCGAACCTGTAGTTTAAAGGGGAAACCCCAAGAATACAGAATATTTCTCTGTCGTAGAACGTCCAATAGAGGTCTCAGGGCCCTGCGCTTCTGTAGAGTGTGCCTAGACAAATCCGGGAGTAATTGGATCGGTGTATTCTTAAACAAGACAGAGTCCCTTTGCCTAGCTTTGGCCAGGATTTCTTCTTTTTTTTTATACTTATGGACTCTACATATTACATCCCGAGGATTAGCATTGTCCAATGGTCTGGGGCCCAGAGATCTATGTGCTCTGTCCAATTCCAGGTGGGAATCCCTTGGTAGGTCCAAAATGGAGTTGAACAGACGTCCTAATGATGCATCCAAGTCCTGGGGGGCTACGGACTCGGGGATACCCCGTATCCTGATGTTATTACGTCTGCCCCTGTTCTCTAAATCGTCTAACAGGTTCGTCAAGTTCTCTATTTGGATAGCTTGTGCCGCAAGAGTCTGTGCCTGTTGGGAAAGCTGTGCAGACATAGAGGCTGAGCACGTCTCGGAAGCTGTCATGCGTACGTTTAACTGCTGCATTTCTCCTCTCATGGACTTAGACTCTGCTTTGTATGAAGCCTCCATTCTGCTGATGTAATCCTCCATTTCTTCTCTAGTTGGGATAGCTCGGATACGGGCCTTAAGATCATCCCAGACACATATCTCTGATCCCCTCTCTCCAATGTCTCCATCTTCCGGACTGTGTGGAGGAGACCTGAGGGCAGCTGGTATCCGTCCTCTTTCAGGGGATGATGAGGTTTCACTTATATAGGAGTCCCCCACCGTGTCTAGGGCGTTTACCGGAGGTCCCCTTTCCATCCGTTTAGGCCGGGCACTACAGGGAGCAGGGATTAGAGGGGCCTCTAATGTACTGTGTACAGCAGTAACAAGTGGCTCATCACCAAGGCTCCTGAGCCTTAACTGCTCTGTACTGAGCGATGCCTCCCTGTATTCCTCTAGTGTTTCCCGCTCATAGGGTACCCCATGGGGGATGTCGTTATAGTCCTGCTGCTGATTCCCCCTGTTAGTCTGTTGGGCTGGCTGCATCATTATCAGGGGCTTCCCCAGAGCCTTACCCCCATCCTGGCCTTCGGCGTCCCGCTCTGTACGCTGCTCTGTTTTCTCCCGGTCCCTCGGGCGGTGGGTCTCCGGCGCTGCAGCTGCCGCCATTATGTGAGTGGAGGGGATTCCCCTGTGCTGCGCCTCCTCGCCGCGTTCGGGCCCATTACCGCCGCTGCTCTGCTTTCCAACCACCGCCGCTGTCGAAAGGGCCCTGGGCAGCTGAGGCTGTGTGATAATGCCGCCCTCCTCCATGCTGCCGGGCGGCGCGGATGTCTCCCGGAGTGCTGCGGCCGCCATTTTAGGTGAGGAAGACACTCGGCCTGGTCCGGTGGAGCTCCTTAAATATCTTGTTATGCGCGCAGGAGCCGGTATCCGATGTTCTATTTTGGGCCTGCCGCTATTGCTGCTTCTCTTAGCCGGCATTGGCTGAGGTAGAGCCGGGTATGTGTCTCCTAAACGGGGTCCAGGGCCTGTCCGAGCACGAGAGCAAGGGAAGTCAGCGTCCTCACTCCTCCATTGCCAGGCCACGCCCCAACCAGGTGTATATTATGTTACCTGAGCATTATAGGTGTGGAATGATCATGAAATATCTGTAGATAATAGGAAAATGAACGCATATGCTATATAACCAGGTCTATATTACGTTACCTGAGCATTATAGGTGTGGAATGAACATGAAATATATGTAGATAACAGGAAAATGAACACATATGGCATATAACCAGGTGTATATTATGTTACCTGAGCATTATAGGTGTGGAATGATCATTAAATATCTGTAGATAATAGGAAAATGAACGCATATGGCATATAACCAGGTGTATATTACGTTACCTGAGCATTATAGGTGTGGAATGAACATGAAATATATGTAGATAATAGGAAAATAAACGCATATGGCATATAACCAGGTGTATATTATGTTACCTGAGCATTATAGGTGTGGAATGATCATGAAATATCTGTAGATAATAGGAAAATGAACGCATATGCCATATAGCCAGGTGTATATTACGTTACCTGAGCATTATAGGTGTGGAATGATCATGAAATATCTGTAGGTAATAGGAAAATGAACGCATATGCCATATAACCAGGTGTATATTATGTTACCTGAGCATTATAGGTGTGGAATGATCAGGAAATATCTGTAAATAATAGGAACACCTGGTTATATGGGATATGCATTCATTCTCCTATTATCTACAGATATTTCCTGATCATTCCACACCTATAATGCTCAGCTAACGTAATATACACCTGGTTATATGGGATATGTGTTCATTCTCCTATTATCTACAGATATTTCATGTTCATTCCACACCTATAATGCTCAGGTAACGTAATATACACCTGGTTATATGGCATATGTGTTCATTTTCCTATTATCTACATATATTTCATGTTCATTCCACACCAATAATGCTCAGGTAACGTACTATACACCTAGTTATATGGCATATGTGTTCATTTTCCTTTTATCTACATATATTTCCTGATCATTCCACACCTATAATGTTCAGGTAACATAATATACACCTGGTTATATGGCATATGTGTTCATTTTCCTGTAATCTACATATATTTCCTAATTATTCCACACCTATAATGCTCAGGTAACATAATATACACCTGGTTATATGGGATATGTGTTCATTTTCCTATTATCTACATATATTTCATGTTCATTCCACACCTATAATGCTCAGGTAGCATAAAATATACCTGGTTATATGGCATATGTGTTCATTTTCCTGTAATCTACAGATATTTCATGTTCATTCCACACCTATAATGCTCAGGTAACATAATATACACCTGGTTATATGGCATATGCGTTCATTTTCCTTTTATCTACATATATTTCCTGATCATTCCACACCTATAATGTTCAGGTAACATAATATACACCTGGTTATATGGCATATGTGTTCATTTTCCTGTAATCTACATATATTTCCTAATTATTCCACACCTATAATGCTCAGGTAACATAATATACACCTGGTTATATGGGATATGTGTTCATTTTCCTATTATCTACATATATTTCATGTTCATTCCACACCTATAATGCTCAGGTAGCATAAAATATACCTGGTTATATGGCATATGTGTTCATTTTCCTGTAATCTACAGATATTTCATGTTCATTCCACACCTATAATGCTCAGGTAACGTAATATACACCTGGTTATATGGGATATGTGTTCATTTTCCTATTATCTACAGATATTTCATGATCATTCCACACCTATAATGCTCAGGTAACGTACTATACACCTGGTTATATGGGATATGTGTTCATTCTCCTATTATCTACATATATTTCATGTTCATTCCACACCTATAATGCTCAGGTAACGTAATATACACCTGGTTATATGCCATATGCATTCATTTTCCTATTATCTACAGATATTTCATGTTCATTCCACACCTATAATGCTCAGGTAACATAAAATACACCTGGTTATATGGCATATGTGTTCATTTTCCTGTAATCTACATATATTTCCTGATCATTCCACACCTAAAATGCTCAGGTAACGTAATATACACCTGGTTATATGGCATATGTGTTCATTCTCCTATCTACAGATATTTCTTCGGCGCTCCATTGGGAGACCCAGACGATTGGGTGTATAGCACTGCCTCCGGAGGCCACACAAAGCAATTACACTAAAAAGTGTAAGGCCCCTCCCCTTCTGGCTATACATCCCCAGTGGGATCACTGGCCCACCAGTTTTCTACTTTGTGCGAAGGAGGTCAGACATCCATGCATAAGCTCCACTGTTCAGTCAGCAGTAGCTGCTGACTATATCGGATGGAAGAAAAGAGGGCCCATACTAGGGCCCCCAGCATGCTCCCTTCTCACCCCACTTGTGGTTTGTAAGGTTGAGGTACCTATTGCTGGTACGGAGGCTGGAGCCCACATGCTGTTTTTCTTCCCCATCCCCCTGAGGGGCTCTGAGGAAGTGGGATCTTTCCGGCCACCAAGCCCCGAGGCCGGGCTCCATCCACAGACCCATAGAACCTGCTGGATGTGGAGCGGGAGTGCCGTTCAGGGACAAGGCCCTGCAACTTTCAGGTACTCTGTGTCCCCGTATGGCAGGCCACGCACACTCCAGGCTTGCTGGGTGTGCTAGTGCGCCGGGGACTGTAGCGCTGTGCGCTGGGCTTATAGTCCCTGCAGATTACTGGGGGACTTTACGTGTGGGGACCGCCGCGCCGACCGCCCCTGGAGCGGCGGCGCAGCTGCGACTTGTAGTGCGCCGGGGACGCGCCGACCGCGCTTTTACGGCGGCGGCTCTTCTAACTTTAGTCCCCGGCTTTTGCGGCCTAGCGCCGCTTCGTTCCCGCCCCCACCCTGTCACTCAGGGACAGGGAGAGACGCTGTTCTATAGCAGCGCCGAGGGCTGGAGCCTTATTTGCATTCTCCAGCCCCCTTTACTAGACACAGTGGGCGCCGGGTTCCCGCTCTTGTCTCGGGCACGCCCTCGGCCCGCCCCTCTCCTCTGGACGCCGGCAGCCATTCCGGCACGCAGAGCGGGAAAACGGAGACACTGAGCTACCAGCACAGGATTCCGGCGCCACACACCCGCTTTTGTGCGGGCGGTAAGCGGCAACTAAAGTGCTGACCCACTAATGCCGAAGTGTCCTGTTGTACTTTTGTACGGTCGCTATTCAGGATGCAGACCTAGAAACAGCAGCAAAAGATCAGGGGTGCTAAAGCACAGACTCTATATGCTGCTTGTCTTGCATGTGCTGCAGTGTCATGTGTCCTTTATGCTTGTATGCTTTACATTGCACTGTAAGGGCTATTCTTGGCTGTCTACCCGCCTAGATGGCTAGACAGCGGCAGCAAACAGCAATGGTGCTAAGGCACAAGCTTTCAATGCTGCTTGGATTGCATGTACTGCAGAGTTTATTTTCATGCTTGTACATTCACTGCATGTCGCTATTCTTGGCTAATGCTCCTTGATGACTAGACAACAGCAGCAGAAAAGCAAGGGTGCTAAGGCACAAGCTTTCAATGCTGCTTGGATTGCATGTGCTGCAGTGGTTATTTTCATGCTTGTATGCTATACATTCACTGTATGTCGCTTTTCCTGGCTAATGCTCCTGAATAACTAGACAACGGCAGCAGAAAAGCAAAGGTGCCAAGGCACAGGCTTTCTATGCTCCTTGCACTGCATGTGCTGAAGTGTTTATTGTACTTCATGCTTGTATGCTATACATTGCACTGTACGGTCGCTATTCTTGGCTAATGCTCCTAGATGGCTTGACAGCAACAGCAAAAAAAAAAAAAAAAAAAAAAAAGCATGGGTGCCAAGGCACAGGCTTTCTATGCTGCTTGTACTGCATGCGACTGTTCCAGGACCCCCAGTGTGTGCAATTACTCAACGGGGTCTCTGCTACAGGTGGCCAAAAGAACCACCTGTGATCCCTGTCCAGGGACAGGGACGGAGTTGCAGTTTCCGCTGATATATTGTCTGTGGCTATGACTAACATCTTACAGACTTTGCAGTCCAGACAGACCTTGGGCAATGTTGATTCAATGCCCCTGGCCACCCTGATTTCGAAACAAATCATGGCTCCAGGAGGGTCCCATGCATCCCAGGGTGCAGGCTCTGACACGGACGACAGTCCCAGACGGCCTAAGCGAGCTCCCTAAGAACGGCCCTCGACTTCATCACAGTACTCTCTGTATGATGAGGCAGCCGTAGCTGTTCAGGACTCTGATCCTGAGACCGCTCTCAATCCGGATACACCGGATGGTGACGCTATAGTGAATAATCTTATAGCGTCCATCAATGGAAGGTTGGGTATTTCTCCCTCAACTCCTCCAGTGGAGGGGTCAGCTTCACAGCAGAAGAAATCCCTATTTCGGTATCTCAAGCGTATATTGAGTACTTTTCTGGTCACTCTGACTCCAGAGAAGCAGTCCAGGAACACCACGCTTATCCCGATAAGCGTTTCTCCAACCGTATTGAAGATACGCGTTGTCTCTTCCCCCCTGACGTGCTCAAGCGCTCCAAGGGTGGATCCCCCAATCTCCAGGCTTGCGGCTAGATCTATAGTTGCAGTGGAAGATGGGACTTCAGTTAAAGATGCCATTGACAGACAGATAGCCCTATCGGCGGGTCGGTTGCCCCGGCATTCGCAGCCATAGAGGCACTCCAAGCTATTTCAGCTAGTATTGCGCAGAGGGACGCGGTCATATGTACATCTTGGCCGCAGTAGCGTCCTTCACCTCGCAATGTCGGCATTGCGACTCAAGCTGTTTATGCTGTCCTGGACTCTACGAGCCGTACGTCAGTGGCGTCCGCCAACTCCGTGTTGTTACGCTCCTAGTGTTAAGGGATTGGAGCAGATGCTGCTTCCACAAAAGTGCTTAACCAGATTGCCTTTATCTGGTGACAGACTGTTTCGTGAGCGGTTGGATTAAATCATTCAACTGTCCAAGGGTACGGATTCTTCCTTACCCCAGCTATCAAACAAGACCCATCAGGAGAAGGGACAGTCGAGGTTTCGGTCCTTCCCAGGCTCGGGCACGTCCCAATTGCCCTCGTCCAACAGGACTCAAAAGGCTCAGAGGGGCGCAGGTTCCTGGCGGGCTCAATCACGCCCGGAGAAGGCAGCCGGAGGAACCGCTACCAAGGCGGTTTCCTCATGACTTTCAGCCCTCTCTCTCCGCGTCCGCGGTCGGTGGCAGACTCCCCCGCTTTAGCGACATTTAACTGCCACAGGTCAATGGCCGGTGGGTGAGAGACAGTTTGTCGCAAAAACTTCCTCACCGGCCGAGCCGAGGCTCTGCTGCAGGCAGTAGGAGTCGTAATGCCGGTTCCTCCTCAGGAACAAGAGACACTTTTTACTCCGATCTGGTCGGGGTGACAAAATAGGACGACTCCTTCCGTTCCGTTCTGGACCTTAAACTGCTCAACAAGCACGTGAAAACTAGGCGGTTTCGGATGGAATCCCTCCGCTCCGTCATTGCCTCAATGTCTCAAGGAGATTTCCTAGCATCAATAGACATCAGGATGCTTATCTCCACGTGCCGATTGCTCCAGAGCACCGGCGTTTGCTACGATTCGTTATTGAAGACGAGCATCTTCGGTTCGTAGCCCTACCCTTCGGTCTGGCGACAGCCCCACGGGTTTTCACCAAGTTCATGGCAGCAGTGGGACCACTCCCGCACTCTCAGGGTCACCCTGTGATCCCTTACTTAGACCATCTACTTGTCAAGGCACTCTTTTAAGAGGCATGCCAACACAGCCTGAACATGGCGCTGGAGACTTCCCAGAGTTTCGGGTGGGTCCTCAACTTTTCAAAGTTAAACCCAATCGCTAGCATATCTTAGCTTGGGGTTTCACACTCTCTCAGCGATGGTGAAGCTTCCACTGGACAAACAGCGGTCACTACAGACGGGGGTGCAGTCTCTCCTTCAAGGAGACACCTCATCCAGAGGCAGTCCCTTTCACGCAGTTTCATCTGCGTCCACTTCAATAGAACATTCTTCGCTAATGGGAGGGGAAGTCGATGTCCCTACACAGGAACGTCCCCCTTTCTCAGACGATCAAGGACTCTCTTCAGAGGAGTCCACTCTTCAGATCAATTGTCTGGAGCTCTGGGCAGTGCATATGGCCCTGCAAGACTTCCTGCAGTGGCTGGAAGGCAAACAGATCCGAATTCAGTCGGACAATCCACAGCGGTGGCATACATCAACCACCAAGGCGGACTACGCAGTCGGCGAGCCTCCCAGGAAGTCCGCCGGATTCTGCTAGGGGTGGAAGACAGAGCATACACCATATCCGCAGTTCACATCCCGGGCGTAGAAAACTGGGAAGCAGACTTCCTCAGTCACCAGGGAGTGGACGCAGGAGAATGGTCTCTGCACCCGGACGGGTTTCACGAATCGGCACAACAGCAAGGTCCCGGTTTTCATGACGATCAAAGAGCTCTGGCGACAGGCATCTCACGGTCGGTCAACCGTGGGCACTACCAGACCGGCCAGACTTACTGTCCCAAGGGCCGTTTTTCCATCTGAATTCTACGGCCCTGAACCTACTGTGTGGCCATTGCGTCCTAGATCCTAGTGTCCTCAGGATTATCCCACGGGGTCGTTGCCACCATGAGACAGGCTATCAAGCCCACGTCTGCTAAGATCTACCACGGAAGTGGAAGATTTTCTTTTACTGGTGCTCTGTACAAGGAGTGTCCCCCTGGCCATTGGCATTGCCTACTTTTCTTTCCTTCCTGCAATCTGGGTTGGAAAAGGGCTTGTCGCTCGGCTCCCTTAAAGGGCAAGTCTCGGCGCTATTGGTGTTTTTTTCAGAAGCGTCTAGCACGACGTCCGCAGGTACGCACGTTCCTGCAGGGGGTTTGTGTGAGGTAAATCCGGAGATATGACGATAAATCATGATATTCAAGTATGTCAGGAAGCCCTCTCCTGGTGTCACCCCCCCCTTTCCTTCACACAACTGGTTTAGCAACAAATCCCATGGCCATCTCCTGTGATATGGAGATGAGGTGGTGTGGGAACAATGGACACAGGATGACTCCCTGCCGTGACCCTGTAGTGGGGGCTGCTAGCTAGTTAGCAAGGCTATGGAAATAGCCAGACAGAACGACTCCAGTAAAAAATGGTTCATATCTCGCAAGCCATATTTCCGATAAATATGGCAACCATAAAAATGGTGTCTCCGCATGCGGACGATGCCGGCACACCCTTTTTAGGGGAGCAGGACATTGGGAAATGCCCCAGGCGTGATATCAGCCAATGGGGAACTGGCAGACAGGTCATGAGTCCCCTCGTTCTGTAGCTAAATTCATAACTGTCACAATGAGAGCATTGGCGTCCGCCTACGACGCTCCCAGGCAAAGTTATGGCCCATATTCCATGTTGTGGATTGTCCATAACTCAAGCCAGGGGTGGAGCAGTGCTCCCTCTGAGGTCACTAAGGTAGGAGGGGACCTGGATTTGCCCAGGTTGATAACCCTACTTCGGCCATTTTCCAGTGTTCTTTTCGCTGGGGGCACGTGTAGGAAACATCTGTGGGAAGGATCCTAGAAACCTGGGTACAGCGCCCCCCTGTGGCCAGACGCAACAAGGTAACTGCTGGAACTGTGTATGCCTGTTTGTAACCCATGCTTTATCTGTAACTGTACTCTGACATATGTATATTCTGTAGATTCCCTATTGTATATATTGTAGTTTCTAGTGTGCTTTAGGCTGATTAAATTATATAATTAATCTTGGGCTGTTCTGTTATCTCGATCTTGAATCCCACGTCTGTGTGTTCGGCTAATAGTTACCGTGAAGCGGTTGGTGGCAGCGAGTTGTGCCAAGGATTATTGTGGGGAGGCCAGTGAGATTCGGGGAGATTTTATATATTCCGCCCGCGGAGGTCGGGGGAATATATACCCTACTCTCACCGGGGACCCTTCAATAATCGGCATAAGTAGTATAGCGGCCTCCTTGCTTATTGTCGGGCAATTCCATAATTGGCCTGACTATAAGAGGGGCGCTAGAGAGCGCGTCACGTGCTCTGTCTGTCGGTCGGGAGGTATAAAGGAGGGGTGACCCCCACTTGTTACCCCCCGATTGTGACGTACTGGTAGCCAGCGCGGGGGATTTCTGAGTGACCCCCCCGGTGGTTTGTGAGATATTGGTGGCATAGCGGTGGGATCGAGATAATAGTGTGTGTGAGTGTGAGACCCATACTCCCAGACACTAAAGACTGCCTGCAGCAGCTGTGGCTGCTGGGGTCTTCAGACTAGCTCAACACTAGAGTGTCAGAGTGCAGATACTGTAAGGTGTGTGGAGGCATCAGGTGTCAGTTCTGTGTCAGTGACCAAAAGTCTGCAAGAATGGCTGATGGCACCAGGAGCAGAGCTATGCAACTGGCCAATGCTAAGGCAGGAGCCGAAGAGAGGGAGGACGGTGCTGTGGACAGCAATGAGGAGGTTGCCCACGAGTCCTCCAGGAGCTCGACGCCAGAAAACCGTTCTGCCGAGGACATTGCGCAACCTGGCACTGCTGGACAAGATGAGGAGGAGCTCACCCAAGGTTCCTCAACGAGCCAGATGCCAGCCCTCCGCTCTGAAAGGGACAGTGAATCGCCTAGCTCTGCAGCGTGCCGCAGATCACCACGTGCCATTCCACCGAGCCTGGGAGGCTCGGATAGCCTTCTTCAAATGGCTATGGCCCTTCTCCAGGCTGGAGACCAGAAGGGCTACAAGGAACTCCTGGCAGAGCGCAGGGCAGAGCGGCAGGCAGCGCGTGACGCTGAGGCTGCGGAGCGGCACGCAGAGCGTGAGGCTGCGGAGCGAGAGCGGCAGGCAGCGCGTGAAGAGCGAGAGCGACAGGCAGACCGTGACTACCAGCTGCAGCTAGCTCAGCTCCGGCCCTCATCAGCCACATGTGACCTTCGAGACACCAAACTTCCAAAGGTCCGTGTTGAGGACTTCCCAGTGCTGGAGAAGGATGGAGACTTGGACTCTTTCTTGACTGCTTTTGAACGGACTTGCTTGCAGCACCATCTGGACAAGGACCAGTGGGCCAAATACCTGACCCCCCGTTTAAGGGGTAAGGCCCTGGATATCCTTGGGGACTTGCCTGCTGAGGCAGATCAGGGCTACGACACCATCAAGCGGGCCCTGATCCAACAGTACAACCTCACTCCAGAGTCCTACCGCAAGAAGTTCCGGAGCCTACAGAAGGGACCAAAGGACTCCTGGGCTGACCACCGGCGGGCACTTGCCCGAGCTGCCGACCACTGGACCCAAGGCCTGCAGCTTTCCACCGGACCGGAGATCCTGGACTTGTTCATCACGGAGCAACTCTTGTGGAACTGCCCTGAGGATCTCCGCCAGTTCATCCGAGACCAGAAGCCAAAGGGGTCCACGGCTACAGCTGCCCTTGCCGATGACTACACCAACAACCGGGCCCCTGAGGCCAGGAGAGCGGCCACCAGCAGCACCTGGAGAGGGGGTAAGATGAATTCTGCGACTGCCCCACCTGCCCCTAGACTGCAGGGGGTGTCCCCCTCAACTCCCCTCTCCAGGCCCGTGGCGGAACCAAGACGGTGCCACCAGTGCAACCTACCTGGACACTTCAAGGCCATGTGCCCTCAGCGTCCCAAGGCCCCGGCTCCGTCCCCGTCCCAAGGGCCGCCCAAGGTGTATTGTGTGGGTGGGGGTGGTGGTAGGTCCCTGGACAGCTTCCAACCTGTCACCGTCGGCCGGTCTGTGACCATAGGACTGCGAGACAGCGCCTCGGAGGTGACTCTGGTGCGGCCTGAGATGGTGTCCCCCCAAGACTTGATCCCTGGAAAAACCCTCGCTGTCTCCGGGATTGGAGGCACTGACCCGGCGCTGCCTGTTGCTGACATTTATGTGGACTGGGGCGCAGGGCGGGGGGTGAGGGAGGTGGGGGTAACTGATCGGATCCCTGCAAACGTGCTACTTGGGACAGATTTGGGGCAGATAACCTCCCAGTTTGGGCCCCCCCCAAGGGCTGAACCTTCAGCCAGTACTGACATGACTCCTGACAATGTTAATGTGTTATCTATGAATGATGTAAGGGAGGAGGGAGTGAACTCTGATATTTCTGCTTGCACAGACACCATAGACACACACGCAGCTGCAGCTGTGACAGGAGGGGAGGGGGTCAGAGAAAGGTGTGACAATGCCTCTACAAGTAACCAGCCTGTGAGCTGGGATCTGTTGCCCTCTGCAGGGATAAGCAGAGGGCAGGGTGCTGCAGGGGGAGGACCAGTGTGTGGGGTGGGGGCTACCACAGCAAATGTGGGGTCCCCAGAGATTTCACAGCGGGGTTCTGTTGCTGCAGGAGGGGAACAGGCAGGTGAGATTGGGGCCGGTCCAGGAGCGGAAGTGCTCCCAGGTAAGATCTCGGTGCATGGTTCCCCCACAACCGGGGTGTCAGGAAGCCAGGTAGGTCTGCCTGAACCGGCGACTTGGTCAGGAACGGAGGAGGAGCAGGCACGACCCACGGTCGCAGCGGCTGTGGCCGCTGTCACCCGCAGTGGGAGTGCTGGAAGCCAAGGGGCCTCCCGGAGGTCCGATAGCTCTTCCCCTTCTGACCAAGTGGCAGCCGAGTCAGGTGGAGGCCAGGACACAGGTCCCGGGGTACTGACTGAAGATGTGACAGTCTCGTCGATTCTGGCCACATCTAGTCAGGGGTTTCAGGCAGCGTTAGAAGCTGACGACAGCCTGAAAGCTCTTAAGGAGCAGGCGGCACAGCCTCCCTCTGACTCGGACCCGGAGCGAGTGGTCTGGGACCAAGGACGGCTGTACCGGGCCACGGTCCAGCAGGGTTCACCGGAGGCGTGGCCCAGGGACCGACAGTTGGTGGTACCCTATCCGTTCCGGACGGAGTTGTTGCGGATCGCACATGAGATTCCGATGGCCGGACACCTAGGGATCGCTAAGACCAAGGCCAGGTTAAACCAGCATTTCTACTGGCCAAAAATGGGGGCCGATGTGGCTGCCTACTGCCGTTCGTGTGAAACCTGTCAGAGAGTGGGGAAGGCGGGGCCACGCCCCAAAGCCCACTGGTATCTCTGCCAATCATCGATGAGCCTTTCAGGAGGGTGGCTGTGGATCTGGTCGGCCCGCTGGCCATCCCCAGCAGCTCCGGGAAACGCTTCATACTGACGGTAGTGGACTATGCCACCCGGTACCCAGAAGCAGTGGCCTTGTCGTCCATTCGGGCTGACAAGGTGGCCACCGCATTGCTGGAGATTTTCTCCCGAGTGGGTTTTCCCCAGGAAATGCTCACTGACCGGGGGACCCAATTCATGTCCCAGCTGATGGAGGCCCTCTGTAAGCAAGTCCAGGTGCGACATCTGGTGGCCAGCCCGTACCATCCACAGACTAATGGCCTGTGCGAGCGGTTCAATGGCACCTTAAAGCAGATGCTTAAGATGTTGGTCGACTCCCATGGGCGTGACTGGGAGCGGTATCTCCCACACCTGTTATTTGCTTACCGGGAGGTTCCACAGGCCTCAACAGGATTCTCACCGTTTGAGCTCCTGTACGGGCGACGTGTGCGGGGCCCCCTGGCTCTGGTGAAAGAGGCTTGGGAAGGGGATTTGGCCACCCCTGGAGTGTCGGTTATCGAGTATGTCATGCGCTTCCGGGACAAAATGCAGGCCTTGACGCAACTGGTACACGACAATATGGCTCAAGCCCAGGCCGATCAGAAGCGTTGGTACGACCAGAACGCTTGTGAGAGGACCTACCAAGTGGGTCAAAAGGTGTGGGTACTGGTCCCCGTACCACAGGACAAGCTTCAGGCAGCCTGGGAAGGCCCATACCTCGTGTACCAGCAGCTCAACCCTGTAACGTACCTGGTCACCCTGGACCCTGCCCGTGGAAGGCGGAAGCCCTTCCATGTGAACATGATGAAGGCACATCATGAGCGGGAGGCATGTGCGCTCCCCGTGTGCAACCTGCCCGAGGAGGGAGAAGCGGAAACCCTCTTGGATATGCTAGCCCAGGTTAGGGGAGGCGGATCCATTGAGGATGTGGAGGTTGGCCACCAGCTCTTGGAAGACCAACGGTCCCAGCTGTGGGCCACCCTCCTCCCCTTCCGGGGGTTGTTTACCAACCAGCCCGGAAGGACTGACTTGGCTGTCCATCACGTGGACACTGGGGATCATCCCCCGATCCGGCGTTCAGCATATCGGGTCTCCCTGGAGGTGCAGCAACACATGCGCCAGGAGATTGACGAGATGCTGAAGCTGGGGGTGATCCAGGCATCCAACAGCGCTTGGGCCTCGCCTGTAGTCCTCGTCCCTAAGAAGGACCGAACCACTCGGTTCTGCGTGGACTACAGGGGGCTCAATGCGGTCACGGTCGCCGATGCGTACCCAATGCCACGCATCGATGACCTGCTCGATCAGTTGGCCGGGGCTCAGTACCTGACCATCATGGATCTGAGCCGGGGATATTGGCAGATCCCCCTGACTCGCAAGGCCAGGGAACGCTCTGCCTTTATTACCCCATTTGGACTGTACGAGTCCACGGTGATGCCATTCGGGATGAGGAATGCCCCTGCCACTTTCCAGCGGATGGTCAACACCCTGCTCAAGGGACTTGAAGGGTACGCGGCCGCGTACCTGGATGACATTGCCGTCTTCAGTCCCACCTGGGAGGACCACCTAGAGCATCTAGCACAGGTGCTCAGGCGGATCCACCGGGCAGGTTTGACCATCAAGCCGGGAAAGTGTCAGCTGGCCATGAGCGAGGTCCAGTACCTCGGTCACCGGGTAGGTGGGAGAACACTGAAGCCCGAGCCTGAGAAAGTGGAAGCCATCGCATCCTGGCCCACCCCCAGGACCAAGAAGCAGGTGATGTCCTTCTTGGGGACCGCTGGGTACTATAGGAGGTTTGTTCCATGCTATAGTAGCCTGGCAAAGCCCTTGACGGACCTCACCAAGAAGAAGCTGCCCTCTGCAGTCGATTGGACAATGGACTGCGAGACAGCCTTCCGGGCCCTAAAGGACGCCCTGTCCAGCCCGCCCGTGCTACAGGCAGCCGACTTCACGCGGCCGTTTGTAGTACAGACCGACGCCAGTGACTTCGGCCTCGGTGCGGTGCTCAGCCAGGTGGACTCTGCGAGCCAAGAGCACCCAGTCTTGTACCTGAGCAGGAAGCTGTTACCAAGGGAAGTTGCCTATTCCACGATGGAGAAGGAGTGCCTGGCCATAGTGTGGGCCCTGCAGCGTCTGCAACCCTATCTATACGGGCGCCACTTCATCGTGGAGACGGACCACAATCCCCTCAGCTGGTTGCACACCGTCTCTGGGACGAATGGGCGATTGTTGCGATGGAGCCTTGCGCTCCAGCAATACAACTTCACCATTCGCCACAAAAGGGGCCGTGACCACGGTAACGCAGACGGGCTGTCCCGACAAGGAGAGGTCGCGGACGGGCGCACGGGGGAACACCGGAGTGTGCTGCCCCCTAGCGCCCTCAAAAGGGGGGAGGTGTGAGGTAAATCCGGAGATATGACGATAAATCATGATATTCAAGTATGTCAGGAAGCCCTCTCCTGGTGTCACCCCCCCTTTCCTTCACACAACTGGTTTAGCAACAAATCCCATGGCCATCTCCTGTGATATGGAGATGAGGTGGTGTGGGAACAATGGACACAGGATGACTCCCTGCCGTGACCCTGTAGTGGGGGCTGCTAGCTAGTTAGCAAGGCTATGGAAATAGCCAGACAGAACGACTCCAGTAAAAAATGGTTCATATCTCGCAAGCCATATTTCCGATAAATATGGCAACCATAAAAATGGTGTCTCCGCATGCGGACGATGCCGGCACACCCTTTTTATGGGAGCAGGACATTGGGAAATGCCCCAGGCGTGATATCAGCCAATGGGGAACTGGCAGACAGGTCATGAGTCCCCTCGTTCTGTAGCTAAATTCATAACTGTCACAATGAGAGCATTGGCGTCCGCCTACGACGCTCCCAGGCAAAGTTATGGCCCATATTCCATGTTGTGGATTGTCCATAACTCAAGCCAGGGGTGGAGCAGTGCTCCCTCTGAGGTCACTAAGGTAGGAGGGGACCTGGATTTGCCCAGGTTGATAACCCTACTTCGGCCATTTTCCAGTGTTCTTTTCGCTGGGGGCACGTGTAGGAAACATCTGTGGGAAGGATCCTAGAAACCTGGGTACAGCGCCCCCCTGTGGCCAGACGCAACAAGGTAACTGCTGGAACTGTGTATGCCTGTTTGTAACCCATGCTTTATCTGTAACTGTACTCTGACATATGTATATTCTGTAGATTCCCTATTGTATATATTGTAGTTTCTAGTGTGCTTTAGGCTGATTAAATTATATAATTAATCTTGGGCTGTTCTGTTATCTCGATCTTGAATCCCACGTCTGTGTGTTCGGCTAATAGTTACCGTGAAGCGGTTGGTGGCAGCGAGTTGTGCCAAGGATTATTGTGGGGAGGCCAGTGAGATTCGGGGAGATTTTATATATTCCGCCCGCGGAGGTCGGGGGAATATATACCCTACTCTCACCGGGGACCCTTCAATAATCGGCATAAGTAGTATAGCGGCCTCCTTGCTTATTGTCGGGCAATTCCATAATTGGCCTGACTATAAGAGGGGCGCTAGAGAGCGCGTCACGTGCTCTGTCTGTCGGTCGGGAGGTATAAAGGAGGGGTGACCCCCACTTGTTACCCCCCGATTGTGACGTACTGGTAGCCAGCGCGGGGGATTTCTGAGTGACCCCCCCGGTGGTTTGTGACAGTTTGGTCATATCGTCCCCCCGTACGAGCGGCCGTTAGATCCATGGGATCTGAACAGGGTACTAGTTGCTCTCCAGAAGCCGCCTTTCGAGTCTCTGACGGATGTTTCACTCTCTCGACTATCACGGAAAGTGGCCTTTCTGGTAGCGGTCACGTCTCTTCGGAGAGTGTCTGAGCTAGCAGCGCTGTCATCCAAGGCTCCCTTCCTGGTGGTCCACCAAGACAAGGTAGTGCTGCGCCCCATTCAGGAGTTTCTCCCTAAGGTAGTATCCTCGTTTCATATTAATCAGGATATCTCCTTACCTTCTTTTTGTCCTCATCCGGTTCACCGGTATGAAAAGGATTTACATTTGTTAGATCTGGTGAGAGCACTCAGAATCTACATTTCCCGCACGGCGCCCCTGCGCCGCTCTGATGCACTCTTTGTCCTTGTCGCTGGCCAGCGCAAGGGGTCGCAGGCTTCCAAAGCCACCCTGGCTCGATGGATCAAAGAACCAATTCTTGAAGCCTACCGTTCTGCTGGGCTTCCGGTTCCATCAGGGCTGAAGGCCCATTCTACCAGAGCCGTGGGTGCGTCCTGGGCATTACGACACCAGGCTACGGCTCAACAGGTGTGCCAGGCAGCTACCTGGTCGAGTCTGCACACTTTCACCAAACATTATCAGGTGCATACCTATGCTTCGGCGGACGCCAGCCTAGGTAGAAGAGTCCTGCAGGCGGCAGTTGCCTCCTCGTAGGGGAGGGCTGTCTTTGCAGCTCTAACATGAGGTATTTCTTTACCCACCCAGGGACAGCTTTTGGACGTCCCAATCGTCTGGGTCTCCCAATGGAGCGCCGAAGAAGAAGGAAATTTTGTTACTTACCGTAAATTCCTTTTCTTCTAGCTCCTATTGGGAGACCCAGCACCCGCCCTGTTGTCCTTCGGGATTTTTGGTGGTTTTTCGGGTACACATGTTGTTCATGTTGAATGGTTTTTCAGTTCTCCGACGTTACTTCGGAGTGAATTTGTTTAAACCAGTTATTGGCTTTCCTCCTTCTTGCTTTTGCACTAAAACTGGTGAGCCAGTGATCCCACTGGGGGTGTATAGCCAGAAGGGGAGGGGCCTTACACTTTTTAGTGTAATTGCTTTGTGTGGCCTCCGGAGGCAGTGCTATACACCCAATCGTCTGGGTCTCCCAATAGGAGCTAGAAGAAAAGGAATTTACGGTAAGTAACAAAATTCTCTTCTTCATGATCATTCCACACCTATAATGCTCAGGTAACTTAATATACACCTGGTTATATGGGATATGTGTTCATTTTCCTATTATTTACAGACATTTCCTGATCATTCCACACCTATAATGCTCAGGTAACATAATATACACCTGGTTATATGGCATCATATGCGTTCATTCTCCTATTATCTACAGATATTTCATGATCATTCCACACCTATAATGCTCAGGTAACATAATATACACCTGGTTATATGCCATATGCATTCATTCTCCTATTATCTATAGATATTTCATGATCATTCCACACCTATAATGTTCAGGTAACATAATATACACCTGGTTATATGGCATATGTGTTCATTTTCCTGTAATCTACATATATTTCCTGATTATTCCACACCTATAATGCTCAGGTAACATAATATACACCTGGTTATATGGGATATGTGTTCATTTTCCTATTATCTACATATATTTCATGTTCATTCCACACCTATAATGCTCAGGTAGCATAAAATACACCTGGTTATATGGGATATGCGTTCATTTTCCTATTATTTACAGATATTTCCTGATCATTCCACACCTATAATGCTCAGTTAACATAATATACACCTGGTTATATGGCATATGCGTTCATTTTCCTATTATCTACATATATTTCCTGATTATTCCACACCTATAATGCTCAGGTAACATAATATACACCTGGTTATATGGGATATGCATTCATTCTCCTATTATCTACATATATTTCATGTTCATTCCACACCTATAATGCTCAGGTAACGTAATATACACCTGGTTATATGGGATATGTGTTCATTTTCCTATTATCTACATATATTTCATGTTCATTCCACACCTATAATGCTCAGGTAATGTAATATACACCTGGTTATATGGGATATGTGTTCATTTTCCTATTATCTACAGATATTTCATGTTCATTCCACACCTATAATGCTCAGGTAACGTAATATATACCTGGTTATATGGCATATGTGTTCATTTTCCTGTAATCTACATATATTTCCTGATCATTCCACACCTAAAATGCTCAGGTAACGTAATATACACCTGGTTATATGGCATATGTGTTCATTCTCCTATCTACAGATATTTCATGTTCATTCCACACCTATAATGCTCAGGTAACGTAATATACACCTGGTTATATGGGATATGCGTTCATTCTCCTATTATCTACAGATATTTCATGATCATTCCACACCTATAATGCTCAGGTAACGTAATATACACCTGGTTATATGGGATATGTGTTCATTTTCCTATTATCTACATATATTTCATGTTCATTCCACACCTATAATGCTCAGGTAATGTAATATACACCTGGTTATATGGGATATGTGTTCATTTTCCTATTATCTACAGATATTTCATGTTCATTCCACACCTATAATGCTCAGGTAACGTACTATACACCTGGTTATATGGCATATGTGTTCATTTTCCTATTATCTACAGATATTTCCTGATCATTCCACACCTATAATGCTCAGGTAACATAATATACACCTGGTTATATGGCATATGCGTTCATTCTCCTATTATCTACAGATATTTCATGATCATTCCACACCTATAATGCTCAGGTAACGTACTATACACCTGGTTATATGGGATATGTGTTCATTCTCCTATTATCTACATATATTTCATGTTCATTCCACACCTATAATGCTCAGGTAACATAAAATACACCTGGTTATATGGCATATGTGTTCATTTTCCTGTAATCTACATATATTTCCTGATCATTCCACTCCTAAAATGCTCAGGTAACATAATATTCACCTGGTTATATGGGATATGTGTTCATTTTCCTATTATTTACAGATATTTCCTGATCATTCCACACCTATAATGCTCAGGTAACATAATATACACCTGGTTATATGGGATATGTGTTCATTTTCCTATTATCTACATATATTTCCTGATCATTCCACACCTATAATGCTCAGGTAACATAATATACACCTGGTTATATGGGCTATGTGTTCATTTTCCTATTATCTACATATATTTCATGTTCATTCCACACCTATAATGCTCAGGTAACATAATATACACCGGGTTATATGGGATATGTGTTCATTTTCCTATTATTTACATATATTTCCTGATTATTCCACACCTATAATGCTCAGGTAACATAATATACACCTGGTTTTATGGGATATGCGTTCATTCTCCTATTATCTACATATATTTCATGTTCATTCCACACCTATAATGCTCAGATAACATAATATACACCTGGTTATATGGAATATGTGTTCATTTTCCTATTATCTACAGATATTTCATGATCATTCCACACCTATAATGCTCAGGTAACATAATATACACCTGGTTATATGGGATATGTGTTCATTTTCCTATTATCTACATATATTTCATGTTCATTCCACACCTATAATGCTCAGGTAACAATATACACCTGGTTATATGGGATATGTGTTCATTTTCCTATTATCTACATATATTTCCTGATTATTCCACACCTATAATGCTCAGGTAAAATAATATACACCTGGTTATATGCCATATGCGTTCATTCTCCTATTCTATACATATATTTCATGTTCATTCCACACCTATAATGCTCAGGTAACGTAATATACACCTGGTTATATGGGATATGTGTTCATTTTCCTATTATCTACAGATATTTCATGATCATTCCACACCTATAATGCTCAGGTAACGTACTATACACCTGGTTATATGGGATATGTGTTCATTTTCCTTTTATCTACATATATTTCATGTTCATTCCACACCTATAATGCTCAGGTAACATAATATACACCTGGTTATATGGGATATGTGTTCATTTTCCTATTATCTACATATATTTCCTGATTATTCCACACCTATAATGCTCAGGTAAAATAATATACACCTGGTTATATGCCATATGCGTTCATTCTCCTATTCTATACATATATTTCATGTTCATTCCACACCTATAATGCTCAGGTAACGTAATATACACCTGGTTATATGGGATATGTGTTCATTTTCCTATTATCTACAGATATTTCATGATCATTCCACACCTATAATGCTCAGGTAACATAATATACACCTGGTTATATGGGATATGTGTTCATTTTCCTATTATCTACAGATATTTCATGATCATTCCACACCTGTAATGCTCAGGTAACATAATATACACCTGGTTATATGCCATATGCGTTCATTCTCCTATTATATACATATATTTCATGTTCATTCCACACCTATAATGCTCAGGTAACGTAATATACACCTGGTTATATGGGATATGTGTTCATTTTCCTATTATCTATAGATATTTCATGATCATTCCACACCTATAATGCTTAGGTAACGTACTATACACCTGGTTATATGGGATATGTGTTCATTTTCCTTTTATCTACATATATTTCATGTTCATTCCACACCTATAATGCTCAGGTAACATAATATACACCTGGTTATATGGGATATGTGTTCATTTTCCTATTATCTACATATATTTCCTGATTATTCCACACCTATAATGCTCAGGAAACATAATATACACCTGGTTATATGCCATATGCGTTCATTCTCCTATTACATACATATATTTCATGTTCATTCCACACCTATAATGCTCAGGTAACGTAATATACACCTGGTTATATGGGATATGTGTTCATTTTCCTATTATCTACAGATATTTCATGATCATTCCACACCTATAATGCTCAGGTAACGTAATATACACCTGGTTATATGGCATATGTGTTCATTTTCCTATTATCTACAGATATTTCATGTTCATTCCACACCTATAATGCTCAGGTAACATAAAATACACCTGGTTATATGGCATATGTGTTCATTTTCTTGTAATCTACATATATTTCCTGATTATTCCACACCTATAATGCTCAGGTAACATAATATACATCTGGTTATATGCCATATGCGTTCATTCTCCTATTATCTACATATATTTCATGTTCATTCCACACCTATAATGCTCAGGTAACGTACTATACACCTGGTTATATGGGATATGTGTTCATTTTCCTTTTATCTACATATATTTCATGTTCATTCCACACCTATAATGCTCAGGTAACATAATATACACCTGGTTATATGGGATATGTGTTCATTTTCCTATTATCTACATATATTTCCTGATTATTCCACACCTATAATGCTCAGGTAACATAATATACACCTGGTTATATGCCATATGCGTTCATTCTCCTATTATCTACATATATTTCATGTTCATTCCACACCTATAATGCTCAGGTAACGTAATATACACCTGGTTATATGGGATATGTGTTCATTTTCCTATTATCTACAGATTTTTCATGATCATTCCACACCTATAATGCTCAGGTAACGTACTATACACCTGGTTATATGGCATATGTGTTCATTTTCCTATTATCTACATATATTTCATGTTCATTCCACACCTATAATGCTCAGGTAACATAATATACACCTGGTTATATGGGATATGTGTTCATTTTCCTATTATCTACATATATTTCCTGATTATTCCACACCTATAATGCTCAGGTAACATAATATACACCTGGTTATATGCCATATGCGTTCATTCTCCTATTATATACATATATTTCATGTTCATTCCACACCTATAATGCTCAGGTAACGTAATATACACCTGGTTATATGGGATATGTGTTCATTTTCCTATTATCTACAGATATTTCATGATCATTCCACACCTATAATGCTCAGGTAACATAATATACACCTGGTTATATGCGTTCATTCTATTATTATCTACAGATATTTCATGTTCATTCCACACCTATAATGCTCAGGTAACATAAAATACACCTGGTTATATGGCATATGTGTTCATTTTCCTGTAATCTACATATATTTCCTGATTATTCCACACCTATAATGCTCAGGTAACATAATATACACCTGGTTATATGGCATATGCATTCATTCTCCTATTATCTACATATATTTCATGTTCATTCCACACCTATAATGCTCAGGTAACGTAATATACACCTGGTTATATGGGATATGTGTTCATTTTCCTATTATCTACATATATTTCATGTTCATTCCACACCTATAATGCTCAGGTAACGTAATATACACCTGGTTATATGGGATATGTGTTCATTTTCCTATTATCTACAGATATTTCATGTTCATTCCACACCTATAATGCTCAGGTAACATAAAATACACCTGGTTATATGGCATATGTGTTCATTTTCCTGTAATCTACATATATTTCCTGATCATTCCAAACCTAAAATGCTCAGGTAACGTAATATACACCTGGTTATATGCCATATGCGTTCATTCTCCTATTATCTACAGATATTTCATGATCATTCCACACCTATAATGCTCAGGTAACGTAATATACACCTGGTTATATGGGATATGTGTTCATTTTCCTATTATCTACAGATATTTCCTGATCATTCCACACCTATAATGCTCAGGTAACATAATATACACCTGGTTATATGGGATATGCGTTCATTCTCCTATTATCTACATATATTTCATGTTCATTCCACACCTATAATGCTCAGGTAACGTAATATACACCTGGTTATATGGCATATGCGTTCATTTTCCTATTATCTACAGATATTTCATCATCATTCCACACCTATAATGCTCAGGTAACATAATATACACCTGGTTATATGGGATATGTGTTCATTCTTCTATTATCTACAGATATTTCATCATCATTCCACACCTATAATGCTCAGGTAACATAATATACACCTGGTTATATGGGATATGTGTTCATTTTCCTATTATATACATATATTTCATGTTCATTCCACACCTATAATGCTCAGGTAACATAATATACACCTGGTTATATGGGATATGTGTTCATTTTCCTATTATCTACATATATTTCCTGGTTATTCCACACCTATAATGCTCAGGTAACATAATATACACCTGGTTATATGCCATATGCGTTCATTCTCCTATTATCTACATATATTTCATGTTCATTCCACACCTATAATAATGCTCAGGTAACGTAATATACACCTGGTTATATGGGATATGTGTTCATTTTCCTATTATCTACATATATTTCATGTTCATTCCACACCTATAATGCTCAGGTAACATAATATACACCTGGTTATATGGCATATGCGTTCATTCTCCTATTATCTACATATATTTCATGTTCATTCCACACCTATAATGCTCAGGTAACATAATATACACCTGGTTATATGCCATATGCGTTCATTCTCCTATTATCTACATATATTTCATGTTCATTCCACACCTATAATAATGCTCAGGTAACGTAATATACACCTGGTTATATGGGATATGTGTTCATTTTCCTATTATCTACAGATATTTCATGTTCATTCCACACCTATAATGCTCAGGTAACATAAAATACACCTGGTTATATGGCATATGTGTTCATTTTCCTGTAATCTACATATATTTCCTGATCATTCCACACCTAAAATGCTCAGGTAACGTAATATACACCTGGTTATATGGCATATGTGTTCATTCTCCTATTATCTACAGATATTTCATGATCATTCCACACCTATAATGCTCAGGTAACTTAATATACACCTGGTTATATGGGATATGTGTTCATTTTCCTATTATCTATATATATTTCATGTTCATTCCACACCTATAATGCTCAGGTAACATAATATACACCTGGTTATATGGGATATGCATTCATTCTTCTATTATCTACATATATTTCATGTTCATTCCACACCTATAATGCTCAGGTAACGTAATATACACCTGGTTATATGGGATATGTGTTCATTTTCCTATTATTTACATATAATTCCTGATTATTCCACACCTATAATGCTCAGGTAACATAATATACACCTGGTTATATGCCATATGCGTTCATTCTCCTATTATCTACATATATTTCATGTTCTTTCCACACCTATAATGCTCAGGTAACGTAATATACACCTGGTTATATGGCATATGTGTTCATTTTCCTGTAATCTACATATATTTCCTGATTATTCCACACCTAAAATGCTCAGGTAACATAATATACACCTGGTTATATGGGATATGTGTTCATTCTCCTATTATCTACAGATATTTCATGATCATTCCACAGCTATAATGCTCAGGTAACTTAATATACACCTGGTTATATGGGATATGTGTTCATTTTCCTATTATCTACATATATTTCATGTTCATTCCACACCTATAATGCTCAGGTAACATAATATACACCTGGTTATATGCCATATGCGTTCATTCTCCTATTATCTACATATATTTCATGTTCTTTCCACACCTATAATGCTCAGGTAACATAATATACACCTGGTTATATGGCATATGTGTTCATTTTCCTGTAATCTACATTTATTTCCTGATTATTCCACACCTATAATGCTCAGGTAACATAATATACACCTGGTTATATGCCATATGCGTTCATTCTCCTATTATATACATATATTTCATGTTCTTTCCACACCTATAATGCTCAGGTAACGTAATATACACCTGGTTATATGGGATATGCGTTCATTTTCCTATTATCTACATATATTTCCTGATTATTCCACACCTATAATGCTCAGGTAACATAATATACACCTGGTTATATGGGATATGTGTTCATGAAATATATGTAGATAATAGGAGAATGAACACATATCCCATATAACCAGGTGTATAATATGTTACCTGAGCATTATAGGTTTGGAATGATCATGAAATATCTGTAGATAATAGGAAAATGATCATTCCACACCTATAATGCTCAGGTAACATATTATACACCTGGTTATATGGGATATGTGTTCATTCTCCTATTATCTACAGATATTTCCTGATCATTCCACACCTATAATGCTCAGGTAACGTAATATACACCTGGTTATATGGCATATGCGTTCATTCTCCTATTATCTACATATATTTCATGTTCATTCCACACCTATAATGCTCAGGTAACATAATATACACCTGGTTATATGGGATATGTGTTCATTTTCCTATTATTTACAGATATTTCCTGATCATTCCACACCTATAATGCTCAGGTAACATAATATACACCTGGTTATATGGCATATGCGTTCATTTTCCTATTATTTACAGATATTTCCTGATCATTCCACACCTATAATGCTCAGGTAACATAATATACACCTGGTTATATGGGATATGTGTTCATTTTCCTATTATTTACAGATATTTCCTGATCATTCCACACCTATAATGCTCAGGTAACATAATATACACCTGGTTATATGCCATATGTGTTCATTTTCCTATTATCTACAGATATTTCATGATCATTCCACACCTATAATGCTCAGGTAACATAATATACACCTGGTTATATGCCATATGCGTTCATTTTCCTATTATCTACAGATATTTCATGATCATTCCACACCTATAATGCTCAGGTAACATAATATACACCTGGTTATATGCCATATGCGTTCATTCTCCTATTATATACATATACATATATTTCATGTTCATTCCAGACCTATAATGCTCAGGTAACATAATATACACCTGGTTATATGGGATATATGTTCATTTTCCTATTATCTACATATATTTCATGTTCATTCCACACCTATAATGCTCAGGTAACATAATATACACCTGGTTTTATGGGATATGCATTCATTTTCCTATTATCTACAGATATTTCATGATCATTCCACACCTATAATGCTCAGGTAACATAATATACACCTGGTTATATGGGATATGTCTTCATTTTCCTATTATCTACATATATTTCATGATCATTCCACACCTATAATGCTCAGGTAACATAATATACACCTGGTTATATGGCATATGCGTTCATTCTCCTATTATCTACATATATTTCCTGATTATTCCACACCTATAATGCTCAGGTAACATAATATACACCTGGTTATATGGGATATGCGTTCATTTTCCTATTATCTACGTATATTTCATGTTCATTCCACACCTATAATGCTCAGGTAACATAATATACACCTGGTTATATGGGATATGTGTTCATTTTCCTATTATCTACGTATATTTCATGTTCATTCCACACCTATAATACTCAAGTAACATAATATACACCTGGTTATATGGGATATGTGTTCATTTTTCTATTATCTACATATATTTCCTGATTATTCCACACCTATAATGATCAGGTAACATAATATACACCTGGTTATATGCCATATGTGTTCATTTTCCTAATATCTACATATATTTCATGTTCATTCTCCACCTATAATGCTCAGGTAACATAATATACACCTGGTTATATGCCATATGCGTTCATTCTCCTATTATCTACATATATTTCATGTTCATTCCACACCTATAATGCTCATGTAACATAATATACACCTGGTTATATGCCATATGCGTTCATTCTCCTATTATCTACATATATTTCATGTTCATTCCACACCTATAATGCTGAAGTAACATAAAATACACCTGGTTATATGCCATATGCGTTCATTTTTCTATTATCTACAGATATTTCCTAATTATTCCACACCTATAATGCTGAAGTAACATAAAATACACCTGGTTATATGCCATATGCGTTCATTCTCCTATTATCTACAGATATTTCATGTTCATTCCACACCTATAATGCTCAGGTAATGTACTATACACCTGGTTATATGGGATATGCGTTCATTCTCCTATTATCTATATATATTTCATGTTCATTTTACACCTATAATGCTCAGGTAACGTAATATACACCTGGTTATATGGGATATGCGTTCATTTTCCTATTATCTACATATATTTCATGTTCATTCCACACCTATAATGCTCAGGTAACAATATACACCTGGTTATATGGGATATGTGTTCATTTTCCTATTATCTACATATATTTCATGTTCATTTCACACCTATAATGCTCAGGTAACATAAAATACACCTGGTTATATGGCATATGTGTTCATTTTCCTGTAATCTACATATATTTCCTGATTATTCCACACCTATAATGCTCAGGTAACATAATATACACCTGGTTATATGGCATATGTGTTCATTCTCCTATTATCTACATATATTTCATGTTCATTCCACACCTATAATGCTCAGGTAACGTAATATACACCTGGTTATATGGCATATGTGTTCATTCTCCTATCTACATATATTTCATGTTCATTCCACACCTATAATGCTCAGGTAACATAATATACACCTGGTTATATGGGATATGCGTTCATTCTCCTATTATCTACATATATTTCATGTTCATTCCACACCTATAATGCTCAGGTAAAGTAATATACACCTGGTTATATGGGATATGTGTTCATTTTCCTATTATCTACAGATATTTCATGATCATTCCACACCTATAATGCTCAGGTAACATAATATACACCTGGTTATATGGGATATGCGTTCATTCTCCTATTATCTACAGATATTTCATGTTCATTCCACACCTATAATGCTCAGGTAACATAATATACACCTGGTTATATGCCATATGCATTCATTCTCCTATTATCTACATATATTTCATGTTCATTCCACACCTATAATGCTCAGGTAACATAATATATACCTGGTTATATGGGATATGCGTTCATTTTCCTAATATCTACATATATTTCATGTTCATTCCACACCTATAATGCTCAGGTAACGTAATATACACCTGGTTATATGGGATATGCGTTCATTTTCCTATTATCTACATATATTTCATGTTCATTCCACACCTATAATGCTCAGGTAACAATATACACCTGGTTATATGGGATATGTGTTCATTCTTCTATTATCTACAGATATTTCATGTTCATTCCACACCTATAATGCTCAGGTAACGTAATATACACCTGGTTATATGCCATATGCATTCATTCTCCTATTATCTACATATATTTCATGTTCATTCCACACCTATAATGCTCAGGTAACAATATACACCTGGTTATATGGGATATGTGTTCATTCTTCTATTATCTACAGATATTTCATGTTCATTCCACACCTATAATGCTCAGGTAACGTAATATACACCTGGTTATATGCCATATGCGTTCATTCTCCTATTATCTACATATATTTCATGTTTATTCCACACCTATAATGCTCAGGTAACATAATATACACCTGGTTATATGGGGTATGTGTTCATTTTCCTATTATCTACATATATTTCATGATCATTCCACACCTATAATGCTCAGGTAACGTACTATACACCTGGTTATATGGGATATGTGTTCATTTTCCTATTATCTACAGATATTTCATGATCATTCCACCTATAATGCTCAGGTAACATAAAATACACCTGGTTATATGGCATATGTGTTCATTTTCCTGTAATCTACATATATTTCCTGATTATTCCACACCTATAATGCTCAGGTAACATAATATACACCTGGTTATATGGCATATGTGTTCATTCTCCTATTATCTACATATATTTCATGTTCATTCCACACCTATAATGCTCAGGTAACATAATATACACCTGGTTATATTGGATATGTTTTCATTTTCCTATTATCTACAGATATTTCATGTTCATTTTCCACCTATAATGCTCAGGTAACATAAAATACACCTGGTTATATGGCATATGTGTTCATTTTCCTGTAATCTACATATATTTCCTGATTATTCCACACCTATAATGCTCAGGTAACATAATATACACCTGGTTATATGGCATATGCATTCATTCTCCTATTATCTACATATATTTCATGTTCATTCCACACCTATAATGCTCAGGTAACGTAATATACACCTGGTTATATGGCATCTGTGTTCATTTTCCTATTATCTACAGATATTTCATGATCATTCCACACCTATAATGCTCAGGTAACTTAATATACACCTGGTTATATGGGATATGTGTTCATTTTTCTATTATCTACATATATTTCATGTTCATTCCACACCTATAATGCTCAGGTAACATAATATACACCTGGTTATATGCCATATGCGTTCATTCTCCTATTATCTACATATATTTCATGATCATTCCACACCTATAATGCTCAGGTAACGTAATATACACCTGGTTATATGCCATATGCGTTCATTCTCCTATTATCTACAGATATTTCATGATCATTCCACACCTATAATGCTCAGGTAACATAATATACACCTGGTTATATGCCATATGCGTTCATTCTCCTATTATCTACAGATATTTCATGATCATTCCACACCTATAATGCTCAGGTAACATAATATACACCTGGTTATATGGCATATGCATTCATTCTCCTATTATCTACAGATATTTCATGATCATTCCACACCTATAATGCTCAGGTAACATAATATACACCTGGTTATATGCCATATGCATTCATTCTCCTATTATCTACAGATATTTCATGATCATTCCACACCTATAATGCTCAGGTAACATAATATACACTGGGTTATATGGGATATGTGTTCATTCTCCTATTATCTACAGATATTTCATGATCATTCCATACCTATAATGCTCAGGTAACGTAATATACACCTGGTTATATGGGATATGTGTTCATTCTCCTATTATCTACAGATATTTCATGATCATTCCATACCTATAATGCTCAGGTAACGTAATATACACCTGGTTATATGGGATATGTGTTCATTTTTCTATTATCTACATATATTTCATGTTCATTCCACACCTATAATGCTCAGGTAACATAATATACACCTGGTTATATGGCATATGTGTTCATTCTCCTATTATCTACATATATTTCATGATTATTCCACACCTAGAATGCTCAGGTAACGTAATATACACCTGGTTATATGGGATATCCGTTCATTTTCCTCTTATCTACATACAGTTAGGTCCAGAAATCTTTGGCCAGTGACACAATTTTGGCGAGTTGGGCTCTGCATGCCACCACATTGGATTTGAAATGAAACCTCTACAACAGAATTCAAGTGCAGATTGTAACGTTTAATTTGAAGGTTTGAACAAAAATATCTGATAGAAATTGTAGGAATTGTACACATTTCTTTACAAACACTCCACATTTTAGGAGGTCAAAAGTAATTGGACAAATAAACCAAACCCAAACAAAATATTTTTATTTTCAGTATTTTGTTGCGAATCCTTTGGAGGCAATCACTGCCTTAAGTCTGGAACCCATGGACATCACCAAACGCTGGGTTTCCTCCTTCTTAATGCTTTGCCAGGCCTTTACAGCCGCAGCCTTCAGGTCTTGCTTGTTTGTGGGTCTTTCCGTCTTAAGTCTGGATTTGAGCAAGTGAAATGCATGCTCAATTGGGTTAAGATCTGGTGATTGACTTGGCCATTGCAGAATGTTCCACTTTTTTGCACTCATGAACTCCTGGGTAGCTTTGGCTGTATGCTTGGGGTCATTGTCCATCTGTACTATGAAGCGCCGTCCGATCAACTTTGCGGCATTTGGCTGAATCTGGGCTGAAAGTATATCCCGGTACACTTCAGAATTCATCCGGCTACTCTTGTCTGCTGTTATGTCATCAATAAACACAAGTGACCCAGTGCCATTGAAAGCCATGCATGCCCATGCCATCACGTTGCCTCCACCATGTTTTACAGAGGATGTGGTGTGCCTTGGATCATGTGCTGTTCCCTTTCTTCTCCAGTCTTTTTTCTTCCCATCATTCTGGTACAGGTTGATCTTTGTCTCATCTGTCCATAGAATACTTTTCCAGAACTGAGCTGGCTTCATGAGGTGTTTTTCAGCAAATGTAACTCTGGCCTGTCTATTTTTGGAATTGATGAATGGTTTGCATCTAGATGTGAACCCTTTGTATTTACTTTAATGGAGTCTTCTCTTTACTGTTGACTTAGAGACAGATACACCTACTTCACTGAGAGTGTTCTGGACTTCAGTTGATGTTGTGAACGGGTTCTTCTTCACCAAAGAAAGTGTGCGGCGATCATCCACCACTGTTGTCATCCGTGGACGCCCAGGCCTTTTTGAGTTCCCAAGCTCACCAGTCAATTCCTTTTTTCTCAGAATGTACCCGACTGTTGATTTTGCTACTCCAAGCATGTCTGCTATCTCTCTGATGGATTTTTTCTTTTGTTTCAGCCTCAGGATGTTCTGCTTCACCTCAATTGAGAGTTCCTTAGACCGCATGTTGTCTGGTCACAGCAACAGCTTCCAAATGCAAAACCACACACCTGTAATCAACCCCAGACCTTTTTAACTACTTCATTGATTACAGGTTAACGAGGGAGACCCCTTCAGAGTTAATTGCAGCCCTTAGAGTCCCTTGTCCAATTACTTTTGGTCCCGTGAAAAAGAGGAGGCTATGCATTACAGAGCTATGATTCCTAAACCCTTTCTCCGATTTGGATGTGAAAACTCTCATATTGCAGCTGGGAGTGTGCACTTTCAGCCCATATTATATATAGAATTGTATTTCTGAACATGTTTTTGTAAACAGCTAAAATAACAAAACTTGTGTCACTGTCCAAATATTTCTGGACCTAACTGTATATTTCATGATCATTCCACACCTATAATGCTCAGGTAACATAATATACACCTGGTTATATGCCATATGCGTTCATTTTCCTATTATCTACATATATTTCATGTTTATTCCACACCTATAATGCTCAGGTAACGTAATATACACCTGGTTATATGCCATATGCGTTCATTTTCCTATTATCTACATATATTTCATGTTTATTCCACACCTATAATGCTCAGGTAACATAATATACACCTGGTTATATGGGATATGCGTTCATTCTCCTATTATCTACAGATATTTCCTGATCATTCCACACCTATAATGCTCAGGTAACATAATATACACCTGGTTATATGCCATATGCGTTCATTCTCCTATTATCTACAGATATTTCATGACCATTCCACACCTATAATGCTCAGGTAACATAATATACACCTGGTTATATGGGATATGCGTTCATTCTCCTATTATCTACAGATATTTCCTGATCATTCCACACCTATAATGCTCAGGTAACGTAATATACACCTGGTTATATGCCATATGCGTTCATTCTCCTATTATCTACAGATATTTCCTGATTATTCCACACCTATAATGCTCAGGTAACATAATATACACCTGGTTATATGGGATATGCGTTCATTCTATTATTATCTACAGATATTTAATGTTCATTCCATGTGTAACTTGCCAAAGAAACCTTTTATACATCTACATAATATACACCTAATAAGTTATTATCCTCATTCTTTTTATTTATTCCTTTACATTATTCTTTTTAGTATATCCCCTTTTAAACACTGGGGGGGAGAACAGCTACTGAAAACAAAATGTAAATCTAGCCTGGATTACAGCTGCAGTAAAGTGGGCAGAATCTGCTCTCCTGTGTGATGTCACTTCCCCCCCTGTTTTGGGTGTTTTCAAAAGTTTAAGGGAGGATGAAATTTAGGATCAGCGCGGAGCCATTTTGTTGGGGCCTGCAAAGTGCTCCTGATATATTTAAAGTGTCATCATGGACAGTTGGCATAGTGCTGCACTGTATACCGCGCCCCAGGATATACCGTGCGCCGCAATGCCATGCCCCAGGATATACCGTGCTCCGCAATGCCGTGGCCCATGATATACCGCGCTCCACAATGCCGTGGCCCAGGATATACCGTGCTCCGCAATGCCGTGGCCCATGATATACCGCGCTCCACAATGCCGTGGCCCATGATATACCGCTCTCCACAATGCTGTGGCCCAGGATATACCGTGCTCCGATGCCCCAGGATATATCGTGCTCCGCAATGCCGTGGCCCATGATATACCGCGCTCCACAATGCCGTGGCCCAGGATATACCGTGCTCCGCAATGCCGTGGCCCATGATATACCGCGCTCCACAATGCCGTGGCCCATGATATACCGCTCTCCACAATGCTGTGGCCCAGGATATACCGTGCTCCGATGCCCCAGGATATATCGTGCTCCGCAATGCCGTGGCCCATGATATACCGCGCTCCGCAATGCCGTGGCCCATGATATACCGCGCTCCACAATGCCATGCCCCAGGATATATCGTGCTCCGCAATGCCGTGGCCCATGATATACCGCGCTCCGCAATGCCGTGGCCCATGATATACCGCGCTCCACAATGCCATGCCCCAGGATATATCGTGCTCCGCAATGCTGTGGCCCATGATATACTGCGCTCCACAACGCCGTGGCCCATGATGTACAGTGCCCCATAATATAGATCTTTGTGTGTTCCGAGCACAGCAGTGTGTGATTTTTCTGCTTTGCTTTGAACACAGCGGCGGGAAGCAGTGGACTGCAGCCAGGTATTGTACTATAGATGTTAGGCCCCGGTACTCATCCCATCCAGGACCTCCGCTCCCATCACCTTCTGTGAGCCTGGTACCTCCAAAGCTACTCCTGTCACCACTGAGTACAGTGACAGGATAAGCTGCTGGGGGTCAAAGCTAATGTACTCCCCTCATTTTTGGATCTCCTGTCAGAGTTGAACCTAGAATATATGTGGTCCTTACTGCAGCCCATACATTCTAGTGTCTTCATTAGTGAGTCTGTTACAATGTATGGGCTGCAGTCAGGACTTGTAAAGAGCCCGTACATTGTAACAGACTCAATAATGAAGACACCTGGAAGGAACCTGTACATTCTAGGCTCAACCCTCCTGTCAGCCCAATGTCACCGCTTGACTAGCGCTGAACACAGCGGTCACAGGGGGAAAGTGGAATGCACAGCATACGCTGTGGGTTCCACAAAGATGGCGGCGGTCTCTTCCCAGACCTGTGATAGGACACTCGAGGGGGCGTGTCCAGGTCACAGCAGGGAGTAGCCACAGTGCAGGAGATAGGGTCGGACGACAACTATTATCTCTTATGTACGGGGACTGTGGTATTTGAGGTGAGTAACGGTCGTTACAGCAAATCCAAGATGGCAGCCCCCAGGGTTTGAGTAAAAAACAAACAACTAAACAATTTAATTCTGTATTAATAATTGATTCCATAATCACTATTATTAATACAAAAATAAAAAGATGCGGCACCTTCCCTTTAGGTCATCGGGTGCTCTTATTTACTAATTCATGCCAAATTACAGATCTGAGTCCCATAAATGGAAACCCGGGCCCGAGATCACAACAAAGCGATCATTGATGCGTCATGTTTTGGCATCTAAGACGACCACCACAGCAGGGTGTGGATTCATGCATCTGACATCTCTAACGCATGGCCGGCTTTAGGCCAGTTTGGACTGTTTTACTTGTTGAGACATTCATAAGTTGGGATGTAATAACTATGCAGACCTTTAGGAAAGTCTTTGGGGTAGGACTGGTGGTGTTGCGTACGGGATCCTTGTCCCATCCAAAGAATAGGCGGTATATTTATTATAGATGCAGGTCCCGCTGCTGGTACCTGCAATATTTTGAGAACGGGGCCCGGTGCACACCGCTGTCACTGAAAATTTTAGAGTAAGGGTGCTTGTCAATTTTTGGAACTTTTAGTTAAATAAATAGACTATTGAGGTCCACTCCTATTGTCACACACGTTCTTGAGATAGTTGATGTGAAAGTACGGTGGGATCTGCACGTATCCTACATTTATGGCATATCTCCAGGATATGATAGAAAGATACAATATGGAAATACCCCTTTAAACACTGGTACTGCTCAATAGTGCTCGTATGTGTGTGCCTGACAAATCTACTCAAACTACAGTCCGAAGAGCAGCTGCTGTGTCTGCGGATAATAAAGAGGACATCCCACTGCCGCCTTCTGATCCTTTTTTTAAGATCCTTACCAATACACATGGGCAGTTAGTGATTGAAGGGCTTGTCACACCATTAAATTACATCTGGAGCAGATTTTTGGCATTTAGGCTGGTTTCACATCAGCGTTTTTTTGGCCTGTAGGTAAATAACCGCAAACCGCATATGACCGGATCCTATAAATTGAATGTACAACGCATGCAACCGCAATTATTTTACCGGATCCTCCTGCAGTGGGGCACAGAATTTATTGTCCGGCACTGGAGTCAGCTGAACTCCTGACCTCACAGCCCACACACTGCAATGGATGAAGCGGGACATAGAACAAGTAATCATCCGACACTGGAGTCAGCTGAACTCCTGACCTCACAGCCCACACTCTGCAATGGATGCAGCGGGACACAGAACAAGTCGGCCGACACTGGAGTCAGCTGATCTGATTACTTGTTCTTCTGCCTGTATGGTCAGGAGTAGGGATGAGTGAGCAGTAAAATGCTCGATGGGCGAATCCCATGTTGATTTTTTATTTATTTTTTTCAATTCATTAAAAAATTAAAAAAAAAAACAAAAAAAACCCCAAACACATAAACCTAACCCTAGTGTTAGAGAAACACGTGATGGTGTCTCCGCAGTGGTGGATGTTGATCTCCCTAAGGTCAACCATCCTTGCTCACATAACCCTAGTGTTAGGGGTAAAAAAAATGCGTGGGCTCCCGCTGCATTTTCTGTTGCTAAGTGTAACCCAAGCAGCCACTGGCTGCTAACCCCCACTTCTTGGTGTTACCTTCACTTGCAATGGAAAATCCAGGGAAGCCCTTTGTTTTTAAGGTTTTTTTGCCAAAAAGACTAAAAAAAAAAAATGACGTGGGCTTCGACATATTTTTGTATGCTAGTCAGGTACAGCAGGCAGGTACAGGCTGCCCCCGACCCCCAGCTGCCTATTTGTACCCGGCTGGGGACCAAAAATATAAGGAAGTCCTCTTTTTAATTATTTCATGAAATAAAAAAAAAAACCATGTGGGCTTCGCCCAATTTTTGTGTCCAGCCAGGTACAACTAGGCAGCTGGAGATTGGAATCCACAGCGCAGGGTGATCCAAGCTTTCTGGGGCCCCCCCCCGCTGCAAATTGCAGTCCACAGCCGCCCCAAAAAATGGCGCTTTCATAGAAGCGCCATCTTCTGGCGCTGTATCCAACTCTTCAAGTGGCTCTGGTGCTGGGTGGCACGCTGGGTAATAAGGGGTTAATACCAGCTTTGTTTTACCAGCTGTTATAAATCTCGAGATTTTTAATGTCAAGCCAAGTTTGACCCAGCTATTAAGAATCTTCAATAAAGGGTTAAAAAAAGACATCACACGGAGAAAAAATACTTTATTAGAAATAAATACACAGACACACTAAAGGGGGCTTTACACGCTATGACATCGCTAATGCAAAGTCGTTGGGGTCACGGAATTTGTAACGCACATCCGGCCGCATTAGCGATGCCGTTGGGTGTGACACCTATGAACGATTTTGCATTGTCGCAAAAACGTGCAAAATCGCTCATCGGTGACATGGGGGTCCATTCTCAAATATCATTACTGCAGCAGTAACGAGGTTGTTCCTCGTTCCTGCGGCAGCACACATCGGTACATGTGTGTCATGATGTATTTTACCTTCTCACTGTATTTGCTGTAATACTATGTCTTGGGATGTAAGTAACCATACCTTCCCCCCCATCTCCTGTGTCTCTGGGCCCATAATGCAATTATCTCTTGTCCACACAGCCAGGGGAACTTCTCATTGTTTCGTAAGCAGTGGATAACGCCAACTACACAAACCTGTAGACATCTCGGAGCCAACCTTCTAGAATCTTCTAGTGGGCCCAACCATTGCAGAGACCCCTACCCTTGAGGGGCGGGCCCACGAGCTCAGACAATTCACTCCTGTTTCTAAATGCAGTTGGGAGCTGAGTTTTGAAGAGGAAGGGAGTGAGATCTGATTCTGCGGACAGATCTCGCCGTCCAGTGGATTGTGTGGGATTTCTGGGACTCTGAAGAGGACTATTTCGTTGTGATCTGGCACTTTGAATTATCGGGAGGTGCCCCCGAATCTGTTTTATTTGGACTTGTCGTGTGCTGTTCCTGTATTCCTGTTAGTAAACCTGTTGGATCATCCTCGGCCTGTTGTCTCTCTTTTCTCTGATGTACACCCCGTCACAAACTGGTGGCAGCGGCGGGATCAGAGCAAAAGAAATGGAGGACAACGGCCAATCAACGTCTGAAACCAGAACCTCAGGATACAGGAACTGGACTGTGGTGAGCCTACAAACAAAGGCCCGTGAATTAGGTGTCGGCTACAAAGGACTCTCTAAGGAGCAACTAATTGAGGCATTGGAAAACGCTTGCCTGCAAGATGGCACCGAGGAACAATTTCCACAGCAAGGGGAGCAAAGACGGGAGCCGGAGGTAAATACCCAAAAAAGTCAATGGGTTGTGTGGTACGAGGAGGAGATGGCCTTGCTGGGAGAGGAGACCACCATAGAATATAAGATGGAGGTCATGCGTGGAGCTAAAGAGAAGGAGCGCAGGATGGAGGAGATGGCACTGCTGGATAAGCAGCTCGCTGTGGAAGCCGCGAGAGGTTCCAGACAGACTGTAACCCCAGCACCCATCATGAGGGAACTTCCCAGGGTGTCCCGCAAAGACTTCAAGTGGTTTAATGAGGCTGCTGGTGACATTGAGGGCTTCTTCCAGGACTTTGAGCATCAGTGTCGATTAATGGAAGTCCCAGAAAGGGAGCACGTCCGGCATCTGGTTGGGCTCTTAGAGGGTGGAGCTGCTGCAGCCTATAGAGCTATGGACCCTCGGTGGAACTGTGAGTATGCGGATATTAAACAGACTATTCTAGAAAATTATGCTCTAACGCCAGACACAGGACTCCGTTCCGTACTTTAGCATGTGATGAGGAAGTGTCCTTCAAGATGTATGCCCACAAACTCAAACATCTGTGGCATCGTTGGCTGGAGGCAGAGGAGGCCTTAACCTTGGAGACCGTCCTCCAGGTCCTCCTAAAAGAGCAGTTTTACTTCAAGTGCCCCGCTGAGATCCGGGAATGGGTGCGTGAAAGGAGACCAGCCACTGTGGAGGAAGCTGCAGCTCTAGCTGATGAGGCTCTCACCATCAAGCCTCAGTGGAAAAAACTACTACCCAGTGAGAAAAAAACCACCAACCCCCCAACGCTGGCGGCCCCTGGTCCTTCTGGCCCCAATGTTCACCATCACCCTAGACCGTCAACTCATGGGGACCTTCGTGTGACTGTGCCTCGCATTACTCATGCTCCACCTTTGGGAATACGACGTGGAGGAAGAATCCCAGAGCGCAGATGTTATGGGTGTGGGCAGCCTGGGCACATGCAATTCCAATGTCCAGGTGTTCGGAGACAGAACAGCTACAGACCGCCTTTGCCTGTTCATTATCTACAGACACCTTCACCAGGAGAAGAGCTGGATTCTGTGCCTGATGACTTGCCAAGTGACTCAGATATCCTGGCTCCCCTACCCGGAGTCTATGAGGTGCGAGCTCCAGCCACCTGTTCTTCTGATCTTCAGGACAAACATCTACAGGAGGTCGTGCTGGATGGCCAAAAAGTTGTTGGCTTCCGTGACACTGGGGCTTTCCTCACCATAGCCGATCCCCAAGTAAGTCAACCACAAGCAATTCAAAAGGGACCAGGAATTGTCATTGAACTGGCAGGAGGTACCCAGAGATATATTCCAAGAGCGAGTGTGACCCTGGATTATGGCTTTGGGGCAAAACAATGTGTGGTCGGTGTGATGAGCGGCCTCCCTGCAGACGTTCTTCTAGGAAATGATGTGGGGAATCTTCATTGCCACTTTGTCGGTGCGGTAACCAGAAGTCAAGCCAAGAGAGCAGCCCATGTGGACGTGTACAACCCATCCATGGAAATGAGGCCACCAGAACTGCCATTACAGCCGGTGAGTGATTCTTCTTGTGGGGATAATATGAATGTTACTTGGGATAAAGTTCAGTTTAGACAAGAAGTAGAGCCAGACCCCAATCTTGCTAGTTTGAGAGCTCGAGCTGAAATAGGGCAGCTAGGGGAGAACGGAGAAAGAATTATCAGAGAAAATGGACTTCTGTATCGGGTTGCCAATGCCGACTCCCTAGATAAGCCCTGGACTTATAGCAAACAGCTGATTGTTCCTCAGAAGTACAGAATTCCCCTATTACACCTGGCTCATGACATTCCTACGGCTGGCCATCAAGGCAAAACCCACACCGAGAGACGATTGACTCAAACTTTTTATTGGCCGGGGATTTCCCAAGCAGTGGCGCATTTCTGCCGAACTTGTGACATATGTCAGCGTAGAGGGCGACCCGGAGATCACCCAAAGGCACCCCTGCAACCGCTCCCTAGAATAGAAGAACCCTTTCAAAGAGTAGCTGTTGATATCATTGGACCTCTGGCTAAACCAAGTAAATCTGGAAAGCAGTACATTCTCACTGCTGTGGACTATGCCACCCGATATCCAGAAGCCGTGGCCTTGTCAAGTATCTCTGCAGCCAAGGTGGCCGAGGCCTTGGTTATTATTTTTACCAGAGTAGGATTCCCCAGTGAGATCTTGTCGGACCAAGGCTCCCAGTTTATGTCAGAGTTGGTCCAGTGTCTGTGGCGCACCTGTGGAGTACGAGCGATCCGAACGACCCCGTATCATCCCCAAACAAATGGACTTTGTGAACGATTCAACGGCACTCTGAAGAATATGCTGAGGGCCTTCACGGACTGAGATTCAGACTGGTAGAAGTACCTACCCCATCTCTTGTTTGCCTATCGGGAAGTTCCCCAGGAATCCACTGGGTTCTCCCCCTTTGAACTACTCTATGGAAGAAAGGTCCGAGGACCCTTAACCCTGCTCAAGGAATACTGGGAGGGACAAGTTGAAGATACAGGAACCCCTGTTGTCCCTTATGTCCTAAAGCTGCGAGAAACCCTGGCCCAACTTGCTAGTTTTGCCCAGAGTCATTTGCGTATGGCTCAAACCAGACAGAAGACATGGTATGACCGTAAAGCACGCTATCGGGAGTTTGTAGAAGGACAACAAGTTTTAATGATTGTTCCCCATCGGCAGAATAAACTGCAGACCACATGGGAGGGTCCCTTCCGGGTTCTCAGAAAACTGAATGATACCAATTACCTTCTTGCTTTAGATGATCAGGGGCTAAGGCAAAAGACTGTCCATGTGAATATGATTAAGGAGTACCATGACCGGAACATTCCAATGATAGCAAGCTGTCGGTTGGCTTCAGAAGATGGTCAAGAGGATGAGGACTCTCTACCTGATCTCGTGGAAGCAGCGAGAGCCCCATCCACTGTGGAACAGGTTCCCCTGGGAGATTACCTGGACTCCTTACAGAAAATCCAGATGCTGGAAGTGCTTCAACAGAGACGGGCTGCTTTCTCATCCCAACCAGGTCGAACTACCGTCACCCAACATCATGTGGACACTCAGGGCATCCGCCCCATACAACTGGCTCCTTACCGGGTACCTGAATCAGTTCGAAACACCATGCAGCACGAACTGGAGGAGATGTTACAGCTTGGGGTAATCCAGGCCTCCCATAGCCCTTGGGCCTCCCCTGTGGTGTTAGTACCCAAGAAGGATGGGAGTACTCGATTTTTTGTGGACTGTCGGCGACTAAACGACCATACCGTCAGCGATCCTTACCCAATGCCTCGTATTGACGAACTTCTAGACCGACTGGCTGGGTCCCGATATGTCACTACCTTGGATCTCAGTAAGGGATACTGGCAGATCCCTCTAACGGATGAAGGGAGAGAACGGTCCGTTTTTATAACCCCCTTTGGTCTGTATGAATTTCTAAGCATGCCTTTTGGAATGAAAAATGCCCCGGCCACCTTCCAGAGAATGGTGGATCAGATCCTCCGGGGATGTGGTAACTTTGCTTGTGCCTACTTGGATGATATCGCCGTCTTCAGCCACACATGGGAGGAACATCTGAATCAAGTAGCCATTATTTTGGACCTGATTCTTGCAGCCGGCCTAACTATTCGACCCGATAAATGCCAATTGGGGATGGGTGAAGTCCAATATCTAGGGCATAGAGTGGGAAGAGGGAAGCTCCATCCTGAGCCTGCCAAAATCCAGGCTAGAGACTGGCCTGTACCCCAAACTAAGAAACAAGTTATGGCTTTTCTGGGCACTGCCAGTTATTACCGAAAATTTGTTTCTCATTTCAGTACTGTGGCCAAGCCTCTTACCGACCTGACCAAGAAAACAATGCCCCGGCTGGTGATCTGGACTCCAGCCTGTGATGAGGCTTTTAACCGGCTGAAGGACACCTTGGTCTGCGATCCTGTCCTGGCTGCTCCAGACTACAAGCGGAGATTTATTGTGCAAATGGACGCCTCTGCTTATGGACTGGGAGCTGTCCTCAGCCAGGTGAATGCAGCTGGGGACGAACACCCCATCGCCTATCTCAGCCGGAAACTGCTGGACCGAGAAGTGGCCTATGTAACTGTTGGGAAGGAATGTCTGGCTGTAGTGTGGGCCCTTAAGAAACTACGGCCGTATCTGTATGGATGGGAATTCACTGTGGTTACTGATCACAATCCCCTCACCTGGCTGAACAGAGTCTCTGGGGACAACGGACGATTACTACGATGGAGCCTGGCTCTGCAGCCCTATAACTTTACCATACAGTATAGAAGAGGCAGCCAACACCAAAATGCAGATGGACTGTCCAGGCAAGAGGAGCCTTGAGTCCTGTCAGCCATGCCTGCGTGTACTTAACCAGCGACCTGTAGAGGTCCCTAGTACGTACACAAGTTGGGAGGGGAAGGAATTGTCATGATGTATTTTACCTTCTCACTGTATTTGCTGTAATACTATGTCTTGGGATGTAAGTAACCATACCTTCCCCCCCATCTCCTGTGTCTCTGGGCCCATAATGCAATTATCTCTTGTCCACACAGCCAGGGGAACTTCTCATTGTTTCGTAAGCAGTGGATAATGCCAACTACACAAACCTGTAGACATCTCGGAGTCAACCTTCTAGAATCTTCTAGTGGGCCCAACCATTGCATAGACCCCTACCCTTGAGGGGCGGGCCCACGAGCTCAGACAATTCACTCCTGTTTCTAAATGCAGTTGGGAGCTGAGTTTTGAAGAGGAAGGGAGCGAGATCTGATTCTGCGGACAGACCTCGCCGTCCAGTGGATTGTGTGGGATTTCTAGGACTCTGAAGAGGACTATTTCGTCGTGATCTGGCACTTTGGATTATCGGGAGGTGCCCCCGAATCTGTTTTATTTGGACTTGTCGTGTGCTGTTCCTGTATTCCTGTTAGTAAACTTGTTGGATCATCCTCGGCCTGTTGTCTCTCTTTGCTCTGATGTACACCCCGTCACAGTGTGACACCACAGGAATGAGGAAGCTCTCCTTATCTGCCTCCCGGCCACAATGCGGAAGGAAGGAGGTGGGCGGGATGTTACGTCCCGCTCATCTCCGCCCCTCCGCTTCTATTGGGCGGCGGTTCAGTGACACTGCTGTGACGTCGCTGTGACGCTGAACGAACCGCCCCCTTAGAAAGGAGGCGGTTCGCCAGTCACAGCGACGTCGCTAGGCAGGTATGTGTGATAGGTTTGGGCGATGTTATGTGACACGGGCAGCGATTTGCCTGTGTCGCACAACCGATGGGGGCGGGAACGCGCGCTAGCGATATCGGTACCGATATCGCAGCGTGTAAAGCGGCCTTTAGGGACTCCATCTTTATTACTCCCTCTCACCCCTCCACGATCAGAAAACAGTATCCGGTCAATCAGGATCCAGCGACTTCCGGTACAGCAGGATCCGGCGCCCAATGAACTACATTGCAGGTACCGCCGCAATCTAACAGATCCATTGACATGCGGTATTTTGCCCAAGGACAAAAACGCTACTTGCAGCGTTTTTGAAAAAAGGTTAAATACCGCAAAGCAACGGATCCAGTGTATGCCGCACGCAACTGCATGTGACCGCATCTTGCCGCGATTCCATTGCAAATGCATGGAAATGACAACGCAAAAAAAAAACGCTGATGTGAAAGTAGACTTACTGAAGTAGTATGGGTCTTCTGGAGTTCACAGTGTACAGCAATGTACATGGCCACCATTGTTTTTGGTAGCACGTTATCCTGTGTAAACAGGACTTGCACTGCTGAGAACAGTGTCAGCCCATGTGCACTGATCAATGCTACAAATGGCTCTGTGTCTCTGAAGCGTGGTCTGCCTGTGTAGACAATGAAACGACGGGTGATCAGCCGGTGGTCTTTTAGTGCCCTGTATTGACTGGTGTAAAAGGATCCATCATTTTGGTTCCACTGTTCGATAACTATTGTGCCGTCACATTCAATTGTGAGATGGCGACCGGCTACATTGGTAATGGCCGGTAAGTACCACATATGTGGTGTGAACCTGGAGTTCTATGCTGGTACTTGTAGTGCCACATGTTTCTGCTAAAGTACTCTCAGGGCATTTTCAATGGTGGCTGAGGAGGTGGGAGGTTGTGGCCACCTTCATACCCCGTCCATGGGTGTGTTTGACGTGTCTGACAGGCCACATGTTTTTTTTGTTTTTTTTTTTAATGGAGGCTGTTGTTTGGCACATGGCAGATGGTGTGGAGTCTGAGCAGTGTGTGGAGCAGCACTGCAGGAGAAGCAGCCTCTAAGAGGAGAGAGGAGTGAATATCTGATAGGCAGGAGCCTCTGGATGGAACACAGCTGAGGGAAGTCAGGCTGTGTGAGAGACTGTCAGGAGTCAGACTGAGAGACTGCCAGGAGGCAGAGTGTGTGCGCGAGGAAGCTGCCAGGAGGCAAAGTGTGTG
This sequence comes from Anomaloglossus baeobatrachus, assembly GCF_048569485.1. Classification (NCBI taxonomy): domain Eukaryota; kingdom Metazoa; phylum Chordata; class Amphibia; order Anura; family Aromobatidae; genus Anomaloglossus; species Anomaloglossus baeobatrachus. The sequence goes on from NC_134356.1 coordinate 702,632,778, forward strand.
CGCGAGGAAGCTGCCAGGAGGCAGAGTGTGTGCGCGAGGAAGCTTCCAGGAGGCAGAGTGTGCGCGAGGAAGCTTCCAGGAGGCAGAGTGTGCGCGAGGAAGCTTCCAGGAGGCAGAGTGTGCGCGAGGAAGCTTCCAGGAGGCAGAGTGTGCGCGCGAGGAAGCTGCCAGGAGGCAGAGTGTGCGCGCGAGGAAGCTGCCAGGAGGCAGAGTGTGCGCGCGAGGAAGCTGCCAGGAGGCAGAGTGTGCGCGCGAGGAAGCTTCCAGGAGGCAGAGTGTGCGCGAGGAAGCTGCCAGGAGGCAGAGTGTGCGCGCGAGGAAGCTGCCAGGAGGCAGAGTGTGCGCGCGAGGAAGCTTCCAGGAGGCAGAGTGTGCGCGAGGAAGCTTCCAGGAGGCAGAGTGTGCGCGAGGAAGCTTCCAGGAGGCAGTGTGTGCGCGAGGAAGCTTCCAGGAGGCAGAGTGTGCGCGCGAGGAAGCTTCCAGGAGGCAAAGTGTGTGCGCGAGGAAGCTGCCAGGAGGCAGAGTGTGTGCGCGAGGAAGCTTCCAGGAGGCAGAGTGTGCGCGAGGAAGCTTCCAGGAGGCAGAGTGTGCGCGAGGAAGCTTCCAGGAGGCAGAGTGTGCGCGAGGAAGCTTCCAGGAGGCAGAGTGTGCGCGCGAGGAAGCTGCCAGGAGGCAAAGTGTGTGCGCGAGGAAGCTGCCAGGAGGCAGAGTGTGTGCGCGAGGAAGCTTCCAGGAGGCAGAGTGTGCGCGAGGAAGCTTCCAGGAGGCAGAGTGTGCGCGAGGAAGCTTCCAGGAGGCAGAGTGTGCGCGAGGAAGCTTCCAGGAGGCAGAGTGTGCGCGCGAGGAAGCTTCCAGGAGGCAGAGTGTGCGCGCGAGGAAGCTGCCAGGAGGCAGAGTGTGCGCGCGAGGAAGCTGCCAGGAGGCAGAGTGTGCGCGCGAGGAAGCTGCCAGGAGGCAGAGTGTGCGCGCGAGGAAGCTGCCAGGAGGCATAGTGTGCGCGCGAGGAAGCTGCCAGGAGGCAGAGTGTGCGCGCGAGGAAGCTGCCAGGAGGCAGAGTGTGCGCGCGAGGAAGCTGCCAGGAGGCAGAGTGTGCGCGCGAGGAAGCTGCCTGGCAGGTAAACGGATTGAAAAACTGTATTTGTTTATCGTGCCTGTAAAGCTGAAGAGGCTGATGTTTGGGTTTGAGGAGCAGTTCATGCAACATGTTTTAAAGGGAACCTGTGACCATTTTTTTCCCTATTAAACCAAAAGTCTCCCCTTCTGCAGCTCCTGGGCTGCTTTCTAGGAAGGTGCACCTTGCTGCAGACCCTAAAAAGAACTTTAATCTCGCATCTAATACAGCATCTTCAGACTTTCCGCTCAGGCCCGCGATAGGGGCACAGCGAATTGCGCCTGCGCGAGACTTCAGCAGCGTGGACGATGACGGGGGCATCGTCATCCATGTAAATCATGACGGGGGACGGCTAACAGGGGCAGAGGGAAGGACACGAGCTGAAAATGCCCATCTGGACAACACAAGTCATTTGCATAGGAAATGATGAGGTTTTATAAAGTTCTTTTGGGGGTCTTCAAGGGGGGGCAGCAACAAGGTGCACCTTCATAGAACGCAGCCCAGGAGCTGCAGAAGGGGAGACTTTTGGTTTAATAGGGAAAAAACTGGTGACAGGTTCCCTTTAATAAACTGCTGGACATTTATTGAACTGTGTGTTCCTATGCTACCTCGCATCGCAGCAAAAGCCAGTAAAACCCCCCAGTTGTGGTGTGTGAACTGGGTGCAACCTCCCACCACCCACAAATAGTGTTCTGCTGCATCTCGTACATCACGAGAATGACATAAGATTCCAACAACACATCCTCAGTGTTTCACTACGGAAACCAGGTTGTGAGCTTCTTCTTTGTGTCCCTGAGGACGCAGGGCTATCTGGCGAAACATGGTTGGATATCGTGGGTCTTTCCACCAGCGATCATCAAACAAATTATTCCCACAACCTCCTCCAAGTATCTTACCTGGGATTTGGGTATTCCATTAGGCATGTGTTCACCGTCCTGGACCCTGCTCTCGTGCGTAGCTGCAGGGTGGACAGGAATAGGGATTTCTCTTGGTTATATATTGGCTATTACACACCGTATAGGTGCGGTGTATACAGGATATGGGTGGACACGCTGTATATAGTTGTGATGTATACAGGATATGGGTGGACACACTGTATATAGGTGCGGTGTATACAGGATATGGGTGGACACGCTGTATATAGGTGCGGTGTATACAGGATATGGGTGGACACACTGTATATAGGTGCGGTGTATACAGGATATGGGTGGACACACTGTATATAGGTGCGGTGTATACAGGATATGGGTGGATACACTGTATATAGGTGTGGTGTATACAGGATATGGGTGGAAACGCTGTATATAGGTATGGTGTATACAGGATATGGGTGGACACACTGTATATAGGTGCAGTGTATACTGGATATGGGTTGACACGCTGTATATAGGTGCGGTGTATACAGGATATGGGTGGACACGCTGTATATAGGTGCGGTGTATACAGGATATGGGTGGACACGCTGTATATAGGTGCGGTGTATACAGGATATGGGTGGACACGCTGTATATAGGTGCGGTGTATACAGGATATGGGTGGACACGCTGTATATAGGTGCGGTGTATACAGGATATGGGTGGACACGCTGTATATAGGTACGGTGTATACAGGATATGGGTGGACACACTGTATATAGGTGCGGTGTATACAGGATATGGGTGGACACACTGTATATAGGTGCGGTGTATACAGGATATGGGTGGACACACTGTATATAGGTGCGGTGTATACAGGATATGGGTGGACACACTGTATATAGGTGCGGTGTATACAGGATACGGGTGAACACGCTGTATATAGGTGCGGTGTATACAGGATACGGGTGGACACGCTGTATATAGGTGCGGTGTATACAGGATACGGGTGGACACGCTGTATATAGGTGCGGTGTATACAGGATATGGGTGGACACGCTGTATATAGGTGCGGTGTATACAAGATATGGGTGGACACGCTGTATATAGGTGAGGTGTATACAGGATATGGGTGGACACGCTGTATATAGGTGCGGTGTATACAGGATACGGGTGGACACGCTGTATATAGGTGCGGTGTATACAGGATACGGGTGAACACGCTGTATATAGGTGTGTATACAGGATATGGGTGGACACACTGTATATAGGTGCGGTGTATACAGGATATGGGTGGACACACTGTATATAGGTGCGGTGTATACAAGATATGGGTGGACACGCTGTATATAGGTGAGGTGTATACAGGATATGGGTGGACACGCTGTATATAGGTGCGGTGTATACAGGATACGGGTGGACACGCTGTATATAGGTGCGGTGTATACAGGATACGGGTGAACACGCTGTATATAGGTGTGTATACAGGATATGGGTGGACACGCTGTATATAGGTGCGGTGTATACAGGATATGGGTGGACACACTGTATATAGGTGCGGTGTATACAGGATATGGGTGGACACACTGTATATAGGTGCGGTGTATACAGGATACGGGTGGACACACTGTATATAGGTGTGGTGTATACAGGATACGGGTGGACACACTGTATGTACAGTGTGTATGTATATATATATATATATATATATACATATATATATACACACACACTTTTAAACACTAGGGGGAGCAGATGCTGACATTTAATATGAAAATCTAGCGCACTGCTAGCGCACATATAACGGCAGCAGTAAGGGTGCGCGGCATCTGCTCACTTGTGTCTGATGTCTTCTCTCCTGGCTGTTTGCAAAAGGAATGAGGAGGATGAAGTTTAGGATCACAGGGCAGCACCAATTTGTTGATGACTGCAATATGATACGGAGATACACTGCTCAGTGGACTGTATCACACAAGGTCATTAGATACACAGATCAGGGGACTATCACACTGTGGACTGCATCTCACTTGATAGGATTAGATACATGGCTCATAAGACAATACTGTGATCAGAGCAGAGCCGACATGTCATTGCGGCTGTCAGATCACAGTAATCACAGGTCCATATACTAGTGCTGTGGCAGTGATTTCATCCAGTGATGTGTACTCGCTTCTGGATGAAGTCATCACCGCAGCCCTGGTGCTTCAACCTGGTGAGTGCTTATCAATAATTACAGAGATCTGAGCGGAGCTGTCATGTTATTGCATCTGCTCTGCTCAAGCACAGGTCTAGGCATCAGGTCTATGGCATGACTTCATGTAGTGGTCTGTACACGTCATTGGATGATGTCAGCGCTGGTGCCAGGACCTGTGCTCACCAATAATTACTGTGATGTGAGTGGAGCAGTTGCAATGATGTGATGGCTCTGCTCAGATCACAGTTATTACAGGTAACAGAGGGAATTCGTGGCCAGTTCATTACACTGTGCTGCAATTACATGAGTCTGGGCTCCACCTACAGTTGTGAACTGGCCATGCCAAGGTGTATGCTCAGTACACAGCTGATACGGCCACATCATAGGAGTTAGGGTAAGACCCTGACCGCAATCTCCTATGGCCTGGGGCTGCCGTATTTGCGGTGTATAAATATTGTGCTCTAACACTTGTACACTAAGAAATAAAACTGGCAGCCCACAATTGCTGAGTTAGAAAGTAATTAAAATAAAAAACCTTGCACTATTTAGTTTTTTATACTAACTTTTTAACATAAAGTCCAAAAACTAAAAAAAAATTGTGACCCATTCCCTTTAGATGAGCCTTTCATGCGACTTAGGATAAGAAACTAAACTAAAACTAGACACTGCATTTGCAGACACGTGTTTTAGGGTCTTTGCTCATCATCAGGGCAAATCGGGAGATCTAATTTGACTTGGCGAGAAGCCTCTCACAGGGAGTGCAAGGGAGGTATTTAGCGCACAGGACAGCGTGGCCAGTAGTGATGGGCGGACTCACAGATAACTGGGACCGGCGGCCCTAACCAGATTTGAAATAAAATCCGATTCCGGCCCAGGATTGATCCCGGGTATCTGGCCGGATTCCAGTCTATGGGAACCAGATTAAAAATGGTGGTAAAAGGGATAAGTAGAAAGGAGCAGGCACGCGATCTTTACCGAGGCTCCGGGTCGGCTGTAACTGCTCCTGCGGCCACCCATTCACTTCCAGGGCTGCGCATTAGCATTCATGCATATGCATTGCTTTCCCTGCACACCGGCGTCTGAGATTGGTTAGTCAGTCGCGCCCCGAAACACTGAGTGACAGTGTGTCAACTGACTGCTTCCAATCAAAGGCATGTGGGTTTTTTGTTTTAATTATTTAATTAAATAATTTAAAAAAAAAAACTATGGCGTGCTGTCCCCCCCCCAATTTTGATAACCAGCCATGATAAAGCTCCACAGCTAGGTGCTGGCATTCTCAGGCTGGGGAGACCCATGGTTATTAGGAGCCCCCTAGCCTAAAAATAGCAGCCTGCAGATGCCCAGGATTGACGCATTCATTAGATGCAACAATCCCAGCACTTTACTCGGCTCTTTAGGCCGCTCATTAGGCTCATCTCATATTCACTGCTTCCCTCGCCCACCAGCAAATATGATTGGTTGCCATCAGACATGCCCCCACGCTGAGTGACAGCTGTCAGACTGGGCGGGTCTATATCGTACAGTACAATAAATAATTTAAAAAAAGGCGTGTGATTCCCCCAATTTTAATACCCAGCCAAGATAAAGCCTCACAGCTTGGGGCTGGTATTCTCAGACTTGGTAGACCCACGTTATTGGGAGTCCCTAAGCCTAAAAATATCAGCCAGCAGCCGCCCGGTATTGCCACATCCATTAGATGCGACAGTCCTGGGACTTTACCAAGCTCATCCCGATTGCCCTGGTGCGGTGGCAATCGGGGTAATAAGGAGTTAATGGAAGCCCACAGCAGCCACTAAGTCCTAGCTTAGTGATGGCAGGCATCTATAAGACACACCCCCCATCACTAATCTGTATGTGAAAGTAAATAAACTCAAAGACCGAAAAATTCTTTATTTGAAATAAAAGACAAAAAATCCCCCTCTTTCACCATTTGATTAACCCCCCAAACATCCCTCAAGGTCCGACGTAATCCACATGAGGTCCCACGATGCTTCCAGTACTGCTACATCTGACACAACAAGTGCATAGAACAGGACTGCTCGCTGTGAGGTCCACGCAGCAACTGAAGTGAGCCGCACGATCAGCAGTGACTTCACTCAGGTTATCCGCGGCCACTGCTGGAGTCCTCCACCTGTGACAGCAATTCACCTGAGTGACTGAAGTGAGCTGCGCGACCAGCGGTGCTGTCACTCAGGTGACCTGTGACCGCAAATCAGGCCGCGACACAGAGACAGAGTCGCGCGATGACAGTGAACTCGGGTGAAGCTCTGACATCATAGCTGCGGGCCCCGCACTACTGCCTGTGTCGTGGCACTGACCTCAGAGGTTCACCAGAGCTCATTCTCATCGTGCAGCTCTGTCTGCTGTCAGCGGCCAGTCATGCTCTATGGTGCTGCTGTGACAGAACAGGGATGTAGCAGAGCTGAATCGCCGTGGCACCTTGTGTGGATTACTTTGTAGCTGCAAGGGTGTGTTGGGGTTAATTAAGTGGTGAATGAGTGTATTTTTGTGTATTTTATTCCAAATAAAGCATTTTTTTGGGTGTATGTGTTTGTTTACTTTCATTTACAGATTAGTGATGAGGTGGGGTCTCATAGACGACTGCCATGACTAATCTAGGACTTAGTGGCTGCTGTGGGCTGCCATTAACTCCTTATTACCCTGATTGCAACGGCACCAGGGCAATGGGAAGAGCTGGATCCAGCGCCAGAATTGGAGCATCTTATGGATGGGCCACTTCTGGGGAGGCTGTGGGCTGTTATTGTTAGGCTGGAAAGGGCCAAATAACGATGGGCTTTTCCACCCTAATAATATCAGCCCCAAGGTGTTTGCTGCACCTTGGCTGGTTTTAGAAAAATAGGGAGGGGACCCCATGTCATTTCTTTTTTTTTTTTTTTTTTTAAAAAAGTGTGTGGGATTCCCTCTAATTTTCAGACATCTGAGAGTCTGAGCCTGCAGCTGCTGCTGTACTTGTGCTGGATATGAAAAGTGTAAGGGACCCCACATCATTTTTTTTTACCCTCTATTGAGCTATTCTGTTACTTCTATCTATTCTATATGTTCTTTCTATTTCTATCTATTTATCTATTGTAGCTATCCATCAATTATCCTTTCCTATCATATTTTATTTCTCCTTTAACAAATGCACTGACAAAAACGCATTGAAAATCCATGCGTTTTTACGGCATTTTTTTTGTCAGAGTGTTTACAGCTTTCAAGTCTGCCAGAGGGTGCACTTTTTTGACAAATGTCAGCTGAACGATCGTCCGGCGGACAAACAACTAAAGTGCATGGAGACCTCTAGTCCTTCCCGTACAGATGATGGTTTGTTAGAATCATCCGGTCGCGGCTATCCTACGCCGTCCATGCTGAAGCGGTGTGAGGCGAAGGACAGGAGGGAAGATACAGCTGAAGATACAGATGAAGATACAGTCAGGACAAGGACCGCTGGCACAAACCCCCAGCTGTGAGAAGTCCGGTGAATGGACAGGTTTTCCATCCCCTGAGTGTAAAGAACAGAGTTTTATAACCGAGCTGTAAAGTATGTGACTCTGTACCCCCCCCCCCCTCCCGTCTCCACAACCCCCCCACGTATTGTGTAACTGCTTTTGTGAAACTGGTCACGAGTGAGTCCACTGAGGAAGTGCAAGGGTCGGATCAGCACTTTACTGATGAGTTTGGCATTTCCAGAATTTGTCACACAAAGCCTTATTAAACCGGAAAAAGTCAGATGATTCCCCACAAAAGATAATGTGCCGTGTTTACGAGAAGCACATTGTACACCGTCAGCTGCCCACCATAGCTTCCTCCAGGCTGAGGGATAGTGACCCTACAAATGGCGCCTTGTGGTCAGCCTGTCCTGCAGTGTGTGGATCCAGTGATCGCCCATCGCGCTCTATGGCCGGTAGGTGGGGACGGTATCTGCTCGATGGCACCTCTCATAGCGATTGGTAGCCTCTGTGACTGCGCTGACGGGCAACAAAGTAAGCAATAACCACAATGAGGATCAGCACCACAAGTACGATCCCAACCACGATCGGAACAGTCATATCCTTGGATCCATCGGAGCATTTCATCTCTGTGGAGATACAAACAAGTGACGTATTTTATATTGGGGATTACTATGTACATCTCAACAAGAAGAGGGCCCCCGTGCTAAATGGACCGAACCCCCGGAAGCTCAATGGCTGAGGAGAACTTTCCCATAGTGGAGCTCTCGTTTTTAGGATGAAATCTATGTCTTGGGAGAAAGCTCACCTGTTCCGTAGTTTCCTCCATCCAGTTTAAAGGCCTGAGCCTTGACGTGCATGATGGCTAAGCTCACATTGGAGGTCACTTCAATGTTCACTTTTTCACAAGAGAAGGAGCGTGCGAGAGGAGTGACCATGGCTTTCAGGCTGGAATTACCAAACTTCTCCGGCTCTGAAAAACAAAACTGGAATTTAGAGATTTCATATTCAGTATTCCAGAACTCGGGCAGCATTATTACACGATGATGATACACCCCAGAACACGGGCAGCATTATTACACAATGACGATACACCCCAGAACTCGGGCAGGATTATTACACGATGATGATACACCCCAGAACTCGGGCAGCATTATTACACGATGATGATACACCCCAGAAAAGGGGCAGGATTATTACACGATGACGATATACCCCAGAACACGGGCAGGATTATTACACGATGACGATATACCCCAGAACACGGGCAGGATTATTACACAATGACGATACACCCCAGAACACGGGCAGGATTATTACACAATGACGATACACCCCAGAACACGGGCAGGATTATTACACGATGACGATATACCCCAGAACACGGGCAGGATTATTACACGATGATGATATACCCCAGAACACGGGCAGGATTATTACACGATGACGATATACCCCAGAACACGGGCAGGATTTTTACACGATGACGATATACCCCAGAACACGGGCAGGATTATTACACAATTACGATACACCCCAGAACACGGGCAGGATTATTACACGATGACGATACACCCCAGAACTCGGGCAGGATTATTACACGATGATGATATACCCCAGAACACGGGCAGCATTATTACACGATGATGATACACCCCAGAACACGGGCAGCATTATTACACGATGATGATACACCCCAGAACACGGACAGGATTATTACACGATGACGATACACCCCAGAACATGGGCAGCATTATTACACGATGACGATATACCCCAGAACACGGGCAGGATTATTACACGATGACGATATACCCCAGAACACGGGCAGGATTATTACACGATGACGATATACCCCAGAACACGGGCAGAATTATTACACGATGATGATATACCCCAGAACACGGGCAGGATTATTACACGATGGCGATATACCCCAGAACACGGGCAGGATTATTACACGATGATGATACACCCCAGAACACGGGCAGGATTATTACACGATGACGATACACCCCAGAACACGGGCAGGATTATTACACAATGATGATACACCCCAGAACATGGGCAGCATTATTACACGATGATGATACACCCCAGAACACGGGCAGGATTATTACACGATGACGATACACCCCAGAACACGGGCAGCATTATTACACGATGACGATACACCCCAGAACACGGGCAGCATTATTACACGATGACGATACACCCCAGAACACGGGCAGCATTATTACCCGATGACGATATACCCCAGAACACGGGCAGGATTATTACACGATGACGATACACCCCAGAACACGGGCAGGATTATTACACGATGACGATACACCCCAGAACACGGGCAGGATTATTACACGATGACGATACACCCCAGAACACGGGCAGGATTATTACACGATGATGATATACCCCAGAACACGGGCAGGATTATTACACGATGATGATACACCCCAAAACACGGGCAGCATTATTACATGATGATGATACACCCCAGAACACGGGCAGCATTATTACACGATGATGATACACCCCAGAACACGGGCAGCATTATTACACGATGATGATACACCCCAGAACACGGGCAGAATTATTACACGATGATGATACACCCCAGAACACGGGCAGGATTATTACACGATGATGATACACCCCAGAACAAGGCAGGATTATTACACAATGACGATACACCCCAGAACACGGGCAGGATTATTACACGATGATGATACACCCCAGAACACGGGCAGGATTATTACACGATGATGATACACCACAGAACACGGGCAGGATTATTACACGATGATGATACACCACAGAACACGGGCAGGATTATTACACGATGATGATACACCACAGAACACGGGCAGGATTATTACACGATGATGATACACCCCAGAACACGGGCAGGATTATTACACGATGATGATACACCCCAGAACATGGGCAGGATTATTACACAATGACGATACACCACAGAACATGGGCAGGATTATTACACGATGACGATACACCCCAGAACACGGGCAGGATTATTACACGATGATGATACACCCCAGAACACGGGCAGGATTATTACACGATGATGATACACCCCAGAACACGGGCAGGATTATTACATGATGATGATATACCCCAGAACAGGGGCAGAATTATTACACAATGACGATACACCCCAGAACATGGGCAGGATTATTACATGATGATACACCCCAGAACATGGTGGTCATTTTGGTGGTCATTCATGTTTTACCTAAACTCTTCAGAGTTATATTAACCTCACTCAGGAAGAAGTTGTTGTCCTTGGTATCCTGTGGAGATATAAAATGTCGTTATCAGCAAATTTCTGTGTTGTTTCCGCCCTTCACCCAGTTTGTGTTCTGGATAGCTGCGTATTGCCAGGTAGTGCCTATATGAGATCGCTCTTCCCCCTTTTTTCCCGGTACGTTACCCTGGTGTCCCACCTACCACACCTTGGTCTTTCACCTCCATACCTGGCTGAATGTGATGGTGACTTGTCCTTGTGGGAAGGTCAGGCTCAGCCAGGCTTTCTCTGCAGAGCAGTTTCCAGAAGCTTCTGTGCCCGGCTCCGGGAGGTTCACAATCTGAGTAGGGAATGGTGCAATTACTGGATAGCGCATTACAACCCAAAGGTCCCGTGAAGCTTCTGCTCCTCTGACACTTCAATTTCCATATTTTTCATTTCTGTTTGATTTTTCTCGTGTCACCCTTGTGTTACATCATGTCTTATAGTCTATCTCGAGCTTAGTGTATCCCCTCCACCAGGGCTCCCCTAGTAATGGCGTATCCCCTCCACCAGGGCTCCCCTAGTTATGGCGTATCCCCTCCACCAGGGCTCCCCTAGTGATGGCGTATCCCCTCCACCAGGGCTCCCCTAGTTATGGCGTATCCCCTCCACCAGGGCTCCCCTAGTGATGGCGTATCCCCTCCACCAGGGCTCCCCTAGTGATGGCGTATCCCCTCCACCAGGGCTCCCCTAGTGATGGCGTATCCCCTCCACCAGGGCTCCCCTGGCTCCCCTAGTGATGGCGTATCCCCTCCACCAGGGCTCCCCTAGTGATGGCGTATCCCCTCCACCAGGGCTCCCCTAGTGATGGCGTATCCCCTCCACCAGGGCTCCCCTAGTGATGGCGTATCCCCTCCACCAGGGCTCCCCTAGTGATGGCGTATCCCCTCCACCAGGGCTCTGCTAGTGATGGCGTATCCCCTCCACCAGGGCTCCCCTAGTGATGGCGTATCCCCTCCACCAGGGCTCTGCTAGTGATGGTGTATCCCCTCCACCAGGGTTCCCCTAGTGATGGCGTAGCCCCTCCACCAGGGCTCCCCTAGTGATGGCATATCCCCTCCACCAGGGTTCCCCTAGTGATGGCGTATCCCCTCCACCAGGGCTCCCCTAGTGATGGCGTATCCCCTCCACCAGGGCTCCCCTAGTGATGGCGTATCCCCTCCACCAGGGCTCCCCTAGTGATGACGTATCCCCTCCACCAGGGATCCCCTAGTGATGGCGTATCCCCTCCACCAGGGTTCCCCTAGTGATGGCGTATCCCCTCCACCGGGCTCCCCTAGTGATGGCGTATCCCCTCCACCAGGGCTCCCCTAGTGATGGCGTATCCCCTCCACCAGGGCTCCCCTAGTGATGACGTATCCCCTCCACCAGGGATCCCCTAGTGATGGCGTATCCCCTCCACCAGGGCTCCCCTAGTGATGGCGTATCCCCTCCACCGGGCTCCCCTAGTGATGGCGTATCCCCTCCACCAGGGCTCCCCTAGTGATGACTCGGGAGCGCTGAGGGGCTCACAAGTACCCACCAGCTTTGTGCATTGGTACCAGGTTTAGCAAACTGCTTTGAGGAGGAGGTCTGCAGATGGTGACGTTGGTGAGACGCTTGGAGACCACTTATACCGGGTCATTAGTGGGGGTCTGCAGCAGGTGTAATCGGCCTATAAATCGGTAACGTTTTCCCTGCCTTGTTATCTTCAGTTTGATCCCGACTTCTCCAGTCACATCCAGAGCTGCCAACTGTTCAGCTCCAACTGTGAAACGTCCCCCTGAGCCCCCACAATGGACTGCAGTTTTGTCATAGACAATAAACAGCTTTGGATGTGATTAGAGGACCAGCTACAATGGTACAAGATAAATAATTCCATCAATTTACATATAAAATTAGGTGTAGATTTAAAGTTGTTTTTCATCCCCTTTTCTTAATATATGTAATAGTAAGAGTATAATCAACCTAAATCTGACTTTTCATCCACTGTATGTACATTGCCTTTGTAGGGTGAGGACGTGGAGACGCCCAGTGGAATAGTCTGAGAGCTGTCTGGTCCAGCCACGTCGCCTGAAGTCTGATAGCCTTTGTGTTGTAGTTTGGCGCATGCGCAATGACGATGGGTGGATTTTGCTCTGTGCTTACACTGGTGGGTTGTCCTGGCTTTATCTACACCAGAGCCCGGCATCCTGCACTGGTGGGTTGTCCTGGCTTTATCTACACCCGAGCCCAGCATCCTACACTGGTGGGTTGTCCTGGCTTTATCTACACTAGAGCCCGTCATCCTTCACTGGTGGGTTGCCCTGGCTTTATCTACACCAGAGCCCGGCATCCTGCACTGGTGGGTTGTCCTGGCTTTATCTACACCAGAGCCTGGCATCCTGCACTGGTGGGTTGTCCTGGCTTTATCTACACCAGAGCCCGGCATCCAGCACTGGTGGGTTATCCTGGCTTTATCTACACCAGAGCCTGGCATCCTGCACTGGTGGGTTGTCCTGGCTTTATCTACACCAGAGCCCGGCATCCTGCACTGGTGGGTTGCCCTGGCTTTATCTACACCAGAGCCCACCATCCTTCACTGGTGTGTTGCCCTGGCTTTATCTAAATCTTTATCTGGCTTTTTATAAAAAGATTATTTTTAATCTTCTCAGATTCCTTAATAACAGGGTCGGTACCGCAGGACTGGCGCATAGCAAATGTGGTGCCAATATTCAAAAAGGGGACAAAAACTGAGCCGGGAAATTATAGGCCGGTAAGTTTAACCTCTATGGTTGGTAAAATCCTTGAGGGTTTCTTGAGAGATGCTATACTGGAGTATCTCAAGAAAAATAACCTTATGACAGAGATCAACATGGGTTTATGAGGGATCGATCCTGTCACACTGATCAGCTTCTATGAAGAGGTAAGTTCAAGCCTGGACCAGGGAAATGCAGTGGATGTTGTGTATATGGACTTTTCAAAAGCTTTTGATACGGTGCCACACAAAAGGTTGGTACATAAAATGAGAATAATGGGGATAGGGGAAAATATGTGTAACTGGGTTAAAAACTGGCTCAGTGATAGGAAACAAAGGGTGGTTATTAATGGTACGTACTCGGACTGGGTCTCAGTTCATAGTGGGGTACCACAGGGGTCAGTATTGGGCCCGCTTCTTTTCAACATATTTATAAATGACCTTGTTGGGGGCATGCGGAGTAGAATTTCAATATTTGCAGATGATACTAAACTCTGCAGGGTAATCAATACAGAGGAGGATAATTTTATATTACAGGGAGATTTATGTAAATTGGAGGATTGGGCTGAGAAGTGGCAATTGAAGTTTAATGTAGATAAATGTAGGGTCATGCACTTGGGTAGAGGAAATAACATTTATGATTATGTACTTAATTGTAGAACACTGGGTAAAACAGGCACAGAAAAAGACTTGGGTGTATGGGTGGATGGTAAACTTCACTTTAGTGGCCAGTGTCAGGCAGCTGCTGCCAGGGCTAATAAAATAATGGGATGTATTAAAAGAGGTATAAGTGTTCATGAAAAAAATATAGTTCTACCTCTGTACAAGTCACTAGTGCGACCGCACTTATATACTGTGTACAATTCTGGTCACCGATATATAAGAAGGACATAGCTGAACTGGAGAGGGTGCAGAGAAGACCACCAAGATTATTAGAGGAATGGGGGGGCTGCAATACCAAGACAGGAAAAACGAAGGCTTAGGGGGGATCTAATCACAATGTATAAATATATGAGGGGACAGTACAGAGACCTTTCCAAAGATCTCTTTACACCTAGGCCTGCGACTGGAACACGGGGGCATCCGCTACGTCTTGAGGAAAGAAGGTTTAATCATAATCACAGACGAGGATTCTTTACTGTACGAGCAGTGAGACTATGGAACTCTCTGCTGCATGATGTTGTAATGAGTGATTCACTACTAACATTAAGCAGAGCCTGGACGCCTTTCCTGAAAAATGTAATATTACCAGTTATGTATATTAGATTTTATGACAGGGTGTTGATCCAGGGAACTAGTCTGATGCCGGATGTGGACGAAGGAAGGACATTTTTCCCCATTAGAACTTGTTTGCCACATTGGGGTTTTTTGCCTTCCTCTGGATCAACATGTTAGGCTACGGGTTGAACTAGATGGACTTAGAGTCTCCCTTCAACCTTAAAAACTATGATACTATGATACACCCGGCATCCTGCACTGGTGGGTTGTCCTGGCTTTATCTACACCAGAGCCCGTCATCCTTCACTGGTGGGTTGCCCTGGCTTTATCTACACCAGAGCCCGGCATCCTGCACTGGTGGGTTGTCCTGGCTTTATCTACACCAGAGCCTGGCATCCTGCACTGGTGGGTTGTCCTGGCTTTATCTACACCAGAGCCCGGCATCCAGCACTGGTGGGTTATCCTGGCTTTATCTACACCAGAGCCTGGCATCCTGCACTGGTGGGTTGTCCTGGCTTTATCTACACCAGAGCCCGGCATCCTGCACTGGTGGGTTGTCCTGGCTTTATCTACACCCGAGCCCAGCATCCTGCACTGGTGGGTTGTCCTGGCTTTATCTACACCAGAGCCCGGCATCCTGCACTGGTGGGTTGTCCTGGCTTTATCTACACCAGAGCCTGGCATCCTGCACTGGTGGGTTGTCCTGGCTTTATCTACACCAGAGCCAGGCATCCTGCACTGGTGGGTTGTCCTGGCTTTATCTACACCAGAGCCCGGCATCCTGCACTGGTGTGTTGTCCTGGCATTATCTACACCAGAGCCCACCATCCTACACTGGTGGGTTGCCCTGGCTTTATCTACACCAGAGCCCGGTATCCTGCACTGGTGGGTTGCACTGGCTTTATGTACACCAGAGCCCGGCATCCTGCACTGGTGGGTTGTCCTGGCTTTATCTAAACCAGAGCCCGGCATCCTGCACAGGTGTGTTGTCCTGGCTTTATCTACACCAGAGCCCGGCATCCTGCACTGGTGGGTTGTCCTGGCTTTATCTACATCAGAGCCCACCATCCTACACTGGTGGGTTGCCCTGGCTTTATCTACACCAGAGCTCGGCATCCTGCACTGGTGGGTTGTCCTAGCTTTATCGACACCATAGCCCGGCATCCTGCACTGGTGTGTTGCCCTGGCTTTATCGACACCCGAGCCCACCATCCTGCAAGAAAAGGATTCCTAGTACAAGAAGACACAGCTTCACCGCGCATGCGCCAGGCAGACAACGGTGCATGTCTGAGTTTTCAGATGGGCTGGAGATGTACCCTACCCTCAGTCATGTGGCTCAAGCCAAACTGGGCACATGTGGAGATCAGTCCTCCTTGTAGCAGCTCCACCTTGAATCCTCCGTGGTAATATACTTACGGCGCATGCTGTTCCTATCTTCAGACCTCCTCACTCTTACAATGACACAACATAAAGTGGAGAAGTTGCAGATGTTCTCACGTAGTTCCCCTTTTCTATTGCTATCGCATTGTACACGACATGGAGGTACATTTTTAAAACACGACTGAGGACTGACGTGATGGCGAGCTGCTGATGTCCGAAAGACGTAACAATATTACTCATTTCCAGCACTTTAGAAGTCGCGTGACTTTCCTCCTATTTCATCTGCAACGACTGTCAGATGCCAAAGGAGGAGAAACAACGGCACAAATAAGCAGATTCTCCGATTCACAACTTTACCCTTACTGCAATATTGTATATGATAATGACCAGTAGAAAAGCCCTCAAGTTACCTCTGACTTTCTTGTATCATTATATGATATTTTGAAGGACGCTGTTATCCTCAAGCATACACCTGCGGTGCCATTGACAAAATATTCAGTAGATGGAGGCATCGTGGTGACGGGAAGTGACGTCTGGTTGGTATGGGCGGTGGGATGAGGCGTGGATGTGTGATTGGTATGGGCGGTGGGATGAGGTGTGGATGTGTGATTGGTGTGGGCGGTGGGATGAGGTGTGGATGTGTGATTGGTGTGGGCGGTGGGATGAGGTGTAGTAGTGTGGACAGTAGTATGAGGCATAGTGGTGTGGTTAGTGTGGATAGTGGTATGAGGCATAGTGGTGTGGTTGGTGTGGACAGTGGTATGAGGCATAGTGGTGTGGTTGGTGTGGACAGTGGTATGAGGCATAGTGGTGTGGTTGGTGTGGACAGTGGTATGAGGCATAGTGGTGTGGTTGGTGTGGACAGTGGTATGAGGCATAGTGGTGTGGTTAGTATGGACAGTAGTTTGCGGTGTAGTTGTGTGTGTTGTTGAGTGTGTTGTGGTGCGGCGTGTAGTCGTTTTCCATGGCCACCACCGATATGGTGCAATCGCGTTTCTTCGAGCAGGTGCAGGATCTTGGTCACTACAAGAAGCTGTAAAACAAGCATAGAAGGAGTTGAGGTTAATGACAGACATAACCCTGAAGTCCATATTTCTCCAGTGGTGGCCCATTCCACGTCTCTCTTTATCCCATATCTATATAATACAGTACTATATACTCCAGCTATTCACATAAGCATAGAGAACAAAAATAGAAGAGAAATGTCTGAGGACTTGAGAACCAAAATTGTTGAAAAATATCAACAGTCTCAAAGATACAAGTCCATCGCCAGAGATCTTGATGTTCCTTTGTCCATAGTGCGCAATATAATCAAAAAGTTTACACCCCATGGTGCTGTAGCTAAACTCCCTGGACATGGACATCAGAGAAAAACAAATGAAAGGTTGCAACGCAGGATAG
This sequence comes from Anomaloglossus baeobatrachus, assembly GCF_048569485.1. NCBI lineage: Eukaryota > Metazoa > Chordata > Amphibia > Anura > Aromobatidae > Anomaloglossus > Anomaloglossus baeobatrachus. Next base: position 702,650,408 of record NC_134356.1, read on the forward strand.
TCCAGACGATGGATAAGGCTCACTCAAGATCGAGAGAAATTCAAGCTGTCCTGCAGGTTTGAGGGCATCAGTGTCAGCGCGGACTATCCGCGATTCAGGAGGATCCCACTGCTGGCACACAGACAAAAAAAGCCAAAATGTACGTGAGTAACCAAAATCCTTTTGGGACAACATCTTGAGGACAGATGAGACCAAGATAGAGCTTTATGGTAAAGCCATCATTCTACTGGTTACTGAAAATGGAATGAGGCCCACAAAGTAAAGAACACAGCACCTACAGTCATACATGGTGGTCAGAGATGTTCGGCTGCCTCTGGCACTGGGTGCGGTGACTGTGTGCAAGACATTGTGAAATCTGAAGATTCGAGGTGGCAGTATAGTGCCCAGTGTCAGAAAGCTGGGTACAGTCCTAGGTCAGGGGTCTCCAGCAGGACAATAACCCCAAACACTTCCAGATACCCCCGAAATGAAAGGAAATAAAGCGCTGGAGAGTCCTGAATTGGCAGCAATGAGTCCGGACCTAAACCCCATTCACACCTGTGGAGAGATCTGAAAAGTGGGAGACAAGAAGGTGCCTTCTGTGAGGATTATGATGAGGGATATTATGAGAAATATGAGGATTATGATATTCACACATGTCACCTAGTTGTCACATTACATTTGCAGACCCCCAAAGCAGTTCCTGAGCCAGCAAGTCCCCCTGCCGAAGGACTTGTCCCGCTCAGAAGATAGGTGGAGAACTTCAAGTTTACAACCAAGCCTCAAAGGACAAGGCCAGACTGGACCGGGTCAATGAGTTACAATATTGGGGAGTGCGTTGCACCCACAAATTAGGCAGGCATATTTCCAGATTCCTGACAGCAAGATGCACGTCACACATATTTCCGTTAAATTGTGAGACGTGCGTATTCATAAATAATAATTGGCTGTAGAAGGCCCACAGACATCCCGTATTTCCTATCTATGGATAGATAAAATCCTGATGGGAACTATAATATTCATATCTTCCGTGTGAGGCGCTCAGTGGTGGAGATATGGGGAAAACTGAAAATGCATATCCTTTTGGAAGCTAAAAAAGGCACACCGATGCCCAGCACAGTCTTAGGTCACAAGAGGGATGGGACATGGTGGGAACGTAGGTTCTTAAAAACCAGAACGGACATCTTGTGGGTGTTCTCTGAGAGGTCACGTGCGATAAACACGCGAGGAGTCCCAGGAAAACCTATGGCTCCAGAGCACCCCCCTGTGCCAGACAACATCAGGCCTATTCATGAGGAACAAGGTCACTGATCCATCTCTGTATCTGTTTGTAACCACGTCTTATCTATAACTGTACTTAATCAGTAAATCCCATCCTGTATATAGTGTATTATCTAGTGTGCCCTCACGGCCATTACATATAAAATTTAATCTTGAGCTGTTGCTTTTATCTTGATTCCCGAACTCCATGTCCGTGAGCTCGGCTTAGTATTACACGCTACTTGGGCTGGTTTCTGGCTCGATATAGTCCTGCTAAGACCAGGCCTATATCTAACGAGGAACTGGTGGCAGTCTACCACACTGTACCCGACTGGCAGAAGTCTGTTCCACTGGGGCTAGTGGAAAGTGCCTGTTGGGGTTTTGGGAAAGCTAGAGGTCGTGCGGACTACTCAGTTCCCCTTCCCGTGCCTCCCTGTGCCAGCGGGAACAGGAGGTATCAGTGCTGTATTGTGCCAAGAGGACCTTACCTACCACTTGGGGGAGCAGAATGTTGTATGTTGGCGGAAGTGACAAGGTCGTATCGCGTGGCTCCGACGCATTAGAGACATCTGGGTGGGGCAGAAAGGTGCGGTTTCGTCACAGATTGACATGGTCGCGACCAAGGGGAGGGACGTCCAAATGACCCCCCGCTTGGTTTGTGACACCTTCAAATATGAGAGACCTGGAGACGTTTATAAAGAAGAGTCCAAGATTCCAGGTGAGAGGAGGAAGAAGCTGTGGACGGGTGAGGAGGCGACTGATGGAAGGGATTTATTCCAGAGGGTAAAGGGTGAGAAAGAAGGGTTAAGAGGAGGGGGCAAATATTGTGTCCGGACCATTTTGGGGGTATTATGTGAAATTCTGTCCAATTTTTCTTTATTTTGTCTTTGCTTTTCCAAGACACACAAAGAAAATAACCATGTGTATAACAAAATGTGGGTAATTGTAATAATATTCTGGGAGAAATACTTCATTTTCTTGAACAATTTCAAGGTTACCAGCACTTTCGGCCATGAATGTATGTTCCTGTGATGGTGACACTTAAAAATTACTCCAAGGAAGGGAGAAGAGAACGTTACCCAATTTTAGTGGTATCTTTACCCCTCTGTGGACTCTTGTACTGGAGTCCTTTTTAGCGAACACCTTCAAACGTCAGCACACAGAAGATGATTTACCCTGGAATGCGAGAAGTTGGGGGAAGACACTTAGAGAAACGATTATGCTCCAAGACATGGACAGCAGCAGCAAAGCCAAGATGATGGGTGGGACGACAGAGTTATGGTAGCCCCTGACTGCTCCACGGCACCATCTTAGGAGTAAGATGTTCCTGGACAACACCATGAGGGGTGTTCAATACCTTATCTAGGCCACCATGTTCTGTCAGTGTTTGTGAGCTTTCTGTGTATGTGCAGACATGTCTGAGCGAGCCTCAGACACAGGAGAGGTTCAGTGGAATGAAAGCAGCACTGCGTGGCTCTAACAAGAAAGTGAGGGGCTGCCGTCTGCGATTATATTCCTTACAAAGTAAGATAAGCAGCCTAAAGAAATCCATGAAAGCATGATTGCAGTGTGTGAGGATGAAGCACCTTCCTACTATCAAGTAAAGTCTGGGGCCAAGCAGTTGAAATGGGGTAGGGAATCAATCTTAATAGAAGATGACCCCGATTCAAGGTCACCTGTCGAAGCATCTTCAGAGGACATGTGCCGTAAAGACACAGTGTCTTATTCGGGGTGAAGTTGATTTCTTATTTGAGTTCTTATTCGGGGTGAAGTTGGTTTCTTATTCGATTTCTTATTCGGGGTGAAGTTGGTTTCTTATTCGATTTCTTATTCGGGGTGAAGTTGGTTTCTTATTTGATTTCTTATTCGGGGTGAAGTTGGTTTCTTATTTGAGTTCTTATTCGGGGTGAAGTTGGTTTCTTATTCGATTTCTTATTCGGGGTGAAGTTGGTTTCTTATTTGATTTCTTATTCGGGGTGAGGTTGGTTTCTTATTCATTCAGTTTCTTATTCGGGGTGAAGTTGGTTTCTTATTCGATTTCTTATTCGGGGTGAAGTTGGTTTCTTATTTGATTTCTTATTCGGGGTGAGGTTGGTTTCTTATTCATTCAGTTTCTTATTCGGGGTGAAGTTGGTTTCTTATTCATTCAGTTTCTTATTCGGGGTGAAGTTGGCTTCTTATTCGATTTCTTATTCGGGATGAAGTTGGTTTCTTATTCAATTTCTTATTCGGGATGAAGTTGGTTACTAATTCGATTTCTTATTCGGGGTGAAGTTGGTTTCTTATTCGATTTCTTATTCGGGGTGAAGTTGGTTTCTTATTCAATTTCTTATTCGGGATGAAGTTGGTTACTAATTCGATTTCTTATTCGGGGTGAAGTTGGCTTCTTATTCGATTTCTTATTCGGGGTGAAGTTGGCTTCTTATTCGATTTCTTATTCGGGGTGAAGTTGGTTTCTTATTTGATTTCTTATTCGGGGTGAAGTTGGTTTCTTATTCGATTTCTTATTCGGGGTGAAGTTGGTTTCTTATTCATTCAGTTTCTTATTTGGGGTGAAGTTGGTTTCTTATTCGTTCAGTTTCTTATTCGCGGTGAAGTTGGTTTCTTATTTGATTTCTTATTTGGGGTGAAGTTGGTTTCTTATTTGATTTCTTATTTGGGGTGAAGTTGGTTTCTTATTCATTCAGTTTCTTATTCGGGGTGAAGTTGGTTTCTTATTCATTCAGTTTCTTATTCGGGGTGAAGTTGGTTTCTTATTCGTTCAGTTTCTTATTCGGGGTGAAGTTGGTTTCTTATTCGTTCAGTTTCTTATTCGGGGTGAAGTTGGTTTCTTATTCGATTTCTTATTCGGGATGAAGTTGGTTTCTTATTCAATTTCTTATTCGGGATGAAGTTGGTTACTAATTCGATTTCTTATTCGGGGTGAAGTTGGTTTCTTATTCGATTTCTTATTCGGGGTGAAGTTGGTTTCTTATTCAATTTCTTATTCGGGATGAAGTTGGTTACTAATTCGATTTCTTATTCGGGGTGAAGTTGGCTTCTTATTCGATTTCTTATTCGGGGTGAAGTTGGTTTCTTATTCATTCAGTTTCTTATTTGGGGTGAAGTTGGCTTCTTATTCGATTTCTTATTCGGGGTGAAGTTGGTTTCTTATTCGATTTCTTATTCGGGGTGAAGTTGGTTTCTTATTCAATTTCTTATTCGGGGTGAAGTTGGTTTCTTATTTGATTTCTTATTCGGGGTGAAGTTGGTTTCTTATTCGATTTCTTATTCGGGGTGAAGTTGGTTTCTTATTCATTCAGTTTCTTATTTGGGGTGAAGTTGGTTTCTTATTCGTTCAGTTTCTTATTCGCGGTGAAGTTGGTTTCTTATTTGATTTCTTATTTGGGGTGAAGTTGGTTACTAATTCGATTTCTTATTCGGGGTGAAGTTGGCTTCTTATTCGATTTCTTATTCGGGGTGAAGTTGGCTTCTTATTCGATTTCTTATTCGGGGTGAAGTTGGTTTCTTATTTGATTTCTTATTCGGGGTGAAGTTGGTTTCTTATTCGATTTCTTATTCGGGGTGAAGTTGGTTTCTTATTCATTCAGTTTCTTATTTGGGGTGAAGTTGGTTTCTTATTCGTTCAGTTTCTTATTCGCGGTGAAGTTGGTTTCTTATTTGATTTCTTATTCGGGGTGAAGTTGGTTTCTTATTTGATTTCTTATTTGGGGTGAAGTTGGTTTCTTATTTGATTTCTTATTCGGGATGAAGTTGGTTACTAATTCGATTTCTTATTCGGGGTGAAGTTGGTTTCTTATTCGATTTCTTATTCGGGGTGAAGTTGGCTTCTTATTCGATTTCTTATTCGGGGTGAAGTTGGTTTCTTATTTGATTTCTTATTCGGGGTGAAGTTGGTTTCTTATTCGATTTCTTATTCGGGGTGAAGTTGGTTTCTTATTCATTCAGTTTCTTATTTGGGGTGAAGTTGGTTTCTTATTCGTTCAGTTTCTTATTCGCGGTGAAGTTGGTTTCTTATTTGATTTCTTATTTGGGGTGAAGTTGGTTTCTTATTTGATTTCTTATTTGGGGTGAAGTTGGTTTCTTATTCATTCAGTTTCTTATTCGGGGTGAAGTTGGTTTCTTATTCATTCAGTTTCTTATTCGGGGTGAAGTTGGTTTCTTATTCGTTCAGTTTCTTATTCGGGGTGAAGTTGGTTTCTTATTCGTTCAGTTTCTTATTCGGGGTGAAGTTGGTTTCTTATTCGATTTCTTATTCGGGATGAAGTTGGTTTCTTATTCAATTTCTTATTCGGGATGAAGTTGGTTACTAATTCGATTTCTTATTCGGGGTGAAGTTGGTTTCTTATTCGATTTCTTATTCGGGGTGAAGTTGGTTTCTTATTCAATTTCTTATTCGGGATGAAGTTGGTTACTAATTCGATTTCTTATTCGGGGTGAAGTTGGCTTCTTATTCGATTTCTTATTCGGGGTGAAGTTGGTTTCTTATTCATTCAGTTTCTTATTTGGGGTGAAGTTGGCTTCTTATTCGATTTCTTATTCGGGGTGAAGTTGGTTTCTTATTCGATTTCTTATTCGGGGTGAAGTTGGTTTCTTATTCAATTTCTTATTCGGGGTGAAGTTGGTTTCTTATTTGATTTCTTATTCGGGGTGAAGTTGGTTTCTTATTCGATTTCTTATTCGGGGTGAAGTTGGTTTCTTATTCATTCAGTTTCTTATTTGGGGTGAAGTTGGTTTCTTATTCGTTCAGTTTCTTATTCGCGGTGAAGTTGGTTTCTTATTTGATTTCTTATTTGGGGTGAAGTTGGTTACTAATTCGATTTCTTATTCGGGGTGAAGTTGGCTTCTTATTCGATTTCTTATTCGGGGTGAAGTTGGCTTCTTATTCGATTTCTTATTCGGGGTGAAGTTGGTTTCTTATTTGATTTCTTATTCGGGGTGAAGTTGGTTTCTTATTCGATTTCTTATTCGGGGTGAAGTTGGTTTCTTATTCATTCAGTTTCTTATTTGGGGTGAAGTTGGTTTCTTATTCGTTCAGTTTCTTATTCGCGGTGAAGTTGGTTTCTTATTTGATTTCTTATTCGGGGTGAAGTTGGTTTCTTATTTGATTTCTTATTTGGGGTGAAGTTGGTTTCTTATTTGATTTCTTATTCGGGATGAAGTTGGTTACTAATTCGATTTCTTATTCGGGGTGAAGTTGGTTTCTTATTCGATTTCTTATTCGGGGTGAAGTTGGCTTCTTATTCGATTTCTTATTCGGGGTGAAGTTGGTTTCTTATTTGATTTCTTATTCGGGGTGAAGTTGGTTTCTTATTCGATTTCTTATTCGGGGTGAAGTTGGTTTCTTATTCATTCAGTTTCTTATTTGGGGTGAAGTTGGTTTCTTATTCGTTCAGTTTCTTATTCGCGGTGAAGTTGGTTTCTTATTTGATTTCTTATTTGGGGTGAAGTTGGTTTCTTATTTGATTTCTTATTTGGGGTGAAGTTGGTTTCTTATTCATTCAGTTTCTTATTCGGGGTGAAGTTGGTTTCTTATTCATTCAGTTTCTTATTCGGGGTGAAGTTGGTTTCTTATTCGTTCAGTTTCTTATTCGGGGTGAAGTTGGTTTCTTATTCGTTCAGTTTCTTATTCGGGGTGAAGTTGGTTTCTTATTCGTTCAGTTTCTTATTCGGGGTGAAGTTGGTTTCTTATTCGTTCAGTTTCTTATTCGGGGTGAAGCTGGTTTCTTATTCGTTCAGTTTCTTGTTTGGGGTGAAGTTGGTTTCTTATATGTTCAGTTTTCCCCTGCCCATCCTGTGATGTACTGTATGTATGTCAGTGTGCACGGTGTGTGGCCATGTCTGTTAGTGACGGCCATCATGCAGTGCATCCTGCAGAGCTACATGCTGTCTGGAGGAGCTGGATGCAGACAAGCGGGAGGTGAATAAGGCTGGTGCCGACTTCTCCATTTTAAAAATATCTAATGTGTGTGTGTGTTTGTGTATGTGTGTGTGCAGGTATGATGTTTGTCTATGTATGTCAGTATATGTGACTGTGTATACCGTATATTTTTGTCTTTCTATGTATTTTTGTTTATGTTTGTCTTTTTGTGTACTTTTGTGAATTTGTATTCAAATATGTATATGTACGTATGCCTGTATGTGTACGTATCTGTATCTGTGTATATGTACGTATGCCTGTATTTGTACATATGCCTGTATGTGTACGTATGCCTGTATGTGTACATATCTGTGTATGTGTGTGTCTGCGTGTGCTTGGGGTCCACTGAGACTCTATTGCCCGGGGCCCACAAAAACTTGGAGCCGTCCCTGCCTGTGTCTGTTAGTAAATGTTTGGAGTTTTCTCACTCACGTGATGTTTAAGGCCCTGTGCGCACACTCCGTTTTTACCCTTTTATTTTTGCGTTTTTGCTGCAGAAATTTCTTTAGAAAATGGCTGTAACCTTTCTGCAGACATTCCCTACCAAAACCTGTGGAAAAAAATGATCTGTGCGCACGCTGCGTTTCTTTCTCAAGAAAATTCTTCCTGTAGATTTTCTTGATAAAAAGAATTGCGTTTTCCTGCGTTATTTCCGCGGTATTTCACATGTTTCAGGACATAATGTTAATCACTGCCTGAGTTTTGCAAGAAAGTGATGTCATTATGACAGGAAGAGGAAGCGGAGCAGAGAGTAAACACGCACACATTTCACGCTCCCTGGGTCCCGGCACCGCCTGTCACTCACCGCTCCGGTCTCCGGTCCTCCTGCCCGCGGCGGTCCCTCTCACTCCCCCTCCTGTGCGTCCTCCGTGCCTTCGTGTCTTCCATCCGCCGGTTCCGGCGTCTTCCTGCGACCCAGGACTCTCTGCCTGGCTCCCCTGCATCTCCTTCAGCTTCCTCCCAGCTTCCTGCACTGGTCTCTGGCACTCGGGCCTCGCGCATGCGCATTAGGGCGCGGGCGCGCTCACTCACCTCTTCTTAAAGGGCCAGCGTCTCGGGAACAGGAAACGGCTGATACAGGTACAGGGTATATAAGACTTCCCTTTCCAGGTGGGCGGTGCCTGTGCAACGTGTTTCCATATGCTAGGTGTTCAGGTCCCTCTGTGCCTTGTCTCCACAATAATTCTGTCTCTTCCGCAGAGCCCGTCTGCCGTCCTGACCTGGTCCAGGTTGCTGATTCCCCAGGAAGTGTCCCGGTGACTGTCTGCTGTGGATCCCGCCATCATCCGTCAGCCTGATCCCGTCACCGGTCCCCGATTCCACATGGTAACTTCATCCTGCACATCTCGCTGGATCCAGACGGGCAATTTGTTGCCTGTGTCGCACAAAGCCGTAAACCCCGTCACACATAGTTACCTTCCAAACAACCTCGCTGTGGGTGGCGAACATCCTCTTCCTGAAGGGGGAGGGATGTTCAGCATCACAGCGACGTCACACAGCGGCGTGCCAATAGAAGCGGAGGGGCGGAGATGAGTGGGACGTAACATCCCGCCCACCTGCTTCCTTCCGCATTGCTGGCGGGAACCGCAGGACGCAGGTAAGCTGTGTTCATCGTTCCCGGGGTGTCACACGGAGCGATGTGTGCTGCCCCGGGTACGATGAACAACCGGACGTGCGATTTTTAGAAAATGAGCGACGTGTCAACGAGCAACGATAAGGTGAGTATTTTTGCTCGTTCACACTCTTTCGTAGCTGTTACACGCTACGATATCACTAACGATGCTTGATGTGCGTCACTCATGACGTGATCCCGACGACATATCGCCCGATATATCGTAGTGTGTAAAGCCCGCTTAAGAGAGCAACTGCTAAAAAGCCATTACAAAGCAGCAAACAGATATGTGAAGCTGAGGGTGCCTCTGGAGCCCCTCAAACCTCAAGGTGTAGGATCCTTCAGAGGCTTGCTGTGCTGCATAAACCTACTATTCGGCCACCGCTAACCAGTGCTCACAAGCGGAAACGGCTGCAGTGGCCCAGACATACATGAAGACTAATTATCAAACAGTCTTCTTTACTGATGAGTGTGGAGCAACCCTGGATGGTCCAGATGGATGGAGTAGTGGATGGCTGGTGGATGGCCACCATGTCCCAACAAGGCTGTGACGTCAGCAAGGAGGTGGAGGAGTCATGTTTTGGGCCGGAATCATGGGGAGACATCTGGTAGGCCCCTTTAGGGTTCCTGAAGGTGGGAAAATGACCTCTGCAAAGTATATGGAGTTTCTGACTGAAAACTTTCTTCCATGGTACAAAAAGCAGAAACGTGGCTTCAGGAGCAAAATCATCTTCATACATGACAATAACCCCATCTCATGCTGCAAAGAATACCTCTGTGACATTGGCTGCTATGGGCATAAAAGGAGATAAACTCCTAGTGTGGCCACCATCTTCCCCTGACCTCAACCCTATAGAGAACCTTTGGAGCATCATCAAGCAAAAGATCTATGAGGGTGGGAGACAGTTCACACAAAACAGCAGCTCTGGGAGGCGATTCTGCCATCATGCAAAGAAATTCAAGCAGAAACTCTCCAAAAACTCACAAGTTCAATGGATGCAAGAATTGTGAAGGTGACGTCAAAGAAGGGCTCCTGTGTTACATGTAGCTTGGCCTGTTCGGAGGTTGTGGATGTAAATAGCTTTTTATGTCAGTGAATGTGACCTTCTAATGCTGCAGATTCCACAAATCAGCATTTTCAGGTCTTTACAACATATAAAATGTTTAGAAACTCTCCCGTGCCTAATAATGTGGAACAGGAAGATTATACTGTTATCATTGGGAGGTTTCTACAATAAAACTCCATGTATCCTCTAACGGGGGATGACTTTATTAGACGGACGGTCATCTGCACCGAGCATTCAGGAAAATCAGAGAAAAATAACATATGCATAATAATTTGGAACATGGTGTAATACACACACAGATCACACACACACACACACACACACACACAGACACACACGCACACACAGACACAGACACACACACACACACAGACACACACGCACACACACACACACACACACACAGACACAGACACACACACACACAGACACACACACACACACACACACAGATCACACACACAGACATATAAAATACACACACACACAGACACACACACACAGACATATAGAATACACACACAGACATATAGAATACACACACACACAGACACACACACACAGACATATAGAATACACACACAGACATATAGAATACACACACACACACACACACACATATAGAATACACACACACACACACACACAGAATACACACACACACACAGACATATAGAATACACACACACACATATCACACACAGACATATAGAATACACATAGAAATCAAACGTACATATTAAAAATAAAAAACGTGTGCTCCGCCGTATTTTTACCGTCCAGCCAAGGTAAACACACAGCGGTAGCCCAGTATTCTCAGGCTGGGGAGGGCGAGAGCCATGGTTAATGAGCCCCCCCCCTCCCCGCCAAGAATATCAGCCTGCAGCTGCCTCGAGAATGTTGCATTATGCAACAGTCCCGGCGTGTTACCAGCTCTTCCTGATTGCCGTGATGCGGTGGCAATCAGGGTAATAACGAGTTAATAGCAGCACATCGCTGCCACTAAGTCAAGACTTAATCATGGAAGCGTCTATGAGACACCCCCAATGATTAATCTGTAAGTAAAGTGAATAAACATACACACCGAAAAATCCTTTATTTTAAATAAAGTAACAAAAAAGCCCCCTCTTTCACCACTTTATTATCCCTCCCAACACACAGCTCTGGCGTAATCCATACAGGTCTGACACATAGTACTCAATGCAGTCTCATTCAGTGAGTGATGCTGCAGGGGTAACTACAGGTCATTTCTCACGATCGGTGATGTCACCACATTACCGCTCGTGAGAACTGCAGTGTGTCCTTGTGGCGCCCCTGACCTGGTCAGGCACCACAGAGTATTGTACCCATGCGGGAACAATGCTTCCAGGTAATCTCCAAAGGCCAGGATGAGGCGCACACACAAACATACAGTGACCAGGCCTCCCACATCACCAGAGGGGACCCTTGAGTAGCCAGAAGGGGTTAACTTTCAATTCCCAGCTGGGGGTGTGTTCAGGGGCTGGTTGCTAGGAAGCAGGGCAGAGAGAGAGAGAGGAAGAGGGGAGTCTGGAGGAAGAAGTTGAAGTGTGTGGAAGGGAGCAGAGGAGCTCTCGTGTCAGACGGGTCCTGAGGAGTGCAGTAGCTGAAAGCGGGGGAGAAAGGAGTACCGTGGGTCGGCCTGAAAATCATCCAGAGAGAGAAGGGTGGCTGAGTACGGAGATCCCGGTATCCGAGCACACAAGGGGAACTAGGTCCCCAGTACAGGCAGCAGATCATCCAGAGCTGCTTAACCTACAGGTGGGGGGGGGTACTTCATGCCCTCACCACGACTACACAGAGCTTGAGCCAAGCAGCAATCACCAGGCCCATAAGGGGACAGGGCCAGAAGCCATCCCACCAAGGCCACGCTGCCGGCAGACGAGCCAGAGAGAGGGGAGCAGGGTGGTAACAGCTTCCCTGGAGGGGTCCTACCACGCTTCAAGCAAAGGATCCTCCTAAAACAGAAAGAGTGCAAGGAAGGCGAGTGGACAGCTACCCTCAGAACGGCCTCCTGGAATTCCTGGTTCAACCTGGTTATCACAGTGTCGCCCGGGCATCTCACCGTGACCTCCAAACAGTGAGTAAACACGTTGAAAGACTTCTTGGACTGTGTTTGAGTCATTCTGCGACCTGTGGTCCCACACACATACACCGGGGCCTGGGGCTTGCCTCACTCTCAGGGGGCTAATATACTGACTGCACCCACCATCAGCCCCAGGCATCCCTTAATCTGCAGTGGCGGTCCCCGCTGACCGCAATACTGAGAGTGGCGTCACGACAATCCTAAAAGAAGGTTCCCTACCTGTGACCAGACTGTTCCATCCACGTGGAGTCCCTGAAGGTACTGCACCGACACATACTAGTGGGGCTTCACAACTTCTGGCGTCACGAACAGGATAAGGACTAGACCTGTTCAGACAGGTGACCGTGTGCCTCAGAGGTCCGACCGCAAAAAAAATTGAACCGCCGCCATATTGCCATCTTCAAAAGCGCGCGCTGCAGCCCGCGCGAGGGAGAAGAGCACCGCCCACGAAGAGGTGTGGCCGCCCCAGAATCCCCACAATTCGGAGAGCGTACTGACCCCGGAAGTGGAGAGGGAGCGCGCAGATTTTTGAAGAAAAATGGACGCTGCAGGAGGTAATGCCCCTGGTCAGGGTGACGCAGCCCAAGCGATGCCAGCCCCCGTCGCGCTGGACGCAGCAGCGCCTGGTGCCGGTGCCGCGGTCGCAGCCGCGCCGGCCGAAATCTCCCCCATAATGCCAGTTTCCTTGCTGTATGTCCCAGGAGCGCAATGGCTGCCCCAATACGCCGGTAAAATAGACACGTTGACCGGGTTTAAGAAGAAGATCAACACCCTGCTAGACATGCACGCGATGACTGGTAAGCAGAGGGCCGCTGTGGTGCTGGGACAATTGACTGAAGCAGCAGAATTGGAAGCTGAGTCCTGGACCAATGATGACCGGAGCTCTGTTGAGACCATCTTTGCCAAACTAGCAGCTGCTTTTGAACACCGCACCGAGGGAGAGCTGAGGACGGACTTCTATAACTGCCGGCAGAAGCCCCAAGATAGCATAAGAGCCTATGCCCTCAGGCTGCAGGCTGCACTACGGGCTCTCAAGCTGGTGGACCCTGTCAGTGATCAGGAAGGAAACCGGATGATGAAGGAACAATTCTTGCGGGGCCTGCGCTCTCCTGAGGATGGGAAGCAGATGAAGCTGTGGTCCCTGGAACACCCTGACGTGGACTTTGCCATTCTGAAAGACAGGGCAGTGAAAGCACTCCAACCTCCTGTGGACACAGACCCCGTCGCACCAGCATGGCCTGCCAGTTCCACGGCTGCAGGAGCGGAATCCTCCTCGCAGGCCCTGGTAACTGCAAAAGGACTCAACACGCCAGCAGAGACCATAAATACACTATCCTCCCAGGTGCAACAGCTCACTAAGGACGTCGCACAAATCCTGAAAGCAATGCAGTTGCCCTCAGAGACCAAAGTCCCTCATCGGATCCTGCTAGCTGACAACCCAGAGGACGTCCCTTGGATGCGGAGGAGAAGAGGTCCCCCAACCCGAGGCAGGAGCAGTGATCGCTATGACTCATCTGGACAACCCATCTGTCGTCGTTGCCAGGAGGCAGGACACTATGCAAGGGCCTGTCCTTTAAACGAGCCAAACCTGGGGCCGGGGGCCAGTCCTCAGGATTAAGAAGATCAGGCCCAAGTCGCTGCTGTGATCAGTACGTGGGTGGACGTCCTGTCCTGTCCATCGTCCTGGACGGGATCCCTACCCCGGCGTTATTGGACACCGGCTCTCAGGTCACCACGATCCCGTATGTCCTTTATCGGAGGTTTTGGTCGGACGACGATCTCCGACCACCGGACCCCTCCCTCACCATCTATGCTGCCAACGGACAACCTATAGACCAGATCGGGGTCAAAGAGGTAACCATAAAGGTGGGAAGGCAGGAAATGAAGGGACAAGGACTGATTGTTGTGGACACTGATATTAGAGAAAGGAACCCGCAAATGATTTTAGGCACTAATGTCATAGAAAATTGCCTAGGGGAAGTGTTGTTGTTGCTTCACCAGATTGTTGAAGGTGCTGAGGGCAGGTCGCAAAGAGCCTTGCAAAAGGAGATCCGAATCATTCTGAGGAAGCAACAGGTAAAACAGGCTGGCGGTGAGATTGGTAGTGTACGGGTGATGGATGCTAACCCCATTGTGATACCCCCACGGAGTGAAATGATGATGTGGTGTAGAGCAGCGGTAGGTCTCAGAGGACAAGATTACCAGGCTGTACTAGAGCCCACTCATTCAGACCACTGGCCCACGATTCTGACAGCCAGGGGGGTAGTTGATGTACACAAGGGACGAGTGCCTGTACGAGTGCTGAACTGTGGGGAGGAGGAAGCCAGACTACCAAGGTACGCTACCATAGCCAAACTGTTTACATGCTCAGATGACGCCATAACACCTGTAGGTCCCCTGACACAAGCTGACTCAAAAGAGGGCGAGACCTCCCAAAAGCAGTTAGAGGGCTGGTGCCAGAAACTCCACGTGGGGACCGACTCTACACCCGTCTACCAGAAACATGGGGTTTACAGGGTCGTGCAGGAATACGAGCAGGTCTTTAGTAAGAACCCACTAGACTTTGGTAGGATCAAAGGGGTGCAACATCACATACCCACAGGCAGTCATCCTCCCATTAAGGAAAGACATAGGCCTATTCCACCAGCCCATTACCAGCGCACAAAGGACATGCTGAAGGACATGAAGGAGGCAGGCGTCATAAGGGACAGTTGTAGCCCCTGGGCGGCTCCCCTGGTCCTGGTAAGAAAGAAGGATGGCACGATGAGGATGTGTGTGGATTACAGACGGATAAATCAGATAACACACAAGGATGCCTACCCTTTGCCAAGGATAGAGGAATCCCTCGCTGCCTTGAAAACCTCTAACTACTTTTCTACCCTAGATCTTACTAGTGGCTACTGGCAAGTATCTGTAGCAGAAGAAGATCGGGAGAAGACGGCCTTCACCACCCCAATGGGCCTCTGTGAGTTCAACAGCATGCCATTTGGACTCTGCAATGCCCCCGGGACCTTCCAGAGGCTTATGGAATGCTGCCTAGGGCACCTCAACTTTGAAACCGTCCTGCTATACCTGGATGATGTCATCGTGTACTCCAAGACCTACGAGGACCACCTGAAACACCTGGCTGAAGTCTTTGAAGCGCTATCCCGATATGGAATGAAGCTGAAACCATCCAAGTGCCATTTACTGAAGCCAAAGGTCCAGTACCTAGGTCACGTGGTCAGTGCAGAAGGAGTAGCACCGGACCCAGAGAAGGTCACAGTCATCCAGGAATGGCCCACACCTACTACCGTCCGGGAGGTACGTCAGTTCCTTGGCTTGGTAGGCTACTACAGAAGGTTCATCAAGGGCTACACGAAAATGGCAGCGCCTTTGCAAGAGCTCCTGGTAGGCCACCCAAAGAAGAGAGGAAAGATCTCCGGCCCGCCATTTCACTGGGGAGAAGCAGAAGAACACTCCTTCAGACAAATGAAAGGGGCCTTGACGGGTGAAGAGATCCTAGCCTACCCTGACTACGGTCTGCCATTTGTACTGTACACAGATGCCAGTAATGTGGGACTGGGAGCAGTGCTTTCACAGGTGCAGGGAGGCAAAGAGCGTGTGATTGCTTACGCCAGCAGGAAGCTCAGGCCTACTGAAAGAAACCCAGAAAATTATAGCTCATTTAAGCTAGAGTTCCTGGCCATGGTATGGGCTATCACAGAGCGGTTCAAACACTACCTGGCAGCCACCAAATTCACTGTCTTCACGGACAACAACCCCCTGACCCACTTGGATACTGCTAAATTGGGTGCCATGGAGCAGCGTTGGGTAGCCCGACTGGCGAATTATGACTTTACTGTCAAGTATCGAGCTGGCCGCAAGAACGGCAACGCAGATGCTCTGTCCAGGATGCCTCACCTAGCAGACGAGGGTGAAGATGTAGATGATCTTGAAGAGATTGAGCTGCCAGCGTTCCATCGCCATGGAGCAAAACAGTGTCGGCAGTCGCGTGCCAACCGCCAAGAGGTGACCCTGAACCCACTACCTCACTACAACTGGAAGGAGACCCAGGAAAATGATCCAGCGGTAGGCTTGGTAAAGAAACTGATCAGCCAGCCGGGCGCCAGCCTTGACAAAGGAGCCCCACCTGAGGCACAGTACCTATGGAAGGAGAGGGGTCGATTATTCATCTATCAAGACAAACTTTACAGGAGCATCATTGACCCGAGGACGCATGAGAAGGTGTGGCAAGTGATTGTACCACAGAAGGATACGAGGATGGTGCTAGAAGCCTATCACAATGGTGCAGGCCACTTTGGTTGGAAGAAACTGGAGGCCCTACTTAAAGTAAGATTCTACTGGGTGGGCATGAGATCTGCCCTAGAGAAGTGGTGTCGAAACTGCGGGCCCTGCAATCTTAGAAGAAAAGACCAGCACAGCCAGAGAGCACCACTCCAGCCCATCCAAACTAAACGGCCCCTGGAGATCGTGGCCCTGGACCATGTAAAGTTGGCACCCAGCAGACAAGGCTACAACTACGCTCTCACTATGGTTGACCACTACTCCAGATTCCTGGTGGTAGTACCAGTCAAGGACTTGACAGGTCAAACTGCAGCCAAAGCTTTCCAGACACACTTCTGTCGACCACATGGCTATCCAGATCAAGTGCTCACTGACCAAGGACCAGCCTTTGAAGCTGAAGTGTTTAAGGAGTTTTGTAACCTGTACGGCGCCAGAAGATCCGTACTACGCCTTACCATCCTCAGACCAATGGCATGTGTGAGAAGATGAACCACATCATTCTCGACCTTCTGAAGACTCTCCCACTAGAAGAACGAAGTCAGTGGCCAGAAAAACTGCCCGATCTAGTGGACATGTATAACAACATCCCTGTGAGTTCCACGAACTGCACACCGGCATACCTGATGAGGGCCAGACCAGGGAGATTGCCAGTAGATCTGGAAATGGGAGTTGAGACCCCTGAAGACCATCAACAAGGTGCTGATTGGGATTCCAACCGCCAAGCCCAATACAAGAAAGTACAAGAGTGTGTGGAGCGAAGCCTGACTCAGCAACGTGAGAAACAAGAAAAGGCCTACAATCGAAAAGCACCTGCTGTTCCTTTGATGCCAGGAGATATAGTTCTCAAGAGAAAGAGAAGACGTCATAAACTTGACAATCACTGGGAAGAAGAACCCTATACTGTGTTACCATCGACGCTTAGCAATGAAAAGACATGCCTTATCAGCAAAGATGGAGGAAAAACAACAGCTGTCGTTTCTAGAGATCGCCTAAAGAAATGTCCTGAACAACTAAGAACCCCTGAAGAAATTCCCAACCCTTTGCCAGTTCAAGAACCAAAAGAAAAGATGATCCATACTGTACTTGGAGATTTTCCAGCAAGTTGGCCTCAATACAATGGAGCAGTAGTTATTCCGGTTATTACATTCCCTCAATCTGGAGAAGTAAGAGACCCAGAAGAACCTGTTCAGAACCTGGAAGAGCCAAATGTAGCTGAAGCAGAAGACCATGCACTGGTATCAATACCTAGCACACCTATTATTCACATTGAGACACATACATCGGGTGGGAGGACACAACCTCAGACAGATGACAGTATAGTACTGCGTAGATCAACCCGCAGCAACTTTGGTCAGCTCCCATTACGCTATAGAGAAAGTACAGTTTAGTTCAAAGTGACTGTATGAAATGTAATGTTTAACCTGTTTACAGTTAAGTAACGTTTAAGTGAAATGTGCCCACAAGGACTATTGTGAGACCTCCTTAAAATATTAGACCACTGGTTATGAACTGGATTTAACCACAAACTTTTGCATTGTAAAAAGTTGCCTCCTTGGTATCAACCACAGAGTCTGCCTGTTGAGGGGCATGGCTCTGCACCAACAAGGGGGCACGCCTGTTTATGGGGCCTGCCCTCCAACACTCGGAAGCGGGTACGCCTGTTTATGGGGCCTACCTTACACCACTCTCCTCAGGAGAGGAAGATTGGAGGAAAGGTCTGGGGAATGTGATGGCCCAGCCCTGGTCACCAAAAGGACCGGCGACCTACCTCCTGGAGGTTTTTGGGTGGGGTTCGGACATGTGGGTGGTTGGTGGTGGAATGGTACCTGGTATGTTAAATGTAAATAATTGCCCCTGCGTGGGAAAAGTTTGTATTTACCTTTTTCTCTTGTCTTTGCAGCCCGAGGACGTGCTGATGATAACTAAGGGGGAATGTGGCGCCCCTGACCTGGTCAGGCACCACAGAGTATCGTACCCATGCGGGAACAATGCTTCCAGGTAATCTCCAAAGGCCAGGATGAGGCGCACACACAAACATACAGTGACCAGGCCTCCCACATCACCAGAGGGGACCCTTGAGTAGCCAGAAGGGGTTAACTTTCAATTCCCAGCTGGGGGTGTGTTCAGGGGCTGGTTGCTAGGAAGCAGGGCAGAGAGAGAGAGAGGAAGAGGGGAGTCTGGAGGAAGAAGTTGAAGTGTGTGGAAGGGAGCAGAGGAGCTCTCGTGTCAGACAGGTCCTGAGGAGTGCAGTAGCTGAAAGCGGGGGAGAAAGGAGTACCGTGGGTCGGCCTGAAAATCATCCAGAGAGAGAAGGGTGGCTGAGTACGGAGATCCCGGTATCCGAGCACACAAGGGGAACTAGGTCCCCAGTACAGGCAGCAGATCATCCAGAGCTGCTTAACCTACAGGTGGGGGGGGGTACTTCATGCCCTCACCACGACTACACAGAGCTTGAGCCAAGCAGCAATCACCAGGCCCATAAGGGGACAGGGCCAGAAGCCATCCCACCAAGGCCACGCTGCCGGCAGACGAGCCAGAGAGAGGGGAGCAGGGTGGTAACAGCTTCCCTGGAGGGGTCCTACCACGCTTCAAGCAAAGGATCCTCCTAAAACAGAAAGAGTGCAAGGAAGGCGAGTGGACAGCTACCCTCAGAACGGCCTCCTGGAATTCCTGGTTCAACCTGGTTATCACAGTGTCGCCTGGGCATCTCACCGTGACCTCCAAACAGTGAGTAAACACGTTGAAAGACTTCTTGGACTGTGTTTGAGTCATTCTGCGACCTGTGGTCCCACACACATACACCGGGGCCTGGGGCTTGCCTCACTCTCAGGGGGCTAATATACTGACTGCACCCACCATCAGCCCCAGGCATCCCTTAATCTGCAGTGGCGGTCCCCGCTGACCGCAATACTGAGAGTGGCGTCACGACAATCCTAAAAGAAGGTTCCCTACCTGTGACCAGACTGTTCCATCCACGTGGAGTCCCTGAAGGTACTGCACCGACACATACTAGTGGGGCTTCACATCCTCACAGGGACTCTATCTATTGATTGATCTGTCCTCTATCTATTGATTATCTATCCATTATCTTTCTATCTATTGTGAGACTGTGACCGGGATTATCTATGACGGCCGGTATGTCTCGCCCCGGTTGTGCTCACTCCATGATAGAAAGTAAATCCACTCTAGGGTTAATGCTGTTTCCCTACAGGCTGAAGGAAGGGTTAAATGGAAACAGGAACGAGGGGCAGGTGTGCCGGGTGTGAGGGAGTGATCACAACTCCCTGAGTCTCTGCTGGAGAGACATGTATATTGCTGTGGATTTTTGTTTGGACATTAAACACCGTGTGCTGTGAAACTTAATGCCTGGATCCCGTGTCTTCTGCTGCGCAGCCGACCGCGTTACCTCACATATGGTGGAGAATGCGGGCATGCCAGCCCGGTGAGGTGTACTTCCTTTTCTGGTGATCCGGTAGCACATGTCCTGGATTCAAGCAGCTATACTACGGCCCAAACCCAGCGACGCCATGGAGGACATACTAAGGCATTTGGCGCAGGCTAATGCACAGCAGCAGCAGGCTAATGCACAACAACAAGAGGCTAATGCACAGCAACAACAGGTGAATACCCACCTGCTCCGGACGTTGGAGCAACAGCAGCAACAGCACCAGCAATCCTTGAAATTGCAGGAAAAAAGGCACCAAGAACAGATGGTTCTCCTGGCCAAGTCAATCCGTGCCGGACCGGCAGCAACAACCCCGGGACCGGGTGACGACGGCAGCGTCCGGAAAGCGGTGAGACAAGCGTTGCAAAAGATGACCCCGGGGGATGATATGGAAGCGTTCCTGGCAGTGTTTGAGCGGGTGGCCGAGCGGGAAAAGCTGCCGACCCCCCAGTGGGCTGAGGTATTGTCGCCCTATCTGACGGGGGAACCCCAAAAAGCGTACCTGGACCTCGGTACCGAGGACGCCATTGACTATGTGACCCTGAAAGCCGAAATACTGGCTCGGTTGGGGGTGAATACCTATGTACGGGCTCAGCGGGTAAATCGGTGGTTCTATGAGGAAGCCAAACCCGTACGCTCCCAGGCCTATGACTTATTACATCTTGTAAAAAAGTGGTTGCAGCCTGACACTCTGAGCCCGGCGCAAATGGTGGAAAGGGTAGTAGTGGATCGTTTTGTGCGCACTTTACCCGTCACCGTTCAACGGTGGGTAGGACAGGGTGACCCGAGTACCCTGGACCAATTAGTGTCCCTGGTAGAGCGGCATGTGGCTACGCAGGACTTGATACGGGACACTGAGACTTTGCGTACCGCCCGTCGGTCCGGCCCCTCCAAGCCTAGGGCCAAGGACCCACCGCCGACACCGGTACAGGAGTCCGCTACCATCCTGGCTGAGGCCGCGCCCGCCGTTCCTGAGGTCCGGAAGGCCATGTACCCTAAACGACAACTTGTCAAGGGGGTTTCCTTCCCTATTAGATGTTGGCGGTGCCAGCGGGTGGGACATATGGAAGCCCAGTGTCCCCTGACCACGGAGCCCATGGATTGTGGGGTTACCCGGCGGGGTTCAATGTATGCTCAGGTGGTGTGTACCGCTGACCTGGTTCCCCCAGAGACTGAGCCCCACTTGTGCCAAATACAGGTGAATGGATGTCCGGTTACAGGATTGTTGGATTCCGGAAGCTTAGTGACCCTTGTGCGATCCACCTTGAGGGCTAAAGTAAAGGCCACAGGACGTACCGTGGGGGTGGTTTGCATACATGGGGACCGCCGAGACTATCCCACGGGGATTGTCACCATCACAGCACCTTGCGGTCAGGTGCAACATGAGGTGGGACTTCTTAACACTCTTCCTTATGACGTGATCCTAGGAAGGGATCTGCCCTATTTTTGGACTTTATGGAAGGGAACCCCTAGATCCCCTCCGATATTGGTCAGTCCGGGGCCTGAGCCCTACAATCCTGAATCCGGGACACCTGCCGTAGGGGTCCCCATGATAGGGACAGAATGTGAACCCGATAGGTCGCCCCTAGAGGTATTGGCAGGAGAGGCTGAGACGGTCGAGCCCATCCCGGACTTGGAGGCATCCCCGGATGCGTTTGGGACAGCCCAACTCCAGGACCCTACGTTAATACATGCCCGGAATAGGGTGTTAGTAATTGACGGGGTGGCCCAGCTGCCCGGTGCCCAGGTAAGGTACCCCCATTTCGCTCTTAAACAGGATTTACTCTACCGGGTAGATGAAATACGGGGCGTGGGGGTGGAGCAGTTGGTGGTGCCCCAGCCGTATCGCCGGCGGGTCCTCGACTTGGCTCATAAACATCTGATGAGTGGCCACCTAGGGGTCAAGAAAACGCAGGAGCGAATATTGCAAAGGTTCTATTGGCCCGGGGTCTTTGGGGAGGTAAAACGGTTCTGCGAAACCTGCCCGGAGTGTCAGCTTACCGCACCACTGGTCCACTTTCGCAGTCCGTTGGTGCCGTTACCCATTATAGAAGTCCCTTTTGAACGGATAGGGATGGATCTGGTGGGGCCCCTCGTAAAGTCTGCTCGAGGGCACCAACACATCCTAGTGATCGTTGACTATGCCACCCGGTATCCAGAGGCGATACCTCTCAGACATACTGCGGCAAAGCTTATAGCTCGGGAGTTGTTTTCTGTGTTCTGCCGGGTGGGGTTGCCCAAGGAGATCCTTACGGATCAGGGGACCCCATTCATGTCTAAAGTGACCAAAGAACTATGCCGGCTACTCCAGATCAAGCAGTTGCGTACGTCTGTGTATCATCCTCAGACGGATGGGTTAGTAGAACGATTCAATAAAACCCTGAAAACCATGCTAAAAAGGGTGATCTCCAAAGACGGGAAGGACTGGGATATGATGCTTCCCTATTTGATGTTTGCCATCCGAGAGGTGCCACAGGCATCCACGGGGTTTTCGCCTTTTGAATTGTTATACGGGCGACATCCTCGGGGATTGTTGGACCTGGCAAAGGAAACATGGGAGCAAGAGCCCACCCCCCATAAAAGTGTGATTGAACACATTTTAGGAATGCAGAACCGCATAAGCGCGGTCATGCCAATTGTGAAGGAGCATTTACAGGAGGCTCAGGCCGCGCAAAGCGGCCGCTATAATAGACAAGCCACCGTGCGGACCTTTAAACCCGGGGATCGGGTGTTGGTATTAATCCCCACGGCGGAGAGTAAATTCCTGGCTCAGTGGCAAGGCCCCTACGAGATAAAGGAAAAAGTCGGGGTGGTCAACTATAAAGTATTGCAGCCCGGTAGGCGGAAACCTGAACAAATATACCATGTCAACCTATTAAAACCGTGGCAGGAACGGGAAAGCCTGATGGTTGAGTTTCCCCCATCTCCCTCCTCTTCGGGTCGTTCACTCCCGGCTTCAGCGACCTCCGGAGAGGACGAACCGGAAGTAAGGATCGGAGAAGCCCTCACCAAGCAACAGAGGCGAGAGGCCAGACGGCTGGTTCAGCAGAACCCCGATGTCTTCTCCGAGTTGCCGGGTAGGACCAGTCTGATACGACATGACATTGTCACCGAGCCCCACCTGAAGGTACGCCTGAAGTCATACCGCGTGCCGGAGGCTCGAAGACAAGCCATATCAGAAGAAGTGAAGACAATGCTACGCCTGGGGGTCATCGAAAAATCCCGGAGTGAATGGGCTAGTCCCATTGTCCTAATACCAAAACCCGATGGCTCCTTAAGGTTCTGCAATGACTTCCGGAGATTGAACGAAATATCCAAGTTCGATCTCTACCCCATGCCCCGGGTGGATGAGCTGATTGATAGGCTGGGACAGGCGCGATATTTCACCACGCTCGACCTGACCAAGGGGTACTGGCAGGTGCCACTGACGGAGTCCGCCAAGGAGAAAACCGCTTTTGTTACGCCGGAGGGTCTCTTCCACTATGTTGTCTTGCCTTTTGGGTTACATGGCGCTCCGGCCACGTTCCAGAGGTTGATGGACTTGGTGCTGGAACCCCACCAGGCGTATGCATCAGCGTACCTTGATGACATCATTATTTACAGCTCCGATTGGCAGACCCACTTGGAACAGGTACAAGCGGTGGTGGACGCGCTTCGAACAGCCGGATTGACAGCCAATCCCAAGAAATGTGCGTTGGGACTCACGGAAGCCCGCTACTTGGGCTACGTGATAGGCCAAGGAGTGATTAAGCCCCAAATTAACAAGGTTGAGGCGATCCAGAAGTGGCCTAGACCCCTGACCACGAAGCAGGTTAGGGCCTTCCTGGGTATCGTGGGGTACTACAGGAGGTTTGTAAAGGATTTTGCGGGACTATCAGCCCCCTTGACGGACCTTCTCAAAGGCAAGAAGTCCGTCATGGTACGCTGGACTCCGCAGGCCGAGGACTCCTTCCGGGCCCTGAAGGGGGTCCTGTGCGGACAGCCCGTTCTCGTACACCCTGATTTCCGGAAGGAGTTCATAGTACAGACTGACGCCTCAGAGGTCGGCCTGGGGGCAGTGCTGTCTCAGGTGGTTCAGGGGGAGGAACACCCCGTCACCTTCTTAAGTAGGAAGCTCACCCCTCCCGAGCGGAATTATAGCGTAGTGGAGAAGGAGTGCCTGGCGATCAAGTGGGCCTTGGAGTCCCTACGCTATTACCTGCTGGGACGGCAGTTTCGCTTGGTGACGGATCACTCTCCACTGGTCTGGATGAGGTCCGCCAAGGAACGGAATGCCCGGGTTACCCGGTGGTTCCTTTCTCTGCAGAACTTCCGGTTTACGGTTGAACACCGGGCCGGTAGGTTGCAGGGCAACGCCGATGCCTTGTCCCGCGGCCCGTGTTTGCTGGCAGGAGTTCAACCCCGCTCGCTTGAACTGAGGGGGGGGTATGTGAGACTGTGACCGGGATTATCTATGACGGCCGGTATGTCTCGCCCCGGTTGTGCTCACTCCATGATAGAAAGTAAATCCACTCTAGGGTTAATGCTGTTTCCCTACAGGCTGAAGGAAGGGTTAAATGGAAACAGGAACGAGGGGCAGGTGTGCCGGGTGTGAGGGGGTGAACAGAACTCCCTGAGTCTCTGCTGGAGAGACATGTATATTGCTGTGGATTTTTGTTTGGACATTAAACACCGTGTGCTGTGAAACTTAATGCCTGGATCCCGTGTCTTCTGCTGCGCAGCCGACCGCGTTACCTCACACTATTTATCTATCAATTATCTATATTATTTATTGCTGTTAAAGCATTAAAAAATGCAGGGACCAACCTGCAAAAAAAATGCACCAAAACGCGGTAAAAACACATGCGTTTTTCGGTGTGTTATTGGAGCGGGTTTTTTTAACACAGGTGCGCTAATCCTTCACTCAAGAAATTTCTTGAGAAAAATCCTTTTTCTGGTGCGCACAGGGCCTTAGGCTGTGTTCACACAGTGTGTTTTCGCTGGAGCGAAATCTGACCTTTTGACGGTAAAAAGCTGCGTTGTTTTGTGTCATTTGTCGACAGGACATGCTTAAATAAAGCTACTCTCATTTATCACAAATGCAGCTGTTTCTTCAGTCTCGTTGCTTTCAATGGGGCAAAAAAGCAGCAGAATTGCTGATAGGACTGACATCCGGCCTCTCAAAAACGCAGCAGATTCATTCCACTCCAGAAAAACAAGCAGATGTATTTGGATGTATTTGAATAAAATCATTAAAAAAAATGCAGCTAAAACTTGCAGTGTGAACATAGCCTTATGGCCTGCCCAGCATGGGTGCCTGTTTCTTTTGCATACTATCGTCTGCTCTTATCTTTAGTTAACGGTTTAGCAGGTTTTTGCTACCTCATCTGAGAACAGTATAATTTGAGTAAAGGGATCCAGAATCCATCGATGTATCACTTAGATTACTGGCTGCAGCCGATCTGACACAATCAGAATTTGTAGATTTAGCCATGTAGCAGAGCTGAGAGAGCTGGCCCCGCCCCCACCAGGCTCCCAATACAGAAGGCACATTGACAATGAGGTGTCAACCAGAGGAGGAGGCGTGCCGCACTGCCATGAGCGTGACATTGTAGTCCCAGTAATGATAATTCCTGCTGCTTAAACAAACATAACAACTAAACAACAGATTAGACCTTGACAAGACAGTCATCCCTGAAGTCTATGTGTTAACCCTTGCAGCATGCAGTCTTCAGCTTACATAGCAAAAGCCTGCTGACAGATTCCCTTGAGTTATTTCACAAGGTAAATGGGGCGTAGATCTGAGCAGACACGTCCTACGTGCACATCAGTTCATCACGGCAGTTGGACAGGAGGCAGGTAAGCCAGATATTGTAACTGGCCTGCTGCATGTTCACTTGTGTTTTGTTCATATCGTTTTGCCTCCTCCATGTCCTCACTGCTGCTTTCTTTCTTCCACCCTTTTACACATCATTTGACCTCCCTCCACATCAGCCCCTTTCATCTCCTCTCTCTTATGTTGTACAATGCTGAGGTCTTACCGACATTTGTAAAATAAAAACCCCAAACTCCAAACCATCCACTACATCCAGAACACTCCCATAAATCACTGAACTGGCCTTTTCTCTCTTTTTTTATTTCTTCTCCTTTTCCTGGTCACTGGCGACATTTCCCCTAACCCTGGCCCTCCTGCCACTAATACACAGTGACAAGCAAAAGGGTAACAGTGTTTACATCTTGTGAATCTAGGATTCCTTATCTCTCCATCCTCTACAGCTCTGAGCGTGAGACGACCTTCATTTTACAGACAATCATCTTGGCTATCTCGTACATAAATGACATCTGCTCACGCTCGCAGCAGACGATGCTCGGCTCACGCTCGCAGCAGATGACGCTCGGCTCACGCTCACAGCAGATGACGCTCGGCTTACGCTTACAGCAGATGATGCTCGGCTGATGCTCGCAGCAGATGACAATCGGTCATGCACACAGCAGATGACGCTCGGCTCATGCAGCAGCAGATGAGGTTCGGCTCACGCTCGCAGCAGATGACGCTCGGCTCACGCTCGCAGCAGATGAGGTTTGGCTCACGCTCGCAGTAGATGACGCTCGGCTCACGCTCGCAGCAGATGAGGCGCGGCTCACGCTCGCAGCAGATGAGGCTCGGCTCACGCTCGCAGCAGATGAGGCGCGGCTCACGCTCGCAGCAGATGAGGTTTGGCTCACGCTCGCAGCAGATGAGGCGCGGCTCATGCTCGCAGCAGATGAGGCGCGGCTCACGCTCGCAGCAGATGAGGCTCGGCTCACGCTCGCAGCAGATGAGGCGCGGCTCATGCTCGCAGCAGATGACACTCGGCTCACGCTCGCAGCAGATGAGGCGCGGCTCACGCTCGCAGCAGATGACACTCGGCTCACGCTCGCAGCAGATGAGGCGCGGCTCACGCTCGCAGCAGATGAGGCTCGGCTCACGCTCGCAGCAGATGACGCTCGGCTCACGCTCGCAGCAGATGAGGCTCGGCTCATGCTCGCAGCAGATGACACTCGGCTCACGCTCGCAGCAGATGAGGCTCGGCTCACGCTCGCAGCAGATGACACTCGGCTCACGCTTGCAGCAGATGAGGCGCGGCTCACGCTCGCAGCAGATGACGCTCGGCTCACGCTCGCAGCAGATGACACTCAGATCACGCTCGCAGCAGGTGAGGCTCGGCTCATGCACACAGCAGAGTCTGAGAAGAGTGACATTAGCATATTGCATCGGATGCTATACACTAGTCTGACCCCGGCCTTAAGCCCGCTATACACGCTTCAATATATCTCACAATCCGTCGTTGGGGTCAAGTTGTAAGTGACGCATCCGGCATCGTTCGTGACGTATTTGCGTGTGACATCTACGTGTGATCAGGATTGAACGCAAAACCGTTGATCGCAAACACATCGTATCTTTGTCTAGAATTGAGCGTTTTGTTGTATGAACGTAGTGAATTGTAACGTGTGACATCCCTCATACGATTTTGGTGTCTGATGCTATGTGTGCAGGTGTGCGCTCTGCACCGCAGCTTAAAAAAGGTCCGCTTCAGAGCGCAGCAGAAAAGCTGAAGCGCCTCACAATGTCTGTCATTCACTAATCTCTGTCAGTCCGTCACTATCTCTGTCCCTCTCTGTCCATGTCAGTCTATCCCCCTCTCTCATACTCACCGATCCCCGATCCCCGGCGCTGCACGGCATTCACACGGCTGCGGCGGCTTTTACTGTTTTGAAAAAGCCGGCCGCCCATTAAACAATCTGGTATTCCCTGCTTTCCCCGCCCACCGGCGCCTATGATTGGTTACAGTGAGACACGCCCCCACGCTGAGTGACAGGTGTCTAACTGCACCCAATCACAGCAGCCGGTGGGCGTGTCTATACTGTGCAGTGAAATAAATAATTAAATAATTAAAAAAAACGGCGTGCGGTTCCCCCCAATTTTAAAACCAGCCAGATAAAGCCATACAGCTGAAGGCTGGTATTCTCAGGATGGGGAGCTCCACGTTATGGGGAGCCCCCCAGCCTAACAATATCAGTCAGCAGCCGCCCAGAATTGCCGCATACATTAGATGCGACAGTTCTGGGACTGTACCCGGCTCTTCCCGATTTGCCCTGGTGCGTTGGCAAATCGGGGTAATAAGGAGTTAATGGCAGCCCATAGCTGCCAATAAGTCCTAGATTAATCATGTCACGCATCTCCCCGAGATTCCTTCCATGATTAATCTGTAAGTGACAGTAAATAAACACACACCTGAAAAAAATCATTTATTAGAAATAAAAAACACAAACATATACCCTGGTTCACCACTTTAATAAGCCCCAAAAAGCCCTCCATGTCCGGCGTCATCCAGGATGGTCCAGCGTCGCATCCAGCTCTGCCGCATGAAGGTGCCCGGAGCTGCAGAATACACCGCCGCTCCGGTCACCTCCACGCAGCAACTGAGGTGAGTATCGCGATCAGCTGCTGTCACTGAGGTTACCCACTGTCACTGGATACAGCGGTGGCCGCAGGTAACCTCAGTGACAGCTCAGCAGATCGCGCTACTCACCTCAGTTGCTGCATGGAGGTGAGAGGAGCGGCGGTGAGTAGTGCGATCAGCTGAGCTGTCACTGAGGTTACCCTCGGCCACCGCTGCATCCACCGCTGTATCCAGTGACAGCGGGTAACCTCTCTTGATTCTCTTGATTCATATGTTCATGGCAGTAATGCAGATTCCATTTTTCACATATTCACTCTTGCATATAGCTATTGGATTTTTCATGTCAGTATTCACACAGCAGTTTCTGCTATTCCATGTATTCCCCTTACATAGTCACTGGTGTGCATACCTTATCTCCCCATAGTGATGTTTTTTTAGTTTTTTTGCACCCAGTTCAGACTTAGAATGGTGTTCCAAACGTTATTCGTTATTATTTATAGCGGGTAACCTCAGTGACAGCTCAGCTGATCGCACGGCTGTCTTCATTAGCTGTGTGGAGCTGACAGGAGCGGCGGTGTCTTCTGCAGCTCCGGTCACCTCCATGCAGCAGCGCTGGAAGCGACGCTGGACCATCCTGGATTACGCCGGACATGGAGGGCTTTTTCGGGCTTATTAAAGTGGTGAACCAGGGTATATGTTTGTGTTTTTTATTTCTAATAAATGATTTTTTCAGGTGTGTGTGTTTATTTACTGTAACTTACAGATTAATCATGGAAGGTTTCTCGGGGAGACGCGTGACATGATTAATCTAGGACTTATTGTCAGCTATGGGCTGCCATTAACTCCTTATTACCCCGATTTGCCAACGCACCAGGGCAAATCGGGAAGAGCCGGGTACAGTCCCAGAACTGTCGCATCTAATGTATGCGGCAATTCTGGGCAGCTGTTGGCTGATATTGTTAGGCTGGGGGGCTCCCCATAACGTGGAGCTCCCCATCCTGAGAATACTAGCCTTCAGCTGTATGGCTTTATCTGGCTGGTTTTAAAATTGGGGGGACCGCACGCCGTTTTTTTAATTATTTAATTATTTATTTCACTGCACAGTATAGACCCGCCCACCGGCTGCTGTGATTGGGTGCAGTGAGACACCTGTCACTCAGCGTGGGGGCGTGTCTCACTGTAACCAATCATAGGCGCCGGTGGGCGGGGAAAGCAGGGAATACCAGATTGTTTAATGGGCGGCCGGCTTTTTCAAAATAGTAAAAGCCGCCGGAGCAGTGTGAATGCTGTGCAGCGCCGGGGATCGGGGATCGGTGAGTATGAGAGAGGGCTGCTCAATTCAGTTACTCAGGAGTTTAGTGGTCACCGGTGAGTCCTTCACAGGTGACCGCTAATCAGGACGCGACACAGACAGAGCTGCAGCATCACAATGAAGTCGGGTGAGGTTCACCCGAGTTCATTCTGACAGTGCGGCTCTGTCTGTGTCTGCTGTCATCTGCCATTCACCTCTGCTACATGGCTCTGTCTGTGTCTGCTGTCATCTGCCATTCAGCTCTGCTACATGGCTGTCTGTGTCTGCTGTAATCTGCCATTCAGCTCTGCTACATGGCTGTCTGTGTCTGCTGTCATCTGCCATTCAGCTCTGCTACATGGCTGTCTGTGTCTGCTGTCAGCGGCCATTCAGCTCTGCTACATGGCTGTCTGTGTCTGCTGTCATCTGCCATTCAGCTCTGTTACATGGCTGTCTGTGTCTGCTGTCATCTGCCATTCAGCTCTGCTACATGGCTGTCTGTGTCTGCTGTCATCTGCCATTCACCTCTGCTACATGGCTCTGTCTGTGTCTGCTGTCATCTGCCATTCAGCTCTGTTACATGGCTGTCTGTGTCTGCTGTCATCTGCCATTCACCTCTGCTACATGGCTCTGTCTGTGTCTGCTGTCATCTGCCATTCAGCTCTGTTACATGGCTGTCTGTGTCTGCTGTCATCTGCCATTCACCTCTGCTACATGGCTGTCTGTGTCTGCTGTCATCTGCCATTCAGCTCTGCTACATGGCTGTCTGTGTCTGCTGTCATCTGACATTCAGCTCTGCTACATGGCTCTGTCTGTGTCTGCTGTCAACTACCATTCACCTCTGCTACATGGCTGTCTGTGTCTGCTGTCATCTGCCATTCAGCTCTGCTACATGGCTGTCTGTGTCTGCTGTCATCTGCCATTCAGCTCTGCTACATGGCTGTCTGTGTCTGCTGTCATCTGCCATTCAGCTCTGCTACATGGCTGTCTGTGTCTGCTGTCATCTGCTATTCAGCTCTGCTACATGGCTGTCTGTGTCTGCTGTCATCTGCCATTCAGCTCTGCTACATGGCTCTGTTTGTGTCTGCTGTCATCTGCCATTCAGCTCTGCTACATGGCTGTCTGTGTCTGCTGTCATCTGCCATTCAGCTCTGCTACATGGCTGTCTGTGTCTGCTGTCATCTGCCATTCACCTCTGCTACATGGCTCTGTCTGTGTCTGCTGTCATCTGCCATTCAGCTCTGCTACATGGCTGTCTGTGTCTGCTGTCATCTGCCATTCAGCTCTGCTACATGGCTGTCTGTGTCTGCTGTCATCTGCTATTCAGCTCTGCTACATGGCTGTCTGTGTCTGCTGTCATCTGCCATTCAGCTCTGCTACATGGCTGTCTGTGTCTGCTGTCATCTGCCATTCAGCTCTGCTACATGGCTGTCTGTGTCTGCTGTCATCTGCCATTCAGCTCTGCTACATGGCTGTCTGTGTCTGCTGTCATCTGCCATTCAGCTCTGCTACATGGCTGTCTGTGTCTGCTGTCATCTGCCATTCAGCTCTGCTACATGGCTGTCTGTGTCTGCTGTCATCTGCCATTCAGCTCTGCTACATGGCTGTCGGTGTCTGCTGTCATCTGCCATTCAGCTCTGCTACATGGCTGTCTGTGTCTGCTGTCATCTGCCATTCACCGCTGCTACATGGCTGTCTGTGTCTGCTGTCATCTGCCATTCAGCTCTGCTACATGGCTGTCTGTGTCTGCTGTCATCTGCCATTCAGCTCTGCTACATGTCTCTGTCTGTGTCTGCTGTCATCTGCCATTCAGCTCTGCTACATGGCTGTCTGTGTCTGCTGTC
Source organism: Anomaloglossus baeobatrachus (assembly GCF_048569485.1). Taxonomy (NCBI): domain Eukaryota; kingdom Metazoa; phylum Chordata; class Amphibia; order Anura; family Aromobatidae; genus Anomaloglossus; species Anomaloglossus baeobatrachus. Next base: position 702,681,640 of record NC_134356.1, read on the forward strand.
AGCGGCCATTCACCGCTGCTACATGGCTGTCTGTGTCTGCTGTCATCTGCCATTCACCGCTGCTACATGGCTGTCTGTGTCTGCTGTCAGCGGCCATTCAGCTCTGCTACATGGCTCTGTCTGTGTCTGCTGTCATCTGCCATTCAGCTCTGCTACATGGCTGTCTGTGTCTGCTGTCATCTGCCATTCAGCTCTGCTACATGTCTCTGTCTGTGTCTGCTGTCATCTGCCATTCAGTTCTGCTACATGGCTGTCTGTGTCTGCTGTCATCTGCCATTCAGCTCTGCTACATGTCTCTGTCTGTGTCTGCTGTCATCTGCCATTCAGCTCTGCTACATGGCTGTCTGTGTCTGCTGTCAGCGGCCATTCAGCTCTGCTACATGGCTCTGTCTGTGTCTGCTGTCATCTGCCATTCAGCTCTGCTACATGGCTGTCTGTGGCTGCTGTCAGCGGCCATTCACCGCTGCTACATGGCTGTCTGTGTCTGCTGTCAGCGGCCATTCAGCTCTGCTACATGGCTGTCTGTGTCTGCTGTCATCTGCCATTCAGCTCTGCTACATGGCTGTCTGTGTCTGCTGTCATCTGCCATTCAGCTCTGCTACATGGCTGTCTGTGTCTGCTGTTAGCGGCTATTCAGCTCTGCTACATGGCTGTCTGTGTCTGCTGTCATCTGCCATTCAGCTCTGCTACATGGCTCTGTCTGTGTCTGCTGTCATCTGCCATTCAGCTCTGCTACATGGCTGTCTGTGTCTGCTGTCAGCGGCCATTCACCTCTGCTACATGGCTGTCTGTGTCTGCTGTCATCTGCCATTCAGCTCTGCTACATGGCTGTCTGTGTCTGCTGTCAGCGGCCATTCAGCTCTGCTACATGGCTGTCTGTGTCTGCTGTCATCTGCCATTCAGCTCTGCTACATGGCTGTCTGTGTCTGCTGTCAGCGGCCATTCAGCTCTGCTACATGGCTGTCTGTGTCTGCTGTCAGCGGCCATTCACCGCTGCTACATGGCTGTCTGTGTCTGCTGTTAGCGGCCATGTAGCAGAGCTGAATGGCAGATGACATAGTAAAAACGCATCCCTACACATTACACACGCTTGGCAAGTCAATAAATAAAAAAAAAAAAAAAGGTGCCCAATGCATATGTCACAGATCATATGATCTAAAGCATCGCACACAAAATTGATCAATTTAACATAGACTACTAACGCTCGTGTGACAGCAAATGAACGACCTACGTGCAATCTCATTAGATCACATATGCGACCTGGGCGTGTCACATCGCAAATGCGATTGTACAACTAATTGCAACGTGTAAAGCGGCCTTAAGGCTGCTTTACACCAGGCAATCTATCGTGCGATAGATCGTCGGGGTCACGGATTTTGTGACGCACATCCGGCATTGCTGGCGATGCCGGCCTGTGTGACACCTCCTAGCGACGCAGTATCGCTCACAAATCGTGAGTCGGGTACTGCTCGCTAGGTTCCATAATATCGTTTAATTTAGTTGACCATCGTTTCCGTGGTAGCACACGCCGCTCCGTGTGACACCACGGGAACGATGAGCAGCTCACCTGCCTCCCGCGGCCGCCGCCGGCTCTATGTGGAAGGAAGGAGGTGGGCGGGATGTTTACATCCTGCTCATCTCCGCCCCTCCGCTTCTATTGGCCGGCGGCCGTGTGACGTCGCTGTGACGCCGAACGTCCCTCCCACTCCAGGAAGTGGACGTTCGCCGCCCACAGCGAGGTCGCACGAGAGGTAAGTGCGTGTGACGGGGGGTTACTAACTTTGTGCGACACGGGCACCGATTTGCCCGTGACGCAAAAAGGACGGGGGCGGGTACGATCGATTGTGAAATTGCACAATCGGTCGTACCGTGTAAAGCAGCCTTTACTCTGTGAGATCTTTATTTTCTGTCCAATTGTAAAACGCTGCAGAATATTAGCACAATAGAAATAAGATTATTAGAAGTATCTGTCTCAGGACACAAATCTCCCCTCCCCCACGTTCTTCTGATCGGCGTTTTCACTGATTGACAAGTTTTAATTATTTTTCAAATACACAAGTTTAAGTTTCCTGGGACATTTACATAGGACTGATTTGGGGACTGATGGTCCTGCACCGTCCTGTGTCTACAGCCACTGGTGAATGTGAACGGCGGCTGAACTGAGCTCTACTTATTAACACAGTGGATGTGACTGTCCTGTGTAAAGTAACATTCTCTGTATAGTGACCCGTGCTCTGCTCACATGGACCCTGTACAGTAACATCCTCTGTCCCATGTCCCATATGCGGAGATGGACCCTGTACTGTAACATCCTCTGTCCCATGTCCCATATGCGGAGATGGACCCTGTACTGTAGCGTCCTCTGTCCCATGTCCCATATGCGGAGATGGACCCTGTGCGGTAACATCCTCTGTCCCATGTCCCATATGCGGAGATGGACCCTGTACTGTAGCGTCCTCTGTCCCATGTCCCATATGCGGAGATGGACCCTGTGCGGTAACATCCTCTGTCCCATGTCCCATATGCGGAGATGGACCCTGTACAGTAACATCCTCTGTCCCATGTCCCATATGCGGAGATGGACCCTGTACTGTAGCGTCCTCTGTCCCATGTCCCATATGCGGAGATGGACCCTGTACTGTAGCATCCTCTGTCCCATGTCCCATATGCAGAGATGGATCCTGTACTGTAGCGTCCTCTGTCCCATGTCCCATATGCGGAGATGGACCCTGTACTGTAGCGTCCTCTGTCCCATGTCCCATATGCAGAGATGGATCCTGTACGGTAACATCCTCTGTCCCATGTCCCATATGCGGAGATGGACCCTGTACTGTAGCGTCCTCTGTCCCATGTCCCATATGCGGAGATGGATCCTGTACGGTAACGTCCTCTGTCCCATGTCCCATATGCAGAGATGGATCCTGTACGGTAACATCCTCTGTCCCATGTCCCATATGCGGAGATGGACCCTGTACTGTAGCGTCCTCTGTCCCATGTCCCATATGCAGAGATGGATCCTGTACAGTAACATCCTCTGTCCCATGTCCCATATGCGGAGATGGATCCTGTACAGTAACGTCCTCTGTCCCATGTCCCATATGCGGAGATGGACCCTGTACTGTAGCGTCCTCTGTCCCATGTCCCATATGCGGAGATGGACCCTGTACTGTAGCGTCCTCTGTCCCATGTCCCATATGCGGAGATGGACCCTGTACTGTAGCGTCCTCTGTCCCATGTCCCATATGCGGAGATGGATCCTGTACGGTAACGTCCTCTGTCCCATGTCCCATATGCGGAGATGGACCCTGTACGGTAACATCCTCTGTCCCATGTCCCATATGCGGAGATGGATCCTGTACGGTAACGTCCTCTGTCCCATGTCCCATATGCGGAGATGGATCCTGTACAGTAACATCCTCTGTCCCATGTCCCATATGCGGAGATGGATCCTGTACGGTAACATCCTCTGTCCCATGTCCCATATGCGGAGATGGACCCTGTACGGTAACATCCTCTGTCCCATGTCCCATATGCGGAGATGGACCCTGTACTGTAGCGTCCTCTGTCCCATGTCCCATATGCGGAGATGGACCCTGTACGGTAACGTCCTCTGTCCCATGTCCCATATGCGGAGATGGACCCTGTACGGTAACGTCCTCTGTCCCATGTCCCATATGCGGAGATGGACCCTGTACGGTAACATCCTCTGTCCCATGTCCCATATGCAGAGATGGATCCTGTACGGTAACGTCCTCTGTCCCATGTCCCATATGCGGAGATGGACCCTGTACTGTAGCGTCCTCTGTCCCATGTCCCATATGCGGAGATGGACCCTGTACTGTAGCGTCCTCTGTCCCATGTCCCATATGCGGAGATGGACCCTGTACGGTAACATCCTCTGTCCCATGTCCCATATGCGGAGATGGATCCTGTACGGTAACGTCCTCTGTCCCATGTCCCATATGCGGAGATGGACCCTGTGCGGTAACGTCCTCTGTCCCATGTCCCATATGCGGAGATGGACCCTGTAGTGGAGCGTCCTCTGTCCCATGTCCCATATGCGGAGATGGACCCTGTACGGTAACGTCCTCTGTCCCATGTCCCATATGCGGAGATGGACCCTGTACGGTAACGTCCTCTGTCCCATGTCCCATATGCGGAGATGGATCCTGTACGGTAACGTCCTCTGTCCCATGTCCCATATGCGGAGATGGATCCTGTACAGTAACATCCTCTGTCCCATGTCCCATATGCAGAGATGGATCCTGTACGGTAACGTCCTCTGTCCCATGTCCCATATGCGGAGATGGACCCTGTACGGTAACATCCTCTGTCCCATGTCCCATATGCGGAGATGGACCCTGTACTGTAGCGTCCTCTGTCCCATGTCCCATATGCGGAGATGGATCCTGTACGGTAACGTCCTCTGTCCCATGTCCCATATGCGGAGATGGACCCTGTACGGTAACATCCTCTGTCCCATGTCCCATATGCGGAGATGGACCCTGTACTGTAGCGTCCTCTGTCCCATGTCCCATATGCGGAGATGGATCCTGTACGGTAACGTCCTCTGTCCCATGTCCCATATGCGGAGATGGATCCTGTACAGTAACATCCTCTGTCCCATGTCCCATATGCGGAGATGGACCCTGTAGTGGAGCGTCCTCTGTCCCATGTCCCATATGCGGAGATGGACCCTGTACTGTAGCGTCCTCTGTCCCATGTCCCATATGCGGAGATGGATCCTGTACGGTAACGTCCTCTGTCCCATGTCCCATATGCAGAGATGGACCCTGTACTGTAGCGTCCTCTGTCCCATGTCCCATATGCGGAGATGGACCCTGTACGGTAACATCCTCTGTCCCATGTCCCATATGCGGAGATGGACCCTGTACGGTAACGTCCTCTGTCCCATGTCCCATATGCGGAGATGGATCCTGTACGGTAACATCCTCTGTCCCATGTCCCATATGCGGAGATGGACCCTGTACTGTAGCGTCCTCTGTCCCATGTCCCATATGCGGAGATGGATCCTGTACAGTAACATCCTCTGTCCCATGTCCCATATGCGGAGATGGATCCTGTACAGTAACATCCTCTGTCCCATGTCCCATATGCGGAGATGGACCCTGTACGGTAACATCCTCTGTCCCATGTCCCATATGCGGAGATGGACCCTGTACTGTAGCGTCCTCTGTCCCATGTCCCATATGCGGAGATGGACCCTGTACTGTAGCGTCCTCTGTCCCATGTCCCATATGCGGAGATGGATCCTGTACGGTAACGTCCTCTGTCCCATGTCCCATATGCAGAGATGGATCCTGTACAGTAACATCCTCTGTCCCATGTCCCATATGCGGAGATGGACCCTGTACTGTAGCGTCCTCTGTCCCATGTCCCATATGCAGAGATGGACCCTGTACTGTAGCGTCCTCTGTCCCATGTCCCATATGCGGAGATGGACCCTGTACTGTAGCGTCCTCTGTCCCATGTCCCATATGCAGAGATGGATCCTGTACGGTAACGTCCTCTGTCCCATGTCCCATATGCGGAGATGGACCCTGTACGGTAACATCCTCTGTCCCATGTCCCATATGCGGAGATGGACCCTGTACTGTAGCGTCCTCTGTCCCATGTCCCATATGCAGAGATGGACCCTGTACTGTAGCGTCCTCTGTCCCATGTCCCATATGCGGAGATGGACCCTGTACTGTAGCGTCCTCTGTCCCATGTCCCATATGCGGAGATGGATCCTGTACGGTAACATCCTCTGTCCCATGTCCCATATGCGGAGATGGACCCTGTACGGTAACATCCTCTGTCCCATGTCCCATATGCAGAGATGGATCCTGTACGGTAACATCCTCTGTCCCATGTCCCATATGCGGAGATGGATCCTGTACGGTAACGTCCTCTGTCCCATGTCCCATATGCGGAGATGGACCCTGTACGGTAACGTCCTCTGTCCCATGTCCCATATGCGGAGATGGACCCTGTACGGTAACATCCTCTGTCCCATGTCCCATATGCAGAGATGGATCTTGTACTGTAGCGTCCTCTGTCCCATGTCCCATATGCAGAGATGGACCCTGTACGGTAACGTCCTCTGTCCCATGTCCCATATGCGGAGATGGACCCTGTACGGTAACATCCTCTGTCCCATGTCCAATATGCGGAGATGGATCCTGTACGGTAACGTCCTCTGTCCCATGTCCCATATGCAGAGATGGATCCTGTACGGTAACGTCCTCTGTCCCATGTCCAATATGCGGAGATGGATCCTGTACGGTAACGTCCTCTGTCCCATGTCCAATATGCGGAGATGGATCCTGTACGGTAACATCCTCTGTCCCATGTCCCATATGCGGAGATGGATCCTGTACTGTAGCGTCCTCTGTCCCATGTCCCATATGCGGAGATGGATCCTGTACGGTAACGTCCTCTGTCCCATGTCCCATATGCGGAGATGGACCCTGTACTGTAGCGTCCTCTGTCCCATGTCCCATATGCGGAGATGGATCCTGTACGGTAACATCCTCTGTCCCATGTCCCATATGCGGAGATGGACCCTGTACGGTAACATCCTCTGTCCCATGTCCCATATGCGGAGATGGATCCTGTACTGTAGCGTCCTCTGTCCCATGTCCCATATGCGGAGATGGACCCTGTACGGTAACGTCCTCTGTCCCATGTCCCATATGCGGAGATGGATCCTGTACTGTAGCGTCCTCTGTCCCATGTCCCATATGCGGAGATGGATCCTGTACGGTAACGTCCTCTGTCCCATGTCCCATATGCGGAGATGGACCCTGTACTGTAGCGTCCTCTGTCCCATGTCCCATATGCGGAGATGGATCCTGTACGGTAACATCCTCTGTCCCATGTCCCATATGCGGAGATGGATCCTGTACGGTAACATCCTCTGTCCCATGTCCCATATGCGGAGATGGATCCTGTACGGTAACGTCCTCTGTCCCATGTCCCATATGGGGAGATGGACCCTGTACGGTAACGTCCTCTGTCCCATGTCCCATATGCGGAGATGGACCCTGTACGGTAACGTCCTTGTTACGTTCTTAAAACAATTCACAAAGGAGTAAAGGTAACACACATAAAACCGCAGCTGACCCTGTCGGTTCCTGTACAGACTAGACTTCCCAGCCCTGCAGGCCCCAGGGGATCCTTTCCAGTTGGAACAGACCTCACCACAAACTAATCGATGGCAACTCGGGCCTGTGCTACCTGATCAGCTGTGGAGCACTTCACATTCCTCCTAAGGAACCGGAGGACAGAGGAGAGGGCAAGCTACCCACAGAAGGGAAGGTGTGAAGAAAGCGACCCCAGAGGGAGTAAGAGAAACAATGAATATAAAGCAACAGAGAAGGTGAATATTGCTAAAGAACATGGCGCCTACTCACTGACAGCTACATAAGAGCAGTGCAAAATGGAGAACAATAACAGCAGAGCGAGGGATCCTGGCCCGTCCATCACCGACTGGCCAGAAACTAACAGCAATATGGCTGGGCTTCATAATGAGAACATCACCAGCAGGAGGATCGTAGCTAAAGCCCCACCCGAAAGAGGACTGGACAGGCAAACGAGTAAATTAATCCACCTGTTACTCTAATGGAACGAAGGCACGTATAGCAGAAACTAAATACCTGAAAAAGGTGAATCTACAGTGGTCCAGAGGACAGAGAAGCCGAGGACAGAGCATAGACTCAAGGGGATGAATCCAGAAGCATGACACATCCTCTGTGTAGTGACCTGTCTCCTGTGTGAGGAGGTGGAAAATGTATGGTAACGTCCTCTGTGTAGTGTCCTGTGTGAAAAGATAGACCCTGTACGGTAATGTCCTCTGTAATCTCCTGTGTGAGGAGATGGACCCTGTACGGTAATGTCCTCTGTGTAGTGTCCTGTGTGAGGAGATGGACCCTGTACGGTAATGTCCTCTGTGTAGTGTCCTGTGTGAGGAGATGGACCCTGTACGGTAATGTCCTCTGTAATCTCCTGTGTGAGGAGATGGACCCTGTATGGTAATGTCCTCTGTGTAGTGTCCTGTGTGAGGAGATGGACCCTGTACGGTAATGTCCTCTGTGTAGTGTCCTGTGTGAGGAGATGGACCCTGTACGGTGATGTCCTCTGTAATCTCCTGTGTGAGGAGATGGACCCTGTATGGTAACATCCTCTGTGTAATGTTCTGTGTGAGATGGACCCTGTACAGTGATGTCCTCTGTAGTCTCCTGTGTGAGGAGATGGACCCTGTACGGTAACGTCCTCTGTGTAGTGTCCGGTGTGATGAGATGGACCCTGTACGGTAATGTCCTCTGTGTAGTGTCCGGTGTGATGAGATGGACCCTGTCTGGTAATGTCCTCTGTGTAGTGTCCTGTGTGAGGAAATGGACCCTGTATAATGACATCCTCTGTGTAGTGTCCTGTGTGAGATGGACCCTGTACGGTAACGTCCTCTGTGTAGTGTCCTGTGTGAGGAGATGGACCCTGTACGGTAACGTCCTCTGTGTAGTGTCCGGTGTGAATGAGATGGACCCTGTCTGGTAATGTCCTCTGTGTAGTGTCCTGTGTGAGGAAATGGACCCTGTATGGTGACATCCTCTGCATAATTCCCTGTATGAGGAAATAGACCCTGTAAGGTAATGTCCTTTATGTAGTGTCCTGTATGAGGAGATAGATCCTGTACAGTGACGTCCTCTGTGCGGTGCCCCGTGTCCTGTGCGAGATGGACCCTGTATCGTGATGTTTTCTGTACGGTGCCCTGTATCCTGTATGAGGAGATGGACCCTGTATGGTGATCTCCTCTGCATGATGTCCTCTGTCCAATGCCCCGTTTCCTGTGTGAGGAGATGTCCTCTGTACAGTGTCATGTGCCCTGTGTGAGGAGATGGACCCTGTATGGAGATGGACCCTGTATGGTGCCTTATGTCCTCTGTGCGGTGCCTTATGTCCTCTGTGCGGGTGATGTCCTCTGTATGGTGCCCCATCTCCCGTGTGAGGAGATGTCCTCTGTACAGTGTCATGTGCCCTGTGTGAGGAGATGGACCCTGTATGGTGAAGTCCTCTGTATGGTGCCTTATGTCCTCTGTGCGGGTGATGTCCTCTGTATGGTGCCCCATCTCCCGTGTGAGGAGATGTCCTCTGTACGGTGCCCCATGTCCTGTGTGAGGAGATGGACCCTGTATGGTGAAGTTGTGGCGCCCTAGGACCTGGTCGCCACAGCAGCATTGCCCTCCCAAAGGGTTAATGCTGAGCCTGGAGGTAATTGGGAGATCCATTGGCCAGCAGGTTTAACACCCAACACAGTTCTCCCTCCGGCCAGCAGGGGGAGCTCTGAACCTGGGATTCCAGGGAGCCTTCCTCTACCTGACCAGAGGGAGGAAGTGCAGCCAGTCTGTAGGGAGTAGTGGAAGTGAACAGACGCAGAGTGAGCTGTCCTGTGAATCTGGGGCCTAGAGCTGGAGCAGCTTGGCCCAGAGAAGCAGGAATAGCTGAGAGGCAGCAGAGAGACTCAGACATCGGAGTCTGTGGTTGCCAGGGTATAAAATCCGCCCCTGGTAGCCGAGTCCGAAGGGCAGGAGAGCTGCAAGCCCCTGGCCCAGAAACATCCAAGGTACAGCTGCAGCATCAGGGCCCGGTGTGGACTCCAGCGGAGAAGCACCAGAGAGAGGGTCTGCGCAGCCACCTACAGAAAGAAGGGACGTGCCATCGGTCCCAGCAGCAAAGAGGGCCATTGCTGGATTCAGAGAAGCAGGGTCCTATCATCACAAAGCAAAGTACAGGAGTAGGCCTCATACTCAGCTGGCCAGAAAGATCATCCCAAGTACTTCCAGGCCGACCGGATCCCCATCACCATCTGTAACGGTCTCCCAGGACTGGACTGTTCCCAGAGTAAAAGAGGAGAAGGTAAAGAGACTGTTGTTTGTGCCTGGTTCTTTCCTCGCCTGTCGGCCCTGCACCGTGTTAGCCACACAACACCATAGACTTTCACGGGCACCAACTGTATCCCGGGGCATCGCTCCACCTGTGGGGAGCCGTAACATCATAGCTGCCATAACATCACCCCGGAGTTCTCCCATAGCAGCGGCGGCTTAATAGCCGCATACCACAGGTGGCGTCACGAACATTAACTTCAACTCATCAGCCACATATTCAACTGACACCCACCAGGGCCACGGAGCCGGGCCCAGCCACCACTGACTACCACCGGACTAGTCCGGCCCGGCACCGGGTGTCCCCTAGCCCTGGGGTGGGCGAGTCAACTTTTGGCGTCACGAACAGGATTTCGTGCCCGGTTCCACCGGGTACTGTGCGCCTGAATAATTGCGCTTTAAAGACTGTATTACTGCGTGTTTCACTGTTTGAAAACTGCCGCCGCCATTATCCTCACTGAGCGCAGGAAGAAGGGGGGCGTGCCTGACAAAGAGCGCGAAGGGAGCGCGCCATCAGAGCAGAGCGCTGTTAACCCCGCGCGACCCGGAAGGAAATTTGAAAAGTGAACGGAGCCTGGTAAGGTTCACTAAGGGGGAGGAAGATGTCCGACGCAGAGGGAGGGCAGGTGGCTGCCATAGCCCGAGACGCCGCAGCGCCCGCTGAAGCGATCCCTGTCGCCGTCGCCCCATCCCCCGCTGTAGCGCCGGTAATGCCGATCACCATGCCGTACATACCGGGCGCAGAATGGCTGCCGCAGTATTCCGGGGAGTCCCATACCTTGAGCGACTTCAGAGAAAGCCTGCACAGCTTATTCCGGGTGTATCCGCTGACTGAGAGCCAGAAGGTGGGCATATTAATGGGACAGCTAGCCGGCGCAGCCCAGCGTGAAGTGAAGTCCTGGCCTGATACAGATAAAGGGACAGTAACCCAGATACTGGCCAAGCTAAAGAGTACTTTTGACACCCGCACCGCAGCAGAGATAAAGATGAGATTCTTTGGGTGCAAGCAGCGGCCCACAGACAGCATAAGGGACTATGCCTTAAACCTGCAGGAGGCCCTGAAAGCGGTTAAACAAGTGGACCCAGAGAGTGTACGTGAAGAACACAAACTCCTAACTGAGCAGTTCATAGAGGGGCTCCTGTCAGATGCCCACAGGACCCAGCTGCGTATCATGGTCCTGCAGAACCCTGCTCTGGACTTTGCAAAGTTTAAGGACCAGGCCATCCGGGTACTGAGAGAATCTACACCGAATGACCCAGTGCCCCTCCGGCCTCTTGCTATCACGTACCCCGGGGTGGTGCCTGCAACACGAGCCACTGCAGGGGCTGAGGCGCAGTCCCTGGATAAGGATCCCACTGCAGAGCTCAGACAGCAGTTCCAGGAGCTGACCAAGACTGTAGCTGCCCTTGCCAAGATCGTGCAGTCCCTACAAGTGACCCCATCGCCTGCAAAAATCGAGTTGGCCTCCAGCCCAGATGACGTCCCATGGATGCGACAGAGGAGGGTTCCGCCGACCCGAGGCAGAGACACAGACCGGTATGATTCAACGGGACAACCGATCTGCCGCCGCTGCAGCCAGGCGGGCCACATTGCACGATACTGTCCTTTAAATGGGCCGAGCCTGGGGCCAGGAGCCGACCCCCAGGTGTAAGGAAGCCCGGCTCAACCCCCAGCCGCAGCAAGTATGTGGGAGGACGACCGGTCCTTCCTATTGTGCTGGATGGGATCCCTTTGAATGCCCTCCTGGATACTGGGTCCCAGGTAACGACCATCCCCTATAAACTGTACAAAAGATATTGGGCTGATTCAGACATTGACCATGGCCCAGATGATGATTTAACAATTGTGGCCAGTAATGGTCAGCCCTTACCTCAAATTGGGTATAAAGAAGTAACCATTAAAGTGGGGCGGGTGGAATTGCCATGTCAGGGGATGATAATTGTAGATATTGATCGCAAAGAATCTGACCCGCTGGTAACCATTGGTACAAATGTGATAGAAAATTGTATTGCCGAAGTGATAATTTTGTTGCAGCAGGCGTCTGAAACTGCCAGCTCCGGGCAGCAGCGTGCCCTACAGAGGGAGATCAGAGCCCTGATGAGGAGGCAGCAGGTGGAGCTGGCCGGAGGAGAAATTGGCAGTGTGAGGGTAAGTGACCCCCTACCCATTGCAATACCCCCAAGAAGTGAAATGTTGATATGGTGTCGGGCAGCAATAGGCCTCAAGGGTCAGGATTACCATGCCTTGGTAGAACCGGTGTATTCAGACAGTAGGCCTGGAGTCCTGATAGCCAGAGGGGTAGCAGACGTCCGCAAGGGGAGAGTGCCCATCCGTGTCCTGAATTGTGGGGAGGAGGAAGCCAAATTGCCCCGGTACGCCACTGTAGCAAAACTGTACACTGTCAGCAACAACACCATCAAAGCAGTGGAACCCTTGATCCCGTCCGACCAGGCGGAAGACAAGGGCTCCAAGGGGCAGCTGGAAGACTGGTGCCAAAACTTACATGTGGGCACCGACTCCACCCCCTCACACCAAAAGAATGGGGTTTACCGGGTGGTACAGGAGTACGAGCGGGTCTTCAGCAAACACCCCCTAGATTTTGGGCAGGTGAAAGGGGTTAAACATCAAATCCCCACGGGTGATCATCCTCCCGTTAAAGAGAGATACCGCCCTGTACCCCCCGCACAGTATCAGCGTGCCAAAGAAATGTTACGGGAAATGAAGGAGGCTGGGGTTATCAGAGATAGTTGTAGCCCCTGGGCAGCTCCACTAGTGCTCGTAAAGAAAAAGGATGGTACAATGAGAATGTGTGTAGATTACAGGCAAATTAACCGCATTACACATAAAGATGCTTATCCCCTACCCAGAATAGAGGAGTCACTAACAGCCTTAAAGTCAGCTAACTATTTCTCCACCTTGGATCTCACCAGTGGGTATTGGCAGGTTCCCGTGGCAGAGGCGGACAAGGAGAAGACTGCATTCACGACGCCGATGGGCCTCTGCGAGTTCAACTGCATGCCATTCGGGCTCTGCAACGCCCCAGGGACATTCCAACGGTTGATGGAGTGCTGCTTGGGCCACCACAACTTCGAAACCGTGCTGTTGTACCTGGATGACGTCATAGTCTACTCCAAGACTTATGAAGACCACCTGAAGCACTTAGCAGAAGTGTTCGAGTCTTTGTCAAAATATGGCCTGAAGATCAAGCCGTCCAAATGTCACCTCTTGAAGCCAAAGGTACAGTACCTGGGTCATGTGGTCAGCGCAGAAGGTGTGGCACCTGATCCGGAGAAAGTCACCGTAATCAAGGACTGGCCAAGACCCACCACGGTAAAGGAGGTGCGGCAGTTCCTTGGGCTGGTGGGCTACTACCGAAGGTTCATTGATGGTTTCACCAAGATAGCAGCGCCCCTTCAAGATCTCCTGGTGGGCCAGCCAAAGCAGGCTAAGAAGCAGAGCCCTCCATTTGAATGGAGCAGCCAACTAGAAACCTCCTTTGTCCAGCTGAAAGGGGCTCTCACGGGAGAAGAAATTCTGGCCTACCCTGACTACAGCCAGCCGTTTGTACTGTATACAGACGCCAGCAACGTGGGCCTGGGAGCCGTTTTGTCCCAGGTGCAGGGAGGCAGGGAGAAGGTGATAGCGTACGCCAGTAGGAAGCTTCGGCCCACAGAAAGGAATCCAGAAAATTACAGTTCCTTCAAGCTGGAGTTCCTCGCTATTGTTTGGGCAGTGACTGAACGCTTCAAACACTATCTGGCGTCGGCCAAGTTCACCATCTTCACGGACAACAATCCGTTGACACACCTGGCAACAGCCAAGTTAGGGGCGTTGGAACAGCGATGGATGGCCCGGCTGTCTAACTTTGACTTTACCATCAAGTACCGGGCTGGCAAGAAGAATAACAATGCTGATGCGCTGTCCAGAATGCCTCACTTACCCGAATCTGGAGAAGACCTGGATGAACTCGAAGAGATAGAGTTACCGGCTTTCCATCATCAGGGCGTTTCCCAGTGTGAGCATGCTGTGGGAGTGAAGCGCTCGAGCCAACACGAGGTCCCGGTTAACCCATTACTCCACCATAATTGGGAAGAGACACAGAACGGTGACCCGGCGGTGCGATTGGTCAAAGAAAAGCTAGCACAAGCTGAGACTCATCTTGGTCCAGATGCTCCAGAAGAAGCCCAGCAGTTGTGGAAAGAGAGGGGACGACTGTTCACCTACCAAGGCAAGCTCTGCAAGAGACACGTCAACTGGCGAACAAATGAACTTGTCTGGCAGATCGTGGTTCCGCAGAGGGATGCTCCAATGGTCCTAGCAGCTTATCATGATAACGCAGGCCACTTTGGGTGGAAGAAGTTGGAGGCCCTACTCCGTGATCGGTTCTATTGGGTGCACATGAGAAAGGTGATCGAGAAGTGGTGCCGAGACTGTGGCCCGTGTAACCTGAGGCGGAAGGATGATGCCAGCCAAAGGTCTCCCCTACAGCCAATTGTTACGAAGCAGCCCCTGGAGTTGGTGGCCCTGGACCACGTGAAGTTAACACCAAGCCGGTCAGGCTATGTGTACGCCCTCACAATTGTGGACCATTACTCTCGTTTCCTGGTAGTAGTGCCTGTGAAGGACCAGACAGCCAGAACAGCAGCTAAAGCGTTCCAGGCATCCTTTTGCCGGCCTCACGGTTATCCGGAAAGGGTACTGACCGATCAAGGCCCTGCGTTCGAGGCGGAGGTGTTCCAAGAGTTTTGTAACATGTACGGTTGTAAGAAAATCAGAACAACACCGTACCACCCCCAAACCAATGGACTGTGCGAGAAAATGAACCATGTGGTTATTGATATGCTGAAGACTCTACCTCTGGAAGAAAGGAACCAATGGCCAGAGAAGCTGCCAGATCTGGTCGACCTGTACAACCATATCCCAGTAAATTCGACCAACTGCAGCCCCGCTTACCTGATGCGAGCCAGACCTGGCAGGTTGCCTGTAGACTTTGAGATGGGGACTGTGTCGCCTGAGGCGGTTCAAGAAATAGAGGATTGGGATACAGAACGGCAGCAGCAGTACCGTAAGGTCCAGGAATGCGTAGAGAGGAGCCTGTCTCAAGCCAGAACAAGACAAGAGCAGCAGTACAATCAAACGGCCCCAGCAACTCCCTTAGCACCTGGAGAACAAGTCCTCAAGAAGAAGCGGAGGACGCATAAATTGGATGATCAGTGGGAGAACGAGCCCTACACCATTATCCCCTCCAACTTTGACAACAGTAAGGTGTGCCTCATAAGCAAGGACGAAGGCAAGACTTGTCAAGCAATATCCAGAGACCGCCTGAAGACGTGCCCTGAGCGGTGCAAAGTTCAAAGGGAAGTGGAGGAAGTTCGAGAAGAAGGGGAAGAGATGATACAAACGATCCTCGGCAAATTCCCCAAGACTTGGACCCGCATAAATGGTGCCGTAGTGGTACCGGTCCTGACGTTCCCACAGTTGGTCGAGCCAGAAACAGAACAGGTTCCGGATCCACCCAAAGAACCGTCCGCCCCGACACACGGTGACACGCCAGCAGTGGAACAGGAGGATCAACCCCCTGTCAGTGGTGAACCTGTCATACCCTTGGCGACTCCTAGACCACATAGGCAATCATCATGCATACCTATTGGGGTTAGGCCTACCGGTAGTGCTGAGATAGGAGACACACTAAGTAGTCAGGGACAAACACCAGAGCTACGCAGGTCTCAACGCAGCACTCGGGGACAACCCCCTCTAAGGTATAGGGAATCAACTATATAAAGAAAGAGTATTTATTAGAATGTAAATAGTTATGTGAAAAGTCTGTAATGTCGTGTACAAAATGTTTTTTTTTGTGATTGCGAAAATGGACAATTGGGCCACTGGACTATGGGTGGCCAACACCTAAATTGTTTATAGTTAGCACCAGTGTGCTCAACACCCCTGAAGAAAAACCCGTCCGGCGTGCATAGAGTGGGGTCATCAATGCTCTGACGCACGCCCAGAGCCTACGTTGGGGGTTTGATCGCGGCGGGTCCCCCATGGAGCGGTGTAATGGACACCCGGCAGGGAGCCACACTGGACTCTTATAGTACTGTCTGAAGTTGTAACGTTAAAAATAATGTGCCTCCCATATTGGGATGAAATGTATGACATGTTATGTTTTGTTTCCACAGTCCGGGAGTACTGAATTTAACTAAGGGGGAGTGTGGCGCCCTAGGACCTGGTCGCCACAGCAGCATTGCCCTCCCAAAGGGTTAATGCTGAGCCTGGAGGTAATTGGGAGATCCATTGGCCAGCAGGTTTAACACCCAACACAGTTCTCCCTCCGGCCAGCAGGGGGAGCTCTGAACCTGGGATTCCAGGGAGCCTTCCTCTACCTGACCAGAGGGAGGAAGTGCAGCCAGTCTGTAGGGAGTAGTGGAAGTGAACAGACGCAGAGTGAGCTGTCCTGTGAATCTGGGGCCTAGAGCTGGAGCAGCTTGGCCCAGAGAAGCAGGAATAGCTGAGAGGCAGCAGAGAGACTCAGACATCGGAGTCTGTGGTTGCCAGGGTATAAAATCCGCCCCTGGTAGCCGAGTCCGAAGGGCAGGAGAGCTGCAAGCCCCTGGCCCAGAAACATCCAAGGTACAGCTGCAGCATCAGGGCCCGGTGTGGACTCCAGCGGAGAAGCACCAGAGAGAGGGTCTGCGCAGCCACCTACAGAAAGAAGGGACGTGCCATCGGTCCCAGCAGCAAAGAGGGCCATTGCTGGATTCAGAGAAGCAGGGTCCTATCATCACAAAGCAAAGTACAGGAGTAGGCCTCATACTCAGCTGGCCAGAAAGATCATCCCAAGTACTTCCAGGCCGACCGGATCCCCATCACCATCTGTAACGGTCTCCCAGGACTGGACTGTTCCCAGAGTAAAAGAGGAGAAGGTAAAGAGACTGTTGTTTGTGCCTGGTTCTTTCCTCGCCTGTCGGCCCTGCACCGTGTTAGCCACACAACACCATAGACTTTCACGGGCACCAACTGTATCCCGGGGCATCGCTCCACCTGTGGGGAGCCGTAACATCATAGCTGCCATAACATCACCCCGGAGTTCTCCCATAGCAGCGGCGGCTTAATAGCCGCATACCACAGGTGGCGTCACGAACATTAACTTCAACTCATCAGCCACATATTCAACTGACACCCACCAGGGCCACGGAGCCGGGCCCAGCCACCACTGACTACCACCGGACTAGTCCGGCCCGGCACCGGGTGTCCCCTAGCCCTGGGGTGGGCGAGTCAAAGTCCTCTGTATGGTGCCTTATGTCCTCTGTGCGGGTGATGTCCTCTGTATGGTGCCCCATCTCCCGTGTGAGGAGATGTCCTCTGTACGGTGCCCCATGTCCTGTGTGAGGAGGTGACCCCTGTACAGTGATGTCCTCTGTACGGTGCCTAGTGTCCTGTGTGAGGAGGTGACCCCTGTATAGTGATGTCCTCTGTACGGTGCCTAGTGTCCTGTGTGAGGAGGTGACCCCTGTACAGTGATGTCCTCTGTACGGTGCCTAGTGTCCTGTGTGAGGAGGTGACCCCTGTACAGTGATGTCCTCTGTACGGTGCCCCATGTCCTGTGTGAGGAGGTGACCCCTGTACAGTGATGTCCTCTGTACGGTGCCTAGTGTCCTGTGTGAGGAGGTGACCCCTGTATAGTGATGTCCTCTGTACGGTGCCTAGTGTCCTGTGTGAGGAGATGACCCCTGTACAGTGACGTCCTCTGTACAGTGCCTAGTGTCCTGTGTGAGGAGGTGACCCCTGTACAGTGATGTCCTCTGTACGGTGCCCCATGTCCTGTGTGAGGAGGTGACCCCTGTATGGTGAAGTCCTCTGTACGGTGCCCCATGTCCTGTGTGAGGAGGTGACCCCTGTACAGTGATGTCCTCTGTACGGTGCCTAGTGTCCTGTGTGAGGAGGTGACCCCTGTACAGTGACGTCCTCTGTACAGTGCCTAGTGTCCTGTGTGAGGAGGTGACCCCTGTACAGTGATGTCCTCTGTACGGTGCCCCATGTCCTGTGTGAGGAGGTGACCCCTGTATAGTGATGTCCTCTGTACGGTGCCCCATGTCCTGTGTGAGGAGGTGACCCCTGTACAGTGATGTCCTCTGTACGGTGCCTAGTGTCCTGTGTGAGGAGATGACCCCTGTACAGTGATGTCCTCTGTACGGTGCCCCATGTCCTGTGTGAGGAGGTGACCCCTGTATGGTGAAGTCCTCTGTACGGTGCCCCATGTCCTGTGTGAGGAGGTGACCCTGTACAGTGATGTCCTCTGTACGGTGCCTAGTGTCCTGTGTGAGGAGGTGACCCCTGTACAGTGATGTCCTCTGTACGGTGCCTAGTGTCCTGTGTGAGGAGATGACCCCTGTACAGTGATGTCCTCTGTACGGTGCCCCATGTCCTGTGTGAGGAGGTGACCCCTGTATGGTGAAGTCCTCTGTACGGTGCCCCATGTCCTGTGTGAGGAGGTGACCCCTGTATGGTGAAGTCCTCTGTACGGTGCCCCATGTCCTGTGTGAGGAGGTGACCCCTGTACAGTGATGTCCTCTGTACGGTGCCCCATGTCCTGTGTGAGGAGGTGACCCCTGTACAGTGATGTCCTCTGTACGGTGCCCCATGTCCTGTGTGAGGAGGTGACCCCTGTATGGTGAAGTCCTCTGTACGGTGCCCCATGTCCTGTGTGAGGAGGTGACCCCTGTATGGTGAAGTCCTCTGTACGGTGCCCCATGTCCTGTGTGAGGAGGTGACCCCTGTACAGTGATGTCCTCTGTACGGTGCCCCATGTCCTGTGTGAGGAGGTGACCCCTGTACAGTGATGTCCTCTGTACGGTGCCTAGTGTCCTGTGTGAGGAGATGACCCCTGTTCGGTGCTCCGTCTTCTGTGTCAGGACCTCTGTGGCTGCTCTCCTTGTATCCCCATGTTGAGTATTACACCCCTCCCTCCATATACAGACGCCCCGTATACAGGTGCTGACAGTCGGTACCTTGTATATAGAGGCAGAAGATGAGGAACTTGCTCAGAGTTTCCATCTTTGTCGGTTTGACCCTGGTTGTTTCTTCACTCCGCGCTGCACCTTCCACCTCGTTCCTCCCCGAGTCCCGTGTGACGTCCCGACATTTACTTCTCTTTTTTATACTGTCAGTAAAAGGAAGCGAGAAGAGGAAGAGTCTGTGATTGATGGCACAAGAAAGGCAGGGGGCCGCCAGTAACCTCCGCGTATACAGCCTACCCCGCGTATACAGCTCCCCCTGTATATACAGCCCACCCCGCGTATACAGCTCCCCCTGTATATACAGCTCCCCCCCGCGTATACAGCTCCCCCTGTATATACAGCCCACCCCGCGTATACAGCCCCCCCTGTATATACAGCCCACCCCGCGTATACAGCCTACCCCGCGTATACAGCCCACCCCGCGTATACAGCTCCCCCTGTATATACAGCTCCCCCCCGCGTATACAGCCCCCCCTGTATATACAGCCCACCCCGCGTATTCAGCCCCCCCGCATATACAGCCCTCCCGCGTATACAGCCTACCCCGCATATACAGCTCCCCCTGTATATACAGCCCACCCCGCGTATTCAGCCCCCCCCGCATATACAGCCCCCCCGCATATATAGCTCCCCCGCGTATACAGCCTACCCCGCATATACAGCTTCCCCTGTATATACAGCCCACCCCGCGTATACAGCTCCCCCTGTATATACAGCTCCCCCCCGCGTATACAGCCCCCCCTGTATATACAGCCCACCCCGCGTATTCAGCCCCCCCGCATATACAGCCCTCCCGCGTATACAGCCTACCCCGCATATACAGCTCCCCCTGTATATACAGCCCACCCCGCGTATTCAGCCCCCCCGCATATACAGCCCCCCCGCATATATAGCTCCCCCGCGTATACAGCCTACCCCGCATATACAGCTTCCCCTGTATATACAGCCCACCCCGCGTATACAGCTCCCCCTGTATATACAGCTCCCCCCCGCGTATACAGCCCCCCCTGTATATACAGCCCACCCCGCGTATACAGCTCCCCCCGCGTATACAGCCCCCCCGCATATATAGCTCCCCCGCGTATACAGCCTACCCCGCATATACAGCTCCCCCTGTATATACAGCCCACCCCGCGTATACAGCTCCCCCCGCGTATACAGCCCCCCCGCATATATAGCTCCCCCGCATATACAGCCCACCCCGCGTATACAGCTCCCCCTGTATATACAGCCCACCCCGCGTATACAGCTCCCCCCGCGTATACAGCCCCCCCGCATATATAGCTCCCCCGCGTATACAGCCTACCCCGCATATACAGCTCCCCCTGTATATACAGCCCACCCCGCGTATACAGCTCCCCCCGCGTATACAGCCCCCCCGCATATATAGCTCCCCCGCGTATACAGGCTACCCCGCGTATACAGCCCACCCCGCGTATACAGCACACCCCGCGTATACAGCTCCCCCTGTATATACAGCCCACCCCGCGTATACAGCTCCCCCCGCGTAAACAGCCCCCCCGCGTATACAGCTCCCCCGCGTATACAGCCTACCCCGCGTATACAGCTCCCCCTGTATATACAGCCCACCCCACGTATACAGCTCCCCCCGCGTATACAGCCCACCCCACGTATACAGCACACCCCGCGTATACAGCTCCCCCCGCGTATACAGCTCCCCCCGCGTATACAGCCCACCCCGCGTATACAGCCCACCCCGCGTATACAGCCCACCCCGCGTATACAACACACCCCGCGTATACAGCTCCCCCCCGCGTATACAGCCCACCCCGCGTATACAGCTCCCCCTGTATATACAGCCCACCCCGCGTATACAGCTCCCCCCGCGTATACAGCCCACCCCGCGTATACAGCCCACCCCGCGTATACAGCTCCCCCTGTATATACAGCTCCCCCCGCGTATACAGCTCCCCCCCACGTATACAGCTCCCCCGCGTATACAGCCCACCCCGCATATACAGCCCACCCTGCGTATACAGCCCACTCCGGACTCAGGCCCAAAGTCCAAGAGTACAAGCCATTAATGGAAATACACAGTGTCCCCACAATAACAGTGATATCCACAGTACCCCCATAATAGCAGTGATATCCACAGTGCCCCCATAATAACAGTGATATCCATAGTGCCCCCATAATAACAGCGACATCCACAGTGCCCCCATAATAACAGTGATATCCACAGTGCCCCCATAATAACAGCAATATCCACAGTGCCCCCATAATAACAGCGATATCCACAGTGCCCCATAATAACAGTGATATCCACAGTGCCTCCATAATAACAGCGATATCCACAGTGCCAGCATAATAACAGTGATATCCACAGTGCCCCCATAATAACAGCGATATCCACAGTGCCCCCATAATAACAGTGATATCCACAGTGTCCCCATAATAACAGCGATATCCACAGTGCCCCCATAATAACAGTGATATCCACAGTGCCCCCATAATAACAGCGATATCCACAGTGCCCCCATAATAACAGTGATATCCACAGTGTCCCTATAATAACAGCGATATCCACAGTGTCCCCATAATAACAGCGATATCCACAGTGCCCCCATAATAACAGCAATATCCACAGTGCCCCCATAATAACAGCAATATCCACAGTGCCCCCATAATAACAGTGATATCCACAGTGCCCCCATAATAACAGCGATATCCACAGTGCCCCATAAGAACAGCGATATCCACAGTGCCTCCATAATAACAGCGATATCCACAGTGCCCCATAATAACAGCAATATCCACAGTGCCCCATAATAACAGTGATATCCACAGTGCCCCATAATAACAGCGATATCCACAGTGCCCCCATAATAACAGCGACATCCACAGTGTCCCCATAATAACAGCGATATCCACAGTGCCCCCATAATAACAGCGACATCCACAGTGCCCCCATAATAACAGCGATATCCACAGTGCCCCCATAATAACAGCGATATCCACAGTGCCTCCATAATAACAGTGATATCCACAGTGCCCCCATAATAACAGCAATATCCACAGTGCCCCCATAATAACAGTGATATCCACAGTGCCCCATAATAACAGTGATATCCACAGTGTCCCCATAATAACAGTGATATCCACAGTGCCCCCATAATAACAGTGATATCCACAGTGCCCCCATAATAACAGCGATATCCACAGTGCCCCATAATAACAGCAATATCCACAGTGCCCCCATAATAACAGTGATATCCACAGTGCCCCCATAATAACAGCGACATCCACAGTGCCCCCATAATAACAGCGATATCCACAGTGCCCCCATAATAACAGCGATATCCACAGTGCCCCCATAATAACAGCGATATCCACAGTGCCCCCATAATAACAGCGATATCCACAGTGCCCCCATAATAACAGCGACATCCACAGTGCCCCCATAATAACAGTGATATCCACAGTGCCCCCATAATAACAGCAATATCCACAGTGCCCCCATAATAACAGCGATATCCACAGTGCCCCCATAATAACAGTGCTATCCACAGTGCCCCCATAATAACAGTGATATCCACAGTGCTGCACGGCCGTCCTCCTCCTCCTCACAGTTCTTTGCGATCCTTATATTAACAGCTGTCCTCCTCCTCACTGGTGACTGCGGTCCCTGTAGTCAGAGCTGTCCTCCTCCTCCTCTCTGGTGACTGCTGTCACTGTAGTCACAGCCGTCCTCTTCATCACTGGTGACTGTGGTCACTGTAGTCAAAGCTGTCCTCCTCCTTTTCCCTGGTGACTCTGATCCTTTTAGTTACTGTCACGCTATACAAAGGGCTAGTAAGACGTAGTACCGCTTATTCCCCACTAGGTGGCAGCAGAGTAGTGAAGGAGAGTCACAGAAAGGCAGCTGAAGTACCGCAGAGAAACGTCAGCAGGCAGTTCACAGGTGAACCACCAGGGGACAATAGAGTAGTCAAGCAGTCAGAGTCTAAGCCAGGAAAGTCTCAGGCTGCCACAAGGGGGAGCTGGAGCCCTGCAGGGAAAGACACTACACGGAGCTGAATAAGCAAAGACGTGGACACACAGTGTGTGCTGGTGCAGTGCCTCGCAGCATCAGCCGGAAAGCAGAAGCCGCGGGAAGTGCGGGGGAAGGTCGGGCAGGCCGGGTCATATGCAGTACGGGGAGAAGGAAGACCGGAGGAATGAGCAGAGACAGGGTCGAAGTCAGGCCGAGGTCAGTACCAGAGGAAGCAACTGAGTGGAGATGTAGGAGAGGGGGGAACAACCGGGGCTATTGAGGGAAGGAAGGAGGTGGGACAAAAGAATGGGGGAACGACTAGGGGACAGAACACAGACAGAGAACGAGGGCACAGAGAGGGGACGGATCAGGATCACACTTACAGGGACCAGCAATCACAGGCAAAGCAGTGCTAAGCTTATAGCCAGCGCTGGTTCACCGGAGATGACAGGCATCCAAGCTCCGGAAGTGAGGCCCGAGAGAAGGCTCTGCCCCCTAGCCATATGGACGGGGAGGCGAAAGCGTGACAGAAAGTCAGTGCAGAGGGAGGATCAAGATCAGGTCAGAAAACAGAACCGAGGTCGGATGCCGGGAGATCAGGTATGCAAAGGGGAACACAAACAACAGACAGGAGCGGGAAGTCAGGGACCGGCACAGATGAACGAACGGGAGAGGGTACAGGTCAGGGTACAATAGCAAGGAGTCAGATCAAACAGGAAATCTCTCCAGAGCCAGTCACAGGCTGCAGAGCAAAACTATAACCGGCACCAGGATGCAGATATAGTGTCTCCTGAAACCAGAACGAGGCTGATGGGAGTTAACCCCTGACATGACCAGGCCGGGTCTGTGAAACTCTGGAGCGGAGAATACCGGTCCTGGATCATGACAGTTACAACTGTCCTCCGCCGTCCTCCTCTTTCTCCCTGGTAACTGCGGTCCTGTATTCACAGCTGTCCTCTTCTTTCTTCCTCCTCCCTTGTTACTGCGGTCCTGTAGTCACAGCTGTCCTCCTCCCAGGTGAGTGCGGTCCTGTAATGCTCCTGTCCTTCTTCAGGGTAGATCACAGTTGCCGTCTGCCTTCTCCTCTGGCGGCAGAGCGGGTACGTCCGAGTGCTGAGTCTCCCGAGGATCCACCAGCCTGGAGTACACATGATTAGGCTTTACCAGGGTTTTTTATTTTTCCAGAAATGTCCTGATGCTGCGTAGAGGCGCTCTGCACAGGTGTCGCCTCTGCTGCTCTGCACAGGTGTCACCTCTGATGCTCTGCACAGGTGTCGCCTCTGCTGCTCTGCACAGATGTCACCTCTGCTGCTCTCATAGGTGTTGCCTCTGTTGCTCTGCACAGGTGTCACCTCTGCTGCTCTCACAGGTGTCGCCTCTGTTGCTCTGCACAGGTGTTACCGCTACTGCTCTGCACAGGTGTCACCTCTGCCGCTCTGCACAGGTGTCGCCTCTGTTGCTCTGCACAGGTGTCGCCTCTGTTGCTCTGCACAGGTGTTGCCTCTACTGCTCTGCACAGGTGTCGCCTCTACTGCTCTGCACAGGTGTCGCCTCTGTTGCTCTGCACAGGTGTCGCCTCTGTTGCTCTGCACAGGTGTCGCCTCTGTTGCTCTGCACAGGTGTCGCCTCTGTTGCTCTGCACAGGTGTCGACTCTACTGCTCTGCCAGGGTGCGGAGCATTGTGGTTCTGCTGTTCGAGTTCCAGAGATGTGCAGTCTACTCAGCACTGAGGAATTTTGACCTCAAACCAGCACCTTTGCCTTCTTCTTCGGTGCCAGACCTCCCTGCCCTGAAGGCCTTGTGCACATTATAGTTGGCCAAACACATCGATTCTGCAGGATCGGCTGAACATCTGATGTGCATGTAAGTCCCCAACTGTCCACCAACGGATGGTATCGAAATAAGGTAATGGATAAGGTTGATAAAGAAGAACTGGATCTTCTGTCTCATGTCGGGTCGGACACCATATCCCAGTGTGCTGTCTGAGGACCATGGGAAGCACCATGGGACCATGGGAAGGACTGACTTCTGTCTCATGTTGGGTCGGACACCATACTGCAGCATGCTACCTGAAGACTATGGGAAGGATTGACTTCTTCTGTCTCATGTTGGGTAAGACACCATACCGCAGCACACTACGTGAGGACCATGGGAAAGACTACCTTCTTCTGTCTCATGTTGGGTTGAACACCATACCCCAGCATGCTGTCTGAGGACCATAGTATTGACTCTTCTGTCTCATGTTAGGTTGGACACCATACCCAAGCTTACCACCTGAGGACCATGAGAAGAACTGACTCTTCTGTCTCATGTTGGGTCAGACATCATACCCCAGCGTGCTGCCTGAGGACCACAAGAACTGACTCTTCTGTCTCATGTTGGGTTGAACACCATACCTCAGCGTGCTGCCTGAGGACCACGAGAATTGACTCTTCTGTCTCATGTTGGGTCGGACACCATATCCCAGTGTGCCGCCTGAGGACCATGGGAAGGACTGACATCTGTCTCATGTTGGTTCAGACACCATACCGCAGCATGCTGAGGACCATGGGAAGGACTGACTAATGTTAGATTGGACACCATATCCCAGCATTCTGCCTGAGGACTGTAAGAATTGACTCTTCCGCCTCATGCGGGGTCGAACACCATACCTCAGCATGATGCCTGAAGACTCCACACTACCTGAGGACCATGGGAAAGACTGAATTCTTCTGTCTAATGTTGGGTGAGACACCATACCCCAGCATGCTCCGGAGGACTATGGCAAGGACTGACCTCTTCTGTCTCATGTTGGGTCGGACACCATACCCCAGCATGCTGTCTGAAGACCATAAGAATTGACTCTTCTGTCTCATGCTGGCTTGAACACCATACCCCAGCAAACAACCTAAGGACCATGAGAAGAACTAACTCTTCTGTCTCATGTTGGGTCGGACACCATATCCCAGTGTGCTGCCTGAGGACCATGGGAAGGACTCACTTCTGCCTCATGTTGGGTCGGACACCATATCCCAGTGTGCTGCCTGAGGACCATGGGAAGGACTCACTTCTGCCTCATGTTGGGTCGGACACGATACCACAGTATACTACCTGAGGACCAAGGGAAGGACTGACTTTTTCAGTCTCATGTTGAGTTGGACACCATACCCCAGCGTGCTGCCTGAGGACCATACGAATTGACTCTTGTCTCATCTTGGGTCGGACATCATATCCCAGCATGCTATCTGAGTACCATGAGAAGAACTTACTCTTCTATCACATGTTGGGTCGGGCATGATACCCCAGCTTGCTGCCTAAGTACCATGGGAAGAACTTACTTCGGTCTCATGTCGGGTCAAACATCATACCCCAGCATGCTGCCTGAGGACCACAAGAATTGACTCTTTTGTCTCATGTTGGGTCGGACACCATATCCCAGTGTGCTGCCTGAGGACCATGGGAAGGACTCACTTCTGTCTCATGTTGGGTCGGACACGATACCACAGCATGCTACCTGAGGACCATGGGAAGGACTGACTTTTTCAGTCTCATGTTGAGTTGGACACCATACCCCAGCATGCTGCCTGAGGACCATAAGAATTCACTCTTCTGCCTCATGTTGGGTCGGACACCAAACCACAGCATACTACCTGAGGACCATGAAAAGAACTGACTCTTCTGTCTCAGGGGGGTTCGGACACCATACATCAGCATGCGGCCTGAAGACCCATGTTGGGTTGAATACCATACCCCAGCATGCTACGTTATTACCATGGGAAGGACTGACTTCTGTCTCATATTGGGTCAGATAAAATACTACAGCACACTACCTGAGGACCATAGGAAAGACTGACTTCTGACTAATGTTGGGTGAGACACCATACCCCAGCATGCTGCCTGAGGACCAAGGGAAAGACTGACTTCTTCTGTCTCATGTTGGGTCGGACACCATACCCCAGCAAACTACCTGAGGACCATGAGAAGAACTAACTCTTCTGTCTCATGTTGGGTCGGACACCATACCCCAGTGTGCCGCCTAAGGACCATAAGAATTGAATTTCTGTCTCATGCTGGGTTGGACACCCTACCCCATTGTGCTGCCTGAGGATCATGGGAAGAATTGACTCTTCTGTCTCATGTTGGGTCGGACACCATACCCCAGCGTACTGCCTGAGGACCATAAGAATTGAATTTCTGTCTCATGCTGGGTTGGACACCATACCCCATTGTGCTGCCTGAGGACCATGGGAAGGACTGATTCTTCTGTCTCATGTTGGGTCGGACACCATACCCCAGCGTGCTGCCTGAGGACCATGGGAAGGACTGACTCTTGTGTCTCATGTTGGGTCAGACACCATACCCCAGCGTGCTGCCTGAGGACCATAAGAAGGACTGACTCTTCTGTCTCATGTCAGGTTGTACATACGTAATGAAGGATGTAGAGGTTGCAGGTAAGAGTGAGGTTAGCACATACATAATGAAGGATGTAGATGTTGGTTGTTTTTGCGTTTCCTATTAAACACAGCACAGTCCGGCTCCACTTCTGGATTTGGCTCCGGTTTTTGTTCCGACTCAGATTCTGGCTTTGGCTCCGGCTTCGGCTCTGGTTTTGACTCTGATTCTAACTATGGTTTTAGCTCCAGTTCTGGTTCCGGCTCTCTTTGGCTCTGGCTTTAGTTACAGCTTTGGGTCTTGTTTTGGCTCCGGATCTGGCTCTGGTTCCAGCTTCAGCTCTAGCTCCGGCTATGGTTTTGGCCCCAGCTCTGGTTCCGGCTTCAGCTCTAGTTTTGACTCCGGTTCCATCTCTGGTTTTGGCTCCGCTTCCAGCATCGGCTCTGGTTTTGGCTCTGGTTTTTGGCTTTGGCTCAGGCTCTGGTTTTGGCTCCAATTCTGGTTCCAGCTGTGGTATTTATTGGCTCTGGCTTTGGTTCCGGATCTGGCTCCAGCTTTGGGCTTGGCTCCGGTTTTGGTCCCGGCTTTGGTTTTGGCTTCGGCTCCGGTTCTGGCTCCAGCTCTGGTTTTGGCTCTGGTTCTGTTTTTGGCTGTGGTTCTGGTCCGACATTGGATTTGGCTTCGGCTCTGGTTACGGCCTCTGCTCTTGTTTTGGCTCTGGTTCTGATTCCGGCTCCGGCTTCGGTCCTGGCTTCACTTCCAGCTTCAGCTTTGGTTCCGGTTTTTGATCTGCTTCCGGCTTCGGCTCTGGTTTTGGCTACGGCTCTGGTTCCAGCTTTGGTTTTTACTCCGGTTCTGGCTTCGGTTCTGGTTTTGGCTCCGGCTCTGGTTCCGGCTTTATTGTGGATTTCAGCAGAAACCTCAGAATCCAAGGAATAGTAAAACTCCTCCAAAGGAGCCTCATTATTCAGGGTTGTGGAGTCCGTGTCCATTTTGGTGGAGTCGGTATAAAATGGATCGACTCCGACTCCTAGAATCTATAATAAATTGGGTCCAGCGTTCAGTGCAGAATGTGATGAATATTTTTTTATAAGAATTTGGGAAAGTTGTGAACTGTAAATGTCTGTTCTGTTCCTGATCTGAGGATCTCGGCTTTTAGTTGAGATGAATCTGTGCTGCACTCTAGCTCTATTATATAAGGAGTGACGCTCCTGCTCTACAGATTAGGGAACAACAAAGACACAAGGAAGCCTGCACTCATCTCAGAGCTGCCGGAGACTCTGGAGTGAGCAGGAAAGTAGGATTAAGGTGAGGACTTCTTACAAGTCTAAACTTTCACTAAACAGAAAAATGATCCTATATGAGTGCAGCGGCTTCACATCTCTCCTATTCATCCCATGCGCTGTGTTGTGCGCACGCTGCAGCCGGCAATAAGAGATCGTCTGCAGGAGGGAGACGCTGGAACTCTGATTGGCAAAGTGAGGAAATTGGGTATTGCTGCCAGAACCCCTAAAATTGATTCCATCTTGAAGAGGCGCTCTGGAAAAGGGGCAATTGTCGTTCAGGTCACTCAATGGGGAAGCCCTTATTTCATGATTGAGCGATTGCGTGGGCTGAAACCTTTTCTTGTAGACATGGCCGACCCCACAGGTAACACTAAATGACGTTCAATGGACACAGGTGGCTAAATTGAAGGAATTGCTTCATCACTCATTTACAGTGACTAAACACTTACAAGCCAAGGAGTTAACTTCCGACATTTCCATAAGGCCCGTTTCACACAAAAGTGAAATACACAGACGTTCTTCACTGGCGTGTAAAACACGCACATGTCCCTGCGTGTGCCGAAAATCCCGGCACACCTGGGTTGTCTAAGTGCAATCCGGGCTCCGTTCTCCGTGGCCCGTGATTGCACTTAGAGATTCACTCACCTGCGCCCGCTCCCGCGACGCAGCATCCGGCCGGCGGTGACCCCTGCAGGAGCTGCTTCCGGGTCGGGATAATGAATATGCGCGACAGTAATCAGCTGGCACAGAAGCAGCAGGGAGAACGGGCTGCAGAGGACATCACTGGACGCCGGGTGAGTTAAAATGTTTATTATTTTAAAAGCACGTTTTTTTCTGGCACGTGTTTCACGGACCACACCACTGCGTGGTCCGTGGAACATCAGTGATGCCAGAAAAAAATGGACATGTCTCCGTGCAGCAATCACGCACACGCGGGTACACCGCATGGAGACACGTGCAGTGACAAATCACTGACGTGTGAGCAGACCCATTCATTATAATGGGTCTGCGTATGTCAGTGATTCTGGTACGTTTAAAAAAAAAAAGCACAAACGTCCCAGAATCACTGACGTGTGAAAGGGGCCTTAGAGTGGAAGAACTTGCTGTTTTGCCTGTCCCAAAGAGGAGGTTTAATCGCAGGTGGCATTGCTGCCTCAATAAAACGGAGAGATACTGCTATTAGAAAATACAATTCTTCCAGCTGCTGTATACAGTGTGTCCACCCATATCCTGTATACACCGCACCTATATACACTGTATCCACCCATATCCTGTATACACCGCACCTATATACAGTGTGTCCACCCATATCCTGTATATACCGCACCTATATACAGCGTGTCCACCCATATCCTGTATACACCGCACCTATATACAGTGTGTCCACCCATATCCTGTATACACCGCACCTATATACAGTGTGTCCACCCATATCCTGTATACACCGCACCTATATACAGTGTGTCCACCCATATCCTGTATACACCGCACCTATATACAGTGTGTCCACCCATATCCTGTATACACCGCACCTATATACAGTGTGTCCACCCATATCCTGTATACACCGCACCTATATACACTGTATCCACCCATATCCTGTATACACCGCACCTATATACAGTGTGTCCACCCATATCCTGTATATACCGCACCTATATACAGCGTGTCCACCCATATCCTGTATACACCGCACCTATATACAGTGTGTCCACCCATATCCTGTATACACCGCACCTATATACAGTGTGTCCACCCATATCCTGTATACACCGCACCTATATACAGTGTGTCCACCCATATCCTGTATACACCGCACCTATATACAGTGTGTCCACCCATATCCTGTATACACCGCACCTATATACAGTGTGTCCACCCATATCCTGTATACACCGCACCTATATACACTGTATCCACCCATATCCTGTATACACCGCACCTATATACAGTGTGTCCACCCATATCCTGTATATACCGCACCTATATACAGCGTGTCCACCCATATCCTGTATACACCGCACCTATATACAGTGTGTCCACCCATATCCTGTATACACCGCACCTATATACAGTGTGTCCACCCATATCCTGTATACACCGCACCTATATACAGTGTGTCCACCCATATCCTGTATACACCGCACCTATATACAGCGTGTCCACCCGTATCCTGTATACACCGCACCTATATACAGCGTGTCCACCCATATCCTGTATACACCGCACCTATATACACTGTATCCACCCATATCCTGTATACACCGCACCTATATACAGTGTGTCCACCCATATCCTGTATACACCGCACCTGTATACAGTGTGTCCACCCATATCCTGTATACACCGCACCTATATACACTGTATCCACCCATATCCTGTATACACCGCACCTATATACAGTGTGTCCACCCATATCCTGTATACACCACACCTCTATACAGTGTGTCCACCCATATCCTGCATACACCGCACCTATATACAGTGTGTCCACCCATATCCTGTATACACCGCACCTATATACAGTGTGTCCACCCATATCCTGTATACACCGCACCTATATACAGTGTGTCCACCCATATCCTGTATACACCGCACCTATATACAGTGTGTCCACCCATATCCTGTATACACCGCACCTATATACAGTGTGTCCACCCACATCCTGTATACACCGCACCTATATACATTGTGTGCACCCATATCCTGTATACACAGCACCTATATACAGTGTGTCCACCAATATCCTGTCCACCGCCAGTAACTTGAGAATGGCGGCAGCTATAGGCATAGAAGTGGTGTCTAGGTATAGTAAAGTAGTCATGCGCTACGCAATGAAACCACCTATAGCGCAACCTGGTGGAAAACAACGGCGTTAGCATTTTTATCTTGAAAACGGAACGAGATAGAGAAAATTCAATCTGAATCCACCCCTTATATACAGAAATGCTGTGATTAGAAGGTGTAACCCTCACAAGGCTGCGGACGAGAAGCCACACCTCATGGAGGCCGCCTACAAGTCATTGGGTGTGGAGGCTGCGTGGCCTCCGCTCACCTGACCTCACCCCATTGCACTTCTGTCTATGAGGTCACATCACACAGCAACGACCCCTCCCCCAACACTGCAGGACCTACCACCACGTATCACAGATGCCTGTGCAAACGTGTCACCTGCCATATTACACAGCGTGCAGCAAGATACAGTATGCTGTGCAGAGGCCAGATGTGCATTGCAGCAAGATACAGTATGCTGTGCAGAGGCCAGAGGTGCATTGCAGCCAGATACAGTATGCTGTGCAGAGGCCAGATGTGCATTGCAGCCAGATACAGTATGCTGTGCAGAGGCCAGATGTGCATTGCAGCCAGATACAGTATGCTGTGCAGAGGCCAGATGTGCATTGCAGCCAGATACAGTATGCTGTGCAGAGGCCAGATGTGCATTGCAGCCAGATACAGTATGCTGTGCAGAGGCCAGATGTGCATTGCAGCCAGATACAGTATGCTGTGCAGAGGCCAGATGTGCATTGTAGCCAGATACAGTATGCTGTGCAGAGGCCAGATGTGCATTGCAGCAAGATACAGTATGCTGTGCAGAGGCCAGATGTGCATTGCAGCCAGATACAGTATGCTGTGCAGAGGCCAGATGTGCATTGCAGCCAGATACAGTATGCTGTGCAGAGGCCAGATGTGCATTGCAGCCAGATACAGTATGCTGTGCAGAGGCCAGATGTGCATTGCAGCCAGATACAGTATGCTGTGCAGAGGCCAGATGTGCATCGCAGCCAGATACAGTATGCTGTGCAGAGGCCAGATGTGCATTGCAGCCAGATACAGTATGCTGTGCAGAGGCCAGATGTGCATTGTAGCCAGATACAGTATGCTGTGCAGAGGCCAGATGTGCATTGCAGCAAGATACAGTATGCTGTGCAGAGGCCAGATGTGCATTGCAGCCAGATACAGTATGCTGTGCAGAGGCCAGATGTGCATTGCAGCCAGATACAGTATGCTGTGCAGAGGCCAGATGTGCATTGCAGCCAGATACAGTATGCTGTGCAGAGTCCAGATGTGCATTGCAGCAAGATACAGTATGCTGTGCAGAGGCCAGATGTGCATTGTAGCCAGATACAGAATGCTGTGCAGAGGCCAGATGTGCATTGCAGCCAGATACAGTATGCTGTGCAGAGTCCAGATGTGCATTGCAGCAAGATACAGTATGCTGTGCAGAGGCCAGATGTGCATTGCAGCCAGATACAGAATGCTGTGCAGAGGCCAGATGTGCATTGCAACCAGATACGGTATGCTGTGCAGAGGCCAGATGTGCATTGCAGCAAGATACAGTATGCTGTGCAGAGGCCAGATGTGCATTGCAGCCAGATACAGTATGCTGTGCAGAGGCCAGATGTGCATTACAGCCAGATACAGTATGCTGTGCAGAGGCCAGATGTGCATTGCAGCCAGATACAGTATGCTGTGCAGAGGCCAGATGTGCATTGCAGTCAGATACAGTATGCTGTGCAGAGGCCAGATGTGCATTGCAGCCAGATATAGTATGCTGTGCAGAGGCCAGATGTGCATTGCAGCAAGATACAGCATGCTGTGCAGAGGCCAGATGTGCATTGCAGTCAGATACAGTATGCTGTGCAGAGGCCAGATGTGCATTGCAGCCAAATACAGTATGCTGTGCAGAGGCCAGATGTGCATTGCAGCAAGATACAGTATGCTGTGCAGAGTCCAGATGTGCATTGCAGCCAGATACAGTATGCTGTGCAGAGGACAGATGTGCATTGCAGCAAGATACAGTATGCTGTGCAGAGGCCAGATGTGCATTGCAGCAAGATACAGTATGCTGTGCAGAGGCCAGATGTGCATTGCAGCCAGATACAGTATGCTGTGCAGAGGCCAGATGTGCATTGCACTCAGATACAGTATGCTGTGCAGAGGCCAGATGTGCATTGCAGTCAGATACAGTATGCTGTGCAGAGGCCAGATGTGCATTGCAGCCAAATACAGTATGCTGTGCAGAGGCCAGATGTGCATTGCAGCCAGATACAGTATGCTGTGCAGAGGCCAGATGTGCATTGCAGCAAGATACAGTATGCTGTGCAGAGTCCAGATGTGCATTGCAGCCAGATACAGTATGCTGTGCAGAGGCCAGATGTGCATTGCAGCAAGATACAGTATGCTGTGCAGAGTCCAGATGTGCATTGCAACCAGATACAGTATGCTGTGCAGAGTCCAGATGTGCATTGCAGCAAGATACAGTATGCTGTGCAGAGTCCAGATGTGCATTGCAGCAAGATACAGTATGCTGTGCAGACTCCAGATGTGCATTGCAGCAAGATACAGTATGCTGTGCAGAGGCCAGATGTGCAATGCAGCCAGATACAGTATGCTGTGCAGAGTCCAGATGTGCATTGCAGCAAGATACAGTATGCTGTGCAGAGGCCAGATGTGCATTGTCGCAAGATACAGTATGCTGTGCAGAGGCCAGATGTGCATTGCAGCAAGATACAGTATGCTGTGCAGAGGCCAGATGTGCATTGCACTCAGATACAGTATGCTGTGCAGAGGCCAGATGTGCATTGCAGTCAGATACAGTATGCTGTGCAGAGGCCAGATGTGCATTGCAGCCAAATACAGTATGCTGTGCAGAGGCCAGATGTGCATTGCAGCCAGATACAGTATGCTGTGCAGAGGCCAGATGTGCATTGCAGCAAGATACAGTATGCTGTGCAGAGTCCAGATGTGCATTGCAGCCAGATACAGTATGCTGTGCAGAGGCCAGATGTGCATTGCAGCAAGATACAGTATGCTGTGCAGAGTCCAGATGTGCATTGCAACCAGATACAGTATGCTGTGCAGAGTCCAGATGTGCATTGCAGCAAGATACAGTATGCTGTGCAGAGTCCAGATGTGCATTGCAGCAAGATACAGTATGCTGTGCAGACTCCAGATGTGCATTGCAGCAAGATACAGTATGCTGTGCAGAGGCCAGATGTGCAATGCAGCCAGATACAGTATGCTGTGCAGAGTCCAGATGTGCATTGCAGCAAGATACAGTATGCTGTGCAGAGGCCAGATGTGCATTGCAGCCAAATACAGTATGCTGTGCAGAGGCCAGATGTGCATTGCAGCCAGATACAGAATGCTGTGCAGAGGCCAGATGTGCATTGCAGCAAGATACAGTATGCTGTGCAGAGTCCAGATGTGCATTGCAGCCAGATACAGTATGCTGTGCAGAGGCCAGATGTGCATTGCAGCAAGATACAGTATGCTGTGCAGAGTCCAGATGTGCATTGCAACCAGATACAGTATGCTGTGCAGAGTCCAGATGTGCATTGCAGCAAGATACAGTATGCTGTGCAGAGTCCAGATGTGCATTGCAGCAAGATACAGTATGCTGTGCAGACTCCAGATGTGCATTGCAGCAAGATACAGTATGCTGTGCAGAGGCCAGATGTGCAATGCAGCCAGATACAGTATGCTGTGCAGAGTCCAGATGTGCATTGCAGCAAGATACAGTATGCTGTGCAGAGGCCAGATGTGCATTGTCGCAAGATACAGTATGCTGTGCAGAGGCCAGATGTGCATTGCAGCAAGATACAGTATGCTGTGCAGAGGCCAGATGTGCATTGCAGCAAGATACAGTATGCTGTGCAGAGGCCAGATGTGCATTGCAGCCAGATACAGTATGCTGCGCACAGTCCAGATGTGCATTGCAACCAGATACAGTATGCTGTGCAGAATGCAGATGTGCATTGCAGCAAGATACAGTACGCTGTGCAGAGGCCAGATGTGCATTGCAGCAAGATACAGTATGCTGTGCAGAGCCCAGATGTGCATTTCAGCAAGATACAGTATGCTGTGCAGAGGCCAAATGTGCATTGCAGCCAGATACAGTATGCTGTGCAGAGAACAGATGTGCATTGCAGCAAGATACAGTATGCTGTGCAGAGGCCAGATGTGCATTGCTGTCAGATACAGTATGCTGTGCAGAGGCCAGATGTGCATTGCAGCCAGAAACAGTATGCTGCGCAGAGTGCAGATGTGCATTGCAGCCAGATACAGTATGCTGTGCAGAGGCCAGATGTGCATTGCAGCCAGATACAGTATGCTGTGCAGAGGCCAGATGTGCATTGCAGCAAGATACAGTATGCTGTGCAGAGGCCAGATGTGCATTGCAGCAAGATACAGTATGCTGTGCAGAGGCCAGATGTGCATTGCAGCAAGATACAGTATGCTGTGCAAAGCCCAGATGTGCATTGCAGCAAGATACAGTATGCTGTGCAGAGGCCAGATGTGCATTGCAGCAAGATACAGTATGCTGTGCAGAGGCCAGATGTGCATTGCAGCAAGATACAGTATGCTGTGCAGAGCCCAGATGTGCATTGCAGCCAGATACAGTATGCTGTGCAGAGGCCAGAAGTGCATTGCAGCAAGATACGGTATGCTGTGCAGAGGCCAGATGTGCATTGCAGCAAGATACAGTATGCTGTGCAGAGCCCAGATGTGCATTGCAGCCAGATATAGTATGCTGTGCAGAGGCCAGATGTGCATTGCAGCCAGATACAGTATGCTGTGCAGAGGCCAGATGTGCATTGCAGCCAGATACAGTATGCGGTGCAGAGGCCAGATGTGCATTTCAGCAAGATACAGTATGCTGTGCAGAGGCCAGATGTGCATTGCAGCAAGATACAGTATGCTGTGCAGAGGCCAGATGTGCATTTCAGCAAGATACAGTATGCTGTGCAGAGGCCAGATGTGCATTGCAGCAAGATACAGTATGCTGCGCAGAGGCCAGATGTGCATTGCAGCAAGATAGAGTATGCTGTGCAGAGCCCAGATGTGCATTTCAGCAGGATACAGTATGCTGTGCAGAGGCCAGATGTGCATTGCAGCAAGATACAGTATGCTGTGCAGAGCCCAGATGTGCATTTCAGCAAGATACAGTATGCTGTGCAGAGGCCAGATGTACATTGCAGCAAGATACAGTATGCTGTGCAGAGGCCAGATGTGCATTACAGCAAGATACAGTATGCGGTGCAGAGGCCAGATGTGCATTTCAGCAAGATACAGTATGCTGTGCAGAGGCCAGATGTGAATTGCAGCAAGATACAGTATGCTGTGCAGAGGCCAGATGTGCATTGCAGCAAGATAGAGTATGCTGGGCAGAGGCCAGATGTGCATTGCAACAAGATACAGTATGCTGTGAAGAGGCAAGATGTGCATTGCCGCAAGATACAGCATGCTGTGCAGAGGCCAGATGTGCATTGCAGCAATATACAGTATGCTGTGCAGAGGCCAGATGTGCATTGTAGCCAGATACAGTATGCTGTGCAGAGTGCAGATGTGCATTGCAGTCAGATACAGTATGCTGTGCAGAGGCCAGATGTGCATTGCAGCCAGATACAGTATGCTGTGCAGAGGCCAGATGTGCATTGCAGCAAGATACAGTATGCTGTGCAGAGGCCAGATGTGCATTGCAGCAAGATACAGTATGCTGTGCAGAGTGCAGATGTGCATTGCAGCAAGATACAGTATGCTGTGCAGAGTGCAGATGTGCATTGCAGCCAGTCACAGTATGCTGTGCAGAGGGCAGATGTGCACTGCAGCAAGATACAGTATGCTGCGTAGAGTCCAGATGTGCATTGCAGCAAGATACAGTATGCTGTGCAGAGGCCAGATGTGCATTGCAGCCAGATACAGCATGCTGTGCAGAGGCCAGATGTGCATTGCAGCCAGATACAGTATGCTGTGCAGAGGCCAGATGTGCATTGCAGCCAGATACAGTATGCTGTGCAGAAGCCAGATGTGCACTGCAGCAAGATACAGTATGCTGCGCAGAAGCCAGATGTGCATTGCAGCAAGATACAGTATGCTGCGCAGAGGCCAGATGTTCATTGCGGCCAGATACAGTATGCTGTGCAGAGGCCAGATGTGCATTGCAGCCAGATACAGTATGCTGCGCAGAGGCCAGATGTGCATTGCAGCCAGATACAGTATGCTGTGCAGAGGCCAGAGGTGCATTGCAGCCAGATACAGTATGCTGTGCAGAGGCCAGATGTGCATTGCAGCAAGATACAGTATGCTGTGCAGAGGCCAGATGTGCATTGCAACAAGATACAGTATGCTGTGAAGAGGCAAGATGTGCATTGCCGCAAGATACAGCATGCTGTGCAGAGGCCAGATGTGCATTGCAGCAAG
Source organism: Anomaloglossus baeobatrachus (assembly GCF_048569485.1). Taxonomy (NCBI): domain Eukaryota; kingdom Metazoa; phylum Chordata; class Amphibia; order Anura; family Aromobatidae; genus Anomaloglossus; species Anomaloglossus baeobatrachus. The sequence goes on from NC_134356.1 coordinate 702,719,454, forward strand.
ATACAGTATGCTGTGCAGAGGCCAGATGTGCATTGCAGCCAGATACAGTATGCTGTGCAGAGTCCAGATGTGCATTGCAGCCAGATACAGTATGCTGTGCAGAGGCCAGATGTGCATTGCAGCCAGATACAGTATGCTGTGCAGAGGCCAGATGTGCATTGCAGCAAGATACAGTATGCTGTGCAGAGGCCAGATGTGCATTGCAGCAAGATACAGTATGCTGTGCAGAGTGCAGATGTGCATTGCAGCAAGATACAGTATGCTGTGCAGAGTGCAGATGTGCATTGCAGCCAGTCACAGTATGCTGTGCAGAGGCCAGATGTGCACTGCAGCAAGATACAGTATGCTGCGTAGAGTCCAGATGTGCATTGCAGCAAGATACAGTATGCTGTGCAGAGGCCAGATGTGCATTGCAGCCAGATACAGTATGCTGTGCAGAGGCCAGATGTGCATTGCAGCCAGATACAGTATGCTGTGCAGAGGCCAGATGTGCATTGCAGCCAGATACAGTATGCTGTGCAGAAGCCAGATGTGCACTGCAGCAAGATACAGTATGCTGCGCAGAGGCCAGATGTGCATTGCAGCAAGATACAGTATGCTGCGCAGAGGCCAGATGTGCATTGCAGCCAGATACAGTATGCTGTGCAGAGGCCAGATGTGCATTGCAGCAAGATACAGTATGCTGTGCAGAGCCCAGATGTGCATTGCAGCCAGATACAGTATGCTGTGCAGAGGCCAGATGTGCATTGCAGCAAGATACGGTATGCTGTGCAGAGGCCAGATGTGCATTGCAGCAAGATACAGTATGCTGTGCAGAGCCCAGATGTGCATTGCAGCCAGATATAGTATGCTGTGCAGAGGCCAGATGTGCATTGCAGCCAGATACAGTATGCTGTGCAGAGGCCAGATGTGCATTGCAGCCAGATACAGTATGCGGTGCAGAGGCCAGATGTGCATTTCAGCAAGATACAGTATGCTGTGCAGAGGCCAGATGTGCATTGCAGCAAGATACAGTATGCTGTGCAGAGGCCAGATGTGCATTGCAGCAAGATACAGTATGCTGTGCAGAGGCCAGATGTGCATTTCAGCAAGATACAGTATGCTGTGCAGAGGCCAGATGTGCATTGCAGCAAGATACAGTATGCTGCGCAGAGGCCAGATGTGCATTGCAGCAAGATACAGTATTCTGTGCAGAGCCCAGATGTGCATTTCAGCAGGATACAGTATGCTGTGCAGAGGCCAGATGTGCATTGCAGCAAGATACAGTATGCTGTGCAGAGCCCAGATGTGCATTTCAGCAAGATACAGTATGCTGTGCAGAGGCCAGATGTACATTGCAGCAAGATACAGTATGCTGTGCAGAGGGCAGATGTGCATTACAGCAAGATACAGTATGTGGTGCAGAGGCCAGATGTGCATTTCAGCAAGATACAGTATGCTGTGCAGAGGCCAGATGTGAATTGCAGCAAGATACAGTATGCTGTGCAGAGGCCAGATGTGCATTGCAGCAAGATAGAGTATGCTGTGCAGAGGCCAGATGTGCATTGCAACAAGATACAGTATGCTGTGAAGAGGCAAGATGTGCATTGCCGCAAGATACAGCATGCTGTGCAGAGGCCAGATGTGCATTGCAGCAATATACAGTATGCTGTGCAGAGGCCAGATGTGCATTGTAGCCAGATACAGTATGCTGTGCAGAGTGCAGATGTGCATTGCAGTCAGATACAGTATGCTGTGCAGAGGCCAGATGTGCATTGCAGCCAGATACAGTATGCTGTGCAGAGGCCAGATGTGCATTGCAGCAAGATACAGTATGCTGTGCAGAGGCCAGATGTGCATTTCAGCAAGATACAGTATGCTGTGCAGAGTGCAGATGTGCATTGCAGCAAGATACAGTATGCTGTGCAGAGTGCAGATGTGCATTGCAGCCAGTCACAGTATGCTGTGCAGAGGCCAGATGTGCACTGCAGCAAGATACAGTATGCTGCGTAGAGTCCAGATGTGCATTGCAGCAAGATACAGTATGCTGTGCAGAGGCCAGATGTGCATTGCAGCCAGATACAGCATGCTGTGCAGAGGCCAGATGTGCATTGCAGCCAGATACAGTATGCTGTGCAGAGGCCAGATGTGCATTGCAGCCAGATACAGTATGCTGTGCAGAAGCCAGATGTGCACTGCAGCAAGATACAGTATGCTGCGCAGAGGCCAGATGTGCATTGCAGCAAGATACAGTATGCTGCGCAGAGGCCAGATGTTCATTGCGGCCAGATACAGTATGCTGTGCAGAGGCCAGATGTGCATTGCAGCCAGATACAGTATGCTGCGCAGAGGCCAGATGTGCATTGCAGCCAGATACAGTATGCTGTGCAGAGGCCAGAGGTGCATTGCAGCCAGATACAGTATGCTGTGCAGAGGCCAGATGTGCATTGCAGCAAGATACAGTATGCTGTGCAGAGGCCAGATGTGCATTGCAACAAGATACAGTATGCTGTGAAGAGGCAAGATGTGCATTGCCGCAAGATACAGCATGCTGTGCAGAGGCCAGATGTGCATTGCAGCAAGATACAGTATGCTGTGCAGAGGCCAGATGTGCATTGCAGCCAGATACAGTATGCTGTGCAGAGTCCAGATGTGCATTGCAGCCAGATACAGTATGCTGTGCAGAGGCCAGATGTGCATTGCAGCCAGATACAGTATGCTGTGCAGAGGCCAGATGTGCATTGCAGCAAGATACAGTATGCTGTGCAGAGGCCAGATGTGCATTGCAGCAAGATACAGTATGCTGTGCAGAGTGCAGATGTGCATTGCAGCAAGATACAGTATGCTGTGCAGAGTGCAGATGTGCATTGCAGCCAGTCACAGTATGCTGTGCAGAGGCCAGATGTGCACTGCAGCAAGATACAGTATGCTGCGTAGAGTCCAGATGTGCATTGCAGCAAGATACAGTATGCTGTGCAGAGGCCAGATGTGCATTGCAGCCAGATACAGTATGCTGTGCAGAGGCCAGATGTGCATTGCAGCCAGATACAGTATGCTGTGCAGAGGCCAGATGTGCATTGCAGCCAGATACAGTATGCTGTGCAGAAGCCAGATGTGCACTGCAGCAAGATACAGTATGCTGCGCAGAGGCCAGATGTGCATTGCAGCAAGATACAGTATGCTGCGCAGAGGCCAGATGTGCATTGCAGCCAGATACAGTATGCTGTGCAGAGGCCAGATGTGCATTGCAGCCAGATACAGTATGCTGCGCAGAGGCCAGATGTGCATTGCAGCCAGATACAGTATGCTGTGCAGAGGCCAGATGTGCATTGCAGCCAGATACAGTATGCTGTGCAGAGGCCAGATGTGCATTGCAGCAAGATACAGTATGCTGTGCAGAGGCCAGATGTGCATTGCAGCAAGATACAGTATGCTGTGCAGAGGCCAGATGTGCATTGCAGCAAGATACAGTATGCTGTGCAGAGGCCAGATGTGCATTGCAGCAAGATACAGTATGCTGTGCAGAGGCCAGATGTGCATTGCAGCAAGATACAGTATGCTGTGCAGAGGCCAGATGTGTATTGCAGCAAGATACAGTATGCTGTGCAGAGGCCAGGTGTGGATTGCAGCAAGATACAGTATGCTGTGCAGAGGTCAGATGTGCATTGTTGCAAGATACAGTATGCTGTGCAGAGGCCAGATGTGCATTGCAGCCAGATACAGTATGCTGTGCAGAGGCCAGATGTGAATTGCAGCAAGATACAGTATGCTGTGCAGAGGCCAGATGTGCATTGTAGCAAGATACAGTATGCTGTGCAGAGGCCAGATGTGCATTGCACTCAGATACAGTATGCTGTGCAGAGCCCAGATGTGCATTGCAGCAAGATACAGTATGCTGTGCAGAGGCCAGATGTGCATTGCAGCCAGATACAGTAAGCTGTGCAGAGGCCAGATGTGCATTGCAGCCAGATACAGTATGCTGTGCAGAGGCCAGATGTGCATTGCAGCCAGAAACAGCATGCTGCGCAGAGTGCAGATGTGCATTGCAGCCAGATACAGTATGCTGTGCAGAGGCCAGATGTGCATTGCAGCCAAATACAGTATGCTGTGCAGAGGCCAGATGTGCATTGCAGCAAGATATAGTATGCTGTGCAGAGGCCAGATGTGCATTGCAGCAAGATACAGTATGCTGTGCAGAGCCCAGATGTGCATTTCAGAAAGATACAGTATGCTGTGCAGAACCCAGATGTGCATTGCAGCAAGATACAGTATGCTGTGCAGAGGCCAGATGTGCATTGCAGCAAGATACAGTATGCTGTGCAGAGCCCAGATGCGCATTGCAGCCAGATACAGTATGCTGTGCAGAGGCCAGATGTGCATTGCAGCAAGATACAGTATGCTGTGTAGAGGCCAGATGTGCATTGCAGCAAGATACAGTATGCTGTGCAGAGCCCAGATGTGCATTTCAGAAAGATACAGTATGCTGTGCAGAGGCCAGATGTGCATTTCAGCCAGATACAGTATGCTGTGCAGAGGCCAGATGTGCATTGCAGCAAGATACAGTATGCTGTGCAGAGGCCAGATGTGCATTGCAGCAAGATACAGTATGCGGTGCAGAGGCCAGATGTGAATTTCAGCAAGATACAGTATACTGTGCAGAGGCCAGATGTGCATTTCAGCAAGATACAGTACGCTGTGCAGAGGCCAGATGTGCATTGCAGCAAGATACAGTATGCTGTGCAGAGGCCAGAGGTGCATTGCAGCAAGATACAGTATGCTGTGCAGAGGCCAGATGTGCATTGCAGCAAGATACAGTATGCTGTGAAGAGGCAAGATGTGCATTGCCGCAAGATACAGCATGCTGTGCAGAGGCCAGATGTGCATTGCAGCAAGATACAGTATGCTGTGCAGAGGCCAGATGTGCATTGTAGCAAGATACAGTATGCTGCGCAGAGTGCAGATGTGCATTGCAGCCAGATACAGAATGCCGTGCAGAGGCCAGATGTGCATTGCAGCCAGATACAGTAGGCTGTGCAGAGGCCAGATGTGCATTGCAGCAAGATTCAGTATGCTGTGCAGAGGCCAGATGTGCATTATAGCAAGATACAGTATGCTGTGCAGAGGCCAGATGTGCATTGCAGCAAGATACAGTATGCTGTGCAGAGTCCAGATGTGCATTGCAACCAGATACAGTATGCTGTGCAGAGTCCAGATGTGCATTGCAGCCAGATACAGTATGCTGTGCAGAGGCCAGATGTGCATTGCAGCCAGAAACAGTATGCTGCGCAGAGTGCAGATGTGCATTGCAGCAAGATACAGTATGCTGTGCAGAGGCCAGATGTGCATTGCAGCCAGATACAGTATGCTGTGCAGAGGCCAGATGTGCATTGCAGCCAGATACAGTATGCTGTGCAGAGTCCAGATGTGCATTGCAGCCAGATACAGTATGCTGTGCAGAGGCTAGATGTGCATTGCAGCCAGATACAGTATGCTGTGCAGAGGCCAGATGTGCATTGCAGCCAGATACACTATGCTGTGCAGAGGCCAGATGTGCATTGCAGCAAGATACAGTATGCTGTGCCGAGGCCAGATGTGCATTGCAGCAAGATCCAGTATGCTGTGCAGAGTCCAGATGTGCATTGCAGCAAGATATAGTATGCTGTGCAGAGGCCAGATGTGCATTGCAGCAAGATACAGTATGCTGCGCAGAGGCCAGATGTGCATTGCAGCAAGATACAGTATGCTGTGCAGAGGCCAGATGTGCATTGCAGCAAGATACAATATGCTGCACAGAGGCCAGATGTGCATTGCAGCCAGATACAGCATGGTGCGCATAGGCCAGATGTGCATTGCAGCAAGATACAGTATGCTGTGCAGAGGCCAGATGTGCATTGGAGCAAGATACAGTATGCTGTGCAGAGGCCAGATGTGCATTGCAGCAAGATACAGTATGCTGTGCAGAGGCCAGATGTACATTGCAGCAAGATACAGTATGCTGTGCAGAGGCCAGATGTGCATTGCAGCCAGAAACAGTATGCTGTGCAGAGGCCAGATGTGCATTGCAGCAAGATACAGTATGCTGTGCAGAGGCCAGATGTGCATTGCAGCAAGATACAGTATGCTGTGCAGAGGCCAGATGTGCATTGCAGCAAGATACAGTATGCTGTGCAGAGGCCAGATGTGCATTACAGCAAGATACAGTATGCTGTGCAGAGGCCAGATGTACATTGCAGCAAGATACAGTATGCTGTGCAGAGGCCAGATGTGCATTGCAGCAAGATACTGTATGCTGTGCAGAGCCCAGATGTGCATTGCAGCAAGATACAGTATGCTGTGCCGAGGCCAGATGTGCATTGCAGCCAGATACAGTATGCCGTGCAGAGGCCAGATGTGCATTGCAGCCAGATACAGTATGCTGTGCAGAGGCCAGATGTGCATTGCAGCCAGATACAGTATGCCGTGCAGAGTCCAGATGTGCATTGCAGCCAGATACAGTATGCTGTGCAGAGCCCAGATGTGCATTGCAGCAAGATACAGTATGCTGTGCAGAGGCCAGATGTGTATTGCAGCAAGATACAGTATGCTGTGCAGAGGCCAGATGTGCATTGCAGCCAGATACAGTATGCTGTGCAGAGCCCAGATGTGCATTGCAGCCAGATACAGTATGTTGTGCAGAGTCCAGATGTGCATTGTAGCAAGATACAGTATGCTGTACAGAAGTCAGATGTACATTGCAGCAAGATACAGTATGCTGTGCAGAAGCCAGATGTGCATTTCAGCAAGATACAGTATGCTGTGCAGAGGCCAGATGTGCATTGCAGCCAGATACAGTATGCTGTGCAGAGGCCAGATGTGCATTGCAGCAAGATACAGTATGCTGTGCAGAGGCCAGATGTGCATTGCTGCCAGATACAGTATGCTGTGCAGAGGCCAGATGTGCATTGCAGCCAGAAACAGTATGCTGCGTAGAGTGCAGATGTGCATTGCAGCCAGATACAGTATGCTGTGCAGAGGCCAGATGTGCATTGCAGCCAGATACAGTATGCTGTGCAGAGGCCAGATGTGCATTGCAGCAAGATACAGTATGCTGTGCAGAGGCCAGAGGTGCATTGCAGCAAGATACAGTATGTTGTGCAGAGACCAGATGTGCATTGCAGCAAGATACATGACTGATGGACTAGTGAATTGCGCTCCTGGTAACCTAATAAATAAGACACCACACACTGCGTGACATGGATTAAAATTTTGGCCACAGCAGCCCTTTATTTTTAATAAGAAAAAACATCAACAAGAAAAAACAAGATTATCGGCCCAGAGATGTGGTTGTTATAAATCCCAGCCCCATATCCCCCTCCGCCGTGTACACCTAGCTCAAGGGGGAATCTGGGTATACCCCTTGATCATTTTCCTTGTGTCCGCTGAGCTCCTCCCCAGGGACCCATCTATTCCACTGTCCACTGAGCTCCTCCCCAGGGACCCATATTCCACTGTCCGCTGAGCTCTGGCCCAGGGACCCCATTAAAAACATAATTCTCCAACCAACAAAGAGGGGGTTTAAACAACCACATCCCGCCAAGACTCGCTCTTGTGACACCTTACAAGAGTGAGTTCCTCCACAACTTAATGGCTCGTTCTACTCCTTCTTGTATTCCCAACATCCATATATCAATGCCAATGTCATTAAGATGTACCTTATCATCTCTCCAAAAATGTTCCTTTGTATTTTCCAGCATCTGGTGACGTATGGCCACCCCTCCGTTTTCCAACACAAATTTTGTTATTTTTTTATTAACCTTTATCCTTGTATTATTGATGCGAGCCACTGATCGCGCTGTTCTCCACATTTGTCTAGCTACTATATCCGACCAGACCACCACTGTTTCTGGGTAAGACCTCCATAAATTCAACATATCGAGCTTTATGTTCCTAACTAAATGTCTTGATGTTCTTATTGCTAAATCATTACCACCTAAATGGATAAGTAAGACGTCCGGGGGGCGGTAGAACTCCACATGATACTGGATTTCTCTCAACAGCTGATGCCACTGCATTCCCCTCTTTCCTATCCATGTCACCCGTGCCAAGGAACTGGGCAACCCCAACTGTTTGCCATTAGGCCTGACTGCTGCACGTAAGGCCCCCCAAAAAACAAATGAATGTCCCATGATCCAAACCAGGCATTGCTGTTCAGCTAAAACAAAAAACAAAAAACACAATTATCACACAATTATCTAAATGAAGACACAACTACTATAGGATTACCACAATGTACACATATATATACATGTACGCCATTTATAATAAATGCAATCTAATGTAGCTCTTAAATCTGCTCGATTCCCATCTCCCGATTTTTTTAACTATGTCAGGCTCTAAGCCCCATCTAGCAGCTTCTGTGGCTGCTCCTATCCTAAATGAGTGTGAAGTGAATGCATTTGGAGACTCTCCCAATATTGTCAGGCATTTTTTAAGAACTGCTGTGAATTGAAATTGTGACAATGACTTACAATCCTCATGAATTAGTAATGAACCTTGGATATTTGGCCTTCTTGAGACATAGTTTCTAAAACAGATGACCGGGCCGGCCCTGGAACCGCTTAAAGGAAACAATGTGATCCATTTTCCTCTACCCTGTTGATCAGTTTTTGACTTTGCCAGAAAACATTCCAATCTGTCTGTGTACTGATGCATGTCCTCAGCTTGTAGACCCCCTCTGTCTGTGTACTGATGCATGTCCTCAGCTTGTAGACCCCGTCTGTCTGTGTACTGATGCACGTCCTCGGCTTGTAGACCCCCTCTGTCTGTGTACTGATGCATGTCCTCAGCTTGTAGACCCCCTCTGTCTGTGTACTGATGCACGTCCTCGTCTTGTAGACCCCCACTTCTGGTGGAGCTACTCGCCACCAACTCGCTGATTCTAAAAGCGCCAAAAAAGGCCAGTGTGAATGCACAACTAAAGAGAAACACTTCAAAGGGACTGCTCCAGACTCGGCCTAGTACACTCAGCATCTGCTGCAATAACTGGAAAGAAATCGGACGCCGTTTATCTCTGGTCTTCTTACAACTTTTCCTGTAACCCTTTAGGGCCTGCTTAACTAAAAAATGCTTTGTGTAATCAGTGAAGTCGTGCAACTTAAACCAAAAAGCTAATCCTGACATTTTACTATCAATACTGGACAATGAAGTACCGTCCACAAAGGCCCTGCTAATGTAAAATAACAACAAGGAAACATTGTCATGTACACTGGCATCATGTGCCACTAGAGCACACAAGTCTTCCCATTCCCTCCATGCTGACTGGTACCTCTGCCATGTGCTTACACCCACAGACCGTTCTATCAGAGCGTATGCAGTGTCACTGGCAGTGACCACAGAAAATCCGGACACTTCTTGCCTTGTACCTCTGCCATCGGGGCTAACGAACGGAATCTGTCCCACTGAAAACGAGACAGAGCATCAGCCACAGAATTGCAAACACCGGGGACATGCACAGCTGTAATCTGACAATGTGACTTTACACAGCGCAGCACTAGATGACGCAGCAACGTAACAACAGGCAGGGAAGAAGCTGATTGTTTGTTGATGACTTCTACAACTCCCAAGTTATCACAATGAAATCTCACTTTTCGGTTTTGGAAAATATTGTACCAAATTTCACAAGCAACCACTATGGGGAACAATTCAAGGAGTACTAAGTTTCGTGTTAACCCATTGTTTCTCCAACTCTCTGGCCACCTATCTGCACACCACTGTCCCGAACAATATGCACCAAAACCAGTTGACCCCGCTGCATCAGTGTGGATGTCTAGATCAAAATTTGAAACCGGTGGTCTGATCCACAATGACCTCCCATTAAACTCTATTAAGAACTGTTCCCATACCGCCAGATCGTCCTTTAATGTTCTAGCCAGCCGCACAAAGTGATGTGGAAAGGTTATGCCTGAGGTAGCTGCAGCTAGGCGCCTACAAAAAACTCTACCCATTGGAATAATGCGACACGCAAAGTTCATTTTCCCTAACAGCGATTGTAGATCCTTTAATCTGATCTTACGGTGAGATCTAGCTTCTCTGACTGCCTCCAGCAGATCACTGACCTTGTCATCCGGTAATCTGCACTCCATTGCTTCACTGTCAATCAAAATTCCTAAAAACTTGATAAGTGTAGACGGGCCTTCTGTTTTATCTGATGCTAACGGTACTCCAAAACACTTAAAAACCGACTGAATCGCTGCCAATAATGAAGCACAAACAAATGACTTTGGTGGACCAATACATAGGAAATCATCTAGATAATGCAGGACAGAACGCACGCCGGCTTCCTTCTTTACTACCCACTCCAAAAATGTGCTAAATGATTCAAACAAGGAGCATGAGATGGAGCAGCCCATCGGTAAACACAAGTCTACATAAAACATTCCCTGCCACTGACAACCCAAGAGATGGAAGCTTTCTGGATGGACTGGTAAGAGTCTAAAGGCAGCTTCAATGTCTGTTTTTGCCATTAAAGCTCCTCTGCCGTACTTCTGAACCCATGCAATCGCTGTATCAAATGAAGTATACGAGACTGTGCAAAGTTCCTGATCGATTCCATCATTAACTGAGCTTCCATGAGGGAAGGACAGATGATGGATCAGCCTAGACTTATTGGGTTCCTTCTTTGGGACCACCCCCAATGGAGAGACCCTTAAGTTTTCTATTGGCATTTTGGGGAATGGGCCTGCCATGCGGCCCAGGTCAATTTCTTTGTTTAGTTTTGTGGAGACAATGTGAGAATATGTATAAGCTGAAGCAAGGTTACGAGAACAGGTTAATGGGCCTGAAGTAGATGGGATCTTAAAACCTTCTGAGAAACCCTCCCCCAGCAATTGTGCTGCTTTTCTATCTGGGTACCTGCTTAGATAGCCCGCCATCTCCCCGAGTCTAATTGGGGTTTCCCCCTTTTTGGTTAATCTCTGCTGTTGGGGTTTTATTTCGTGTAAAGCATTTGGATAGGCTATGGTTTCCACTACAGAAGCTGCATTCATGTCTGTACCTGCATGTGTTTCCGAATCTGCACTGGCTATCATTGAACTGCCAGCAGCAACCTTTTCTGTTTGCTGCCGACAATCCGATTGCTGATGATCTGCCGACATAGCCCTGAAAGGGCTGATTAACCCCACGTGGCGCTGTCATGAGACGCATCCATAAACTAATATCTTTGTGATCCCAACGAATCCCTTGGCGACCAGCCTTTCGTTGGCGAAACTGCTCATCATAGCGCAGCCATGCTAAACCTCCATACACACGGTGCGCCTCCCAGATAGAATTCATGTAACAAAATAAGGCAGAGCAATGTTCAGGAGTTTTTTGGCCTATTACACTTGCTAATATGGCAAAAGCCTGGAACCAATTGGCAAATGTTTGGGGGATGAGACAATACCGTCTTTCTTGTTCCTCTCTTTTCCTCTCATCAAACCTGACTCTATCCAAGTTATATTTTTCTAAGGGCAATAATGAAAATATTTCCACATATTCGTCGGCCCAAATCTTCTCCCTAACCTCCTGTTTCAAATGAATTCCTAGAGGACCCTCAAAACATACATATAATTCTCCTTTTGCTGCATCAGATAATGGAACCCCTTGTGAAATTACTGCGTCCTCCTGTGTGTCTGGATCAGCACACGACTGACTTACCACCTCCGATGTCCGGCGACCATTTCCACACCATGCAGCAATAGGAGAAGAAGTTATGGGTAAGCTAGACTGACTCAAAGCCTCCTTAACCCCGGACACTAATTGCTGTACTACTGAATTAAGATCCCATCCTACATTGCCGGGAACTGTACCCCCAACTGCGCCCACTGGATTCATTACAGGTGTTGTTACACTAGATATAGGACAAGAAAAAGTGTTCTCACCAATACCTGGCTGCGTCCTAGGTTGACCAGCCGTCCGTGACGTATTAGTTATAGTCTCTACAGCCCCTCCATTATTGAAGTGCTGCGTGCTGCTGCCCTCTAGTGGGCAGTCGTTATCTGTGTCATAGTCATTGTCTGGAATCTCTTCTGAGTCTTGTAGCTGTAGATTTATTGCTTGACTCACATCCTGAGCCGGCCGAAGAAGTCTTTGTCTGGTTAAAGTACTTTTGCGCAGTTGTCTTTTTGGATTCCTACCACTCCTCGTGTAATGAGAACCCGGATCCGGAAATGTTGTGTGTCCTAAGCCCATCCCCCCGTGTTGGTTCAGTTCCTGGGGTGAGGCCGTATGATGTCCTCTAGAATGATGCAAAGTTTGTTGAGGAAGTTCTAAGGATCCATCGTGGGCTGTCGTCACGTCAGTTGTAGCTTGTGTGGCTGCTTCTCTGGCTGGCACATCAGTAGAGCCGGACTTTCTCCTTGCACTTCTTGGTGTCTCTCTGGTTAGATGGTCGGGCTCTTTTCTCTGTCCCTTGTTATTCTTGTACTGTAGTTTCCTTCCTGGTTTGTAAGAAGGATCAGAGGCCGTGCTGCGCTTTGCTCTTTTCCTAGAAGTAACAGAAGGACTTATGATCCTATTGTGAGTCCTATTGGCCATTTCAGAAGTTAGTCTCTCAGGAGGTCTTGATCTTCTTAGAGTTTGATGTTCAGAAAGTTCAGAAGGGACAGATGCTGTATCCCGGGCACTCTTCAGCAATTCGTCTAGCTGGGCCTGAATCCATTCGGGCCTACACGTCAAAGCCGCGGCCTGAACGCTCTTCAGCAAGGCATCCATACTGCTGGTTCAGTCTTTGAGTCCAGGACAAAGGAATGACACCTTAACATGGGACCTATTTCTTATATGGCCCCTGCCCCCCCCCCCCCCCCCCCCCCCCCGTCTCTCCTCCTGCTCGCTCGCCCACCACCACATTCCTTAGGTAAAACCCCCCATCCCTTACTCCTTAACCCTTTCCTGGATCTATCACTGCCTCAGTCATGTACGTTACGGCTATCTGCCTTCACTCTGCTGTATGCTGTGCAGAGCCCAGATGTGCATTGCTGCAAGATATAGTATGCTGTGCAGAGGCCAGATGTGCATTGCAGCAAGATACAGTATGCTGTGCAGAGCCCAGATGTGCATTGCAGCCAGATACAGTATGCTGTGCAGAGGCCAGATGTGCATTGCAGCAAGATACAGTATGCTGTGCAGAGGCCAGATGTGCATTGCAGCAAGATACAGTATGCTGTGCAGAGCCAAGATGTGCATTGCAGCCAGATACAGTATGCTGTGCAGAGGCCAGATGTGCATTGCAGCCAGATACAGTATGCTGTGCAGAGCCCAGATGTGCATTGCAGCCAGATATAGTATGTTGTGCAGAGTCCAGATGTGCATTGTAGCAAGATACAGTATGCTGTACAGAAGTCAGATGTACATTGCAGCAAGATACAGTATGCTGTGCAGAAGCCAGATGTGCATTTCAGCAAGATACAGTATGCTGTGCAGAGGCCAGATGTGCATTGCTGCCAGATACAGTATGCTGTGCAGAGGCCAGATGTGCATTGCAGCCAGAAACAGTATGCTGCGCAGAGTGCAGATGTGCATTGCAGCCAGATACAGTATGCTGTGCAGAGGCCAGATGTGCATTGCAGCCAGATACAGTATGCTGTGCAGAGGCCAGATGTGCATTGCAGCAAGATACAGTATGCTGTGCAGAGGCCAGATGTGCATTGCAGCAAGATACAGTATGTTGTGCAGAGACCAGATGTGCATTGCAGCAAGATACAGTATGCTGTTCAGAGCCCAGATGTGCATTGCAGCAAGATATAGTATGCTGTGCAGAGGCCAGATGTGCATTGCAGCAAGATACAGTATGCTGTGCAGAGCCCAGATGTGCATTGCAGCCAGATACAGTATGCTGTGCAGAGGCCAGATGTGCATTGCAGCAAGATACAGTATGCTGTGCAGAGGCCAGATGTGCATTGCAGCAAGATACAGTATGCTGTGCAGAGCCAAGATGTGCATTGCAGCCAGATACAGTATGCTGTGCAGAGGCCAGATGTGCATTGCAGCCAGATACAGTATGCGGTGCAGAGGCCAGATGTGCATTGCAGCGAGATACAGTATGCTGTGCAGAGGCCAGATGTGCATTGCAGCAAGATACAGTATGCTGTGCAGAGGCCAGATGTGCATTGCAGCAAGATACAGTATGCTGTGCAGAGGCCAGATGTGCATTGCAGCAAGATACAGTATGCGGTGCAGAGGCCAGATGTGCATTTCAGCAAGATACAGTATGCTGTGCAGAGGCCAGATGTGCATTTCAGCAAGATAAAGTATGCTGTGCAGAGGGCAGATGTGCATTGCTGCCAGATACAGTATGCTGTGCAGAGCCCAGATGTGCATTTCAGCAAGATACAGTATGCTGTGCCGATGCCAGATGTGCATTTCAGCCAGATACAGTATGCTGTGCAGAGGCCAGATGAGCATTGCAGCAAGATACAGTATGCTGTGAAGAGGCAAGATGTGCATTGCCGCAAGATACAGCATGCTGTGCAGAGGCCAGATGTGCATTGCAGCAAGATACAGTATGCTGTGCAGAGGCCAGATGTGCATTGTAGCAAGATACAGTATGCTGCGCAGAGTGCAGATGTGCATTGCAGCAAGATACAGTATGCTGTGCAGAGGCCAGATGTGCATTGCAGCCAGATACAGTATGCTGTGCAGAGGCCAGATGTGCATTGCAGCAAGATACAGTATGCTGTGCAGAGGCCAGATGTGCATTGCAGCAAGATAGAGTATGCTGTGCAGAGGCCAGATGTGCATTGCAGCAAGATACAGTATGCTGTGCAGAGTGCAGATGTGCATTGCAGCCAGTCACAGTATGCTGTTCAGAAGCCAGATGTGCACTGCAGCAAGATACAGTATGCTGCGTAGAGTCCAGATGTGCATTGCAGCAAGATACAGTATGCTGTGCAGAGGCCAGATGTGCATTGCAGCAAGATACAGTATGCTGTGCAGAGGCCAGATGTGCATTGCAGCCAGATACAGTATGCTGTGCACAAGCCAGATGTGCACTGCAGCAAGATACAGTATGCTGTGCAGAGGCCAGATGTGCATTGCAGCAAGATACAGTATGCTGTGCAGAGTGCAGATGTGCATTGCAGCCAGATACAGTATGCTGTGCAGAGGCCAGATGTGCACTGCAGCAAGATACAGTATGCTGCGTAGAGTCCAGATGTGCATTGCAGCAAGATACAGTATGCTGTGCAGAGGCCAGATGTGCATTGCAGCCAGATACAGTATGCTGTGCAGAGGCCAGATGTGCATTGCAGCAAGATACAGTATGCTGCGCAGAGGCCAGATGTGCATTGCAGCAAGATACAGTATGCTGCGCAGAGGCCAGATGTGCATTGCAGCAAGATACAGTATGCTGCGCAGAGGCCAGATGTTCATTGCAGCCAGATACAGTATGCTGTGCAGAGGCCAGATGTGCATTGCAGCCAGATACAGTATGCTGCGCAGAGGCCAGATGTGCATTGCAGCCAGATACAGTATGCTGCGCAGAGGCCAGATGTGCATTGCAGCAAGATACAGTATGCTGTGCAGAGGCCAGATGTGCATTGCAGCAAGATACAGTATGCTGTTCAGAGGCCAGATGTGCATTGCAGCAAGATACAGTATGCTGTGCAGAGGCCAGATGTGCATTGCAGCAAGATACAGTATGCTGTGCAGAGGCCAGATGTGCATTGCAGCAAGATACAGTATGCTGTGCAGAGGCCAGATGTGCATTGCAGCCAGATACAGTATGCTGTGCAGAGGCCAGATGTGCATTGCAGCAAGATACAGTATGCTGTGCAGAGGCCAGATGTGCATTACAGACAGATACAGTATGCTGTGCAGAGGCCAGATGTGCATTGCAGCCAGATACAGTATGCTGTGCAGAGGCCAGATGTGCATTGCTGCAAGATACGGTATGCTGTGCAGAGGCCAGATGTGCATTGCAGCAAGATACAGTATGCTGTGCAGAGGCAAGATGTGCATTACAGCCAGATACAGTATGCTGTGCAGAGGTCAGATGTGCATTGCAGCCAGATACAGTATGCTGTGCAGAGGCCAGATGTGCATTTCAGCAAGATACAGTATGCTGTGCAGAGGCCAGATGTGCATTGTAGCAAGATACAGTATGCTGTACAGAGGCCAGATGTGCATTGCAGCAAGATACAGTATGCTGTGCAGAGGCCAGATGTGCATTGCAGCAAGATACAGTATGCTGTGCAGAGGCCAGATGTGCATTGCAGCAAGATACAGTATGCTGTGCAGAGGCCAGATGTGCATTGCAGCCAGATACAGTATGCTGTGCAGAGGCCAGATGTGCATTGCAGCCAGATGCAGTATGCTGTGCAGAGGCCAGATGTGCATTGCAACAAGATACAGTATGCTGTGCAGAGGCCAGATGTGCATTGCAGCCAGATACAGTATGCTGTGCAGAGGCCAGATGTGCATTGCAGCAAGATACAGTACGCTGTGCAGAGGCCAGATGTGCATTGCAGCCAGATACAGTATGCTGTGCAGAGGCCAGATGTGCATTGCAGCCAGATACAGTATGTTGTGCAGAGGCTAGATGTGCATTGCAGCAAGATCCAGTGTGCTGTGCAGAGTCCAGATGTGCATTGCAGCAAGATACAGTATGCTGTGCAGAGGCCAGATGTGCATTGCAGCAAGATACAGTATGCTGTGCAGAGGCCAGATGTGCATTGCAGCCAGATACAGTATGCTGTGCAGAGGCCAGATGTGCATTGCAGCCAGATACAGTATGCTGTGCAGAGGCCAGATGTGCATTGCAGCAAGATACAGTATGCTGTGCAGAGGCCAAATGTGCATTGCAGCAAGATACAGTATGCTGTGCAGAGTGCAGATGTGCATTGCAGCCAGATACAGTATGCTGTGCAGAGGCCAGATGTGAATTGCAGCAAGATACAGTATGCTGTGCAGAGCCCAGATGTGCATTGCAGCAAGATACAGTATGCTGTGCAGAGGTCAGATGTGCATTGCAGCAAAATACAGTATGCTGTGCAGAGGTTAGATGTGCATTGCAGCCTGATACAGTATGCTGTGCAGAGGCCAGATGTGCATTGCAGCAAGATACAGTATGCTGTGCAGAGGCCAGATGTGCATTGCAGCCAGATACAGTATGCTGTTCAGAGTCCAGATGTGCATTGTAGCCAGATACAGTATGCTGTGCAGAGGCCAGATGTGCATTGCAGCAAGATACAGTATGCTGTGCAGAGGCCAGATGTGCATTGCAGCCAGATACAGTATGCTATGCAAAGGCCAGATGTGCATTGCAGCAAGATACAGTATGCTGTGCAGATGCCAGATATGCATTGCTGCCAGATACAGTATGCTGTGCAGAGGCCAGATGTGCATTGCAGCCAGAAACAGTGTGCTGCGCAGAGTGCAGATGTGTTTTGCAGCCAGATACAGTATGCTGTGCAGAGGCCAGATGTGCATTGCAGCCAGATACAGTATGCTGTGCAGAGGCCAGATGTGCATTGCAGCAAGATACAGTATGCTGTGCAGAGGCCAGATGTGCATTGCAGCCAGATACAGTATGCTGTGCAGAGGCCAGATTTGCATTGCAGCCAGATACAGTATGTTGTGCAGAGGCTAGATGTGCATTGCAGCAAGATCCAGTGTGCTGTGCAGAGTCCAGATGTGCATTGCAGCAAGATACAGTATGCTGTGCAGAGGCCAGATGTGCATTGCAGCAAGATACAGTATGCTGTGCAGAGGCCAGATGTGCATTGCAGCCAGATACAGTATGCTGTGCAGAGGCCAGATGTGCATTGCAGCCAGATACAGTATGCTGTGCAGAGGCCAGATGTGCATTGCAGCAAGATACAGTATGCTGTGCAGAGGCCAAATGTGCATTGCAGCAAGATACAGTATGCTGTGCAGAGGCCAGATGTGCATTGCAGCAAGATACAGTATGCTGTGCAGAGGCCAGATGTGCATTGCAGCAAGATACAGTATGCTGTGCAGAGGCCAGATGTGCATTGCAGCCAGATACAGTATGCTGTGCAGAGGCCAGATGTGCATTGCAGCCAGATGCAGTATGCTGTGCAGAGGCCAGATGTGCATTGCAACAAGATACAGTATGCTGTGCAGAGGCCAGATGTGCATTGCAGCCAGATACAGTATGCTGTGCAGAGGCCAGATGTGCATTGCAGCAAGATACAGTACGCTGTGCAGAGGCCAGATGTGCATTGCAGCCAGATACAGTATGCTGTGCAGAGGCCAGATGTGCATTGCAGCCAGATACAGTATGTTGTGCAGAGGCTAGATGTGCATTGCAGCAAGATCCAGTGTGCTGTGCAGAGTCCAGATGTGCATTGCAGCAAGATACAGTATGCTGTGCAGAGGCCAGATGTGCATTGCAGCAAGATACAGTATGCTGTGCAGAGGCCAGATGTGCATTGCAGCCAGATACAGTATGCTGTGCAGAGGCCAGATGTGCATTGCAGCCAGATACAGTATGCTGTGCAGAGGCCAGATGTGCATTGCAGCAAGATACAGTATGCTGTGCAGAGGCCAAATGTGCATTGCAGCAAGATACAGTATGCTGTGCAGAGTGCAGATGTGCATTGCAGCCAGATACAGTATGCTGTGCAGAGGCCAGATGTGAATTGCAGCAAGATACAGTATGCTGTGCAGAGCCCAGATGTGCATTGCAGCAAGATACAGTATGCTGTGCAGAGGTCAGATGTGCATTGCAGCAAAATACAGTATGCTGTGCAGAGGTTAGATGTGCATTGCAGCCTGATACAGTATGCTGTGCAGAGGCCAGATGTGCATTGCAGCAAGATACAGTATGCTGTGCAGAGGCCAGATGTGCATTGCAGCCAGATACAGTATGCTGTGCAGAGTCCAGGTGTGCATTGCAGCAAGATACAGTATGCTGTGCAGAGGCCAGATGTGCATTGCAGCAAGATACAGTACGCTGTGCAGAGTCCAGATGTGCATTGTAGCCAGATACAGTATGCTGTGCAGAGGCCAGATGTGCATTGCAGCAAGATACAGTATGCTGTGCAGAGGCCAGATGTGCATTTCAGCCAGATACAGTATGCTATGCAAAGGCCAGATGTGCATTGCAGCAAGATACAGTATGCTGTGCAGATGCCAGATATGCATTGCTGCCAGATACAGTATGCTGTGCAGAGGACAGATGTGCATTGCAGCCAGAAACAGTATGCTGCGCAGAGTGCAGATGTGTTTTGCAGCCAGATACAGTATGCTGTGCAGAGGCCAGATGTGCATTGCAGCCAGATACAGTATGCTGTGCAGAGGCCAGATGTGCATTGCAGCAAGATACAGTATGCTGTGCAGAGGCCAGATGTGCATTGCAGCCAGATACAGTATGCTGTGCAGAGGCCAGATGTGCATTGCAGCCAGATACAGTATGTTGTGCAGAGGCTAGATGTGCATTGCAGCAAGATCCAGTATGCTGTGCAGAGTGCAGATGTGCATTGCAGCCAGATACAGTATGCTGTGCAGAATGCAGATGTGCATTTCAGCAAGATACAATACGCTGTGCAGAGGCCAGATGTGCATTGCAGCCAGATACAGTATGCTGTGCAGAGGCCAGATGTGCATTGCAGCAAGATACAGTATGCTGTGCAGAGGCCAGATGTGCATTGCAGCCAGATACAGTATGCTGTGCAGAGGCCAGATGTGCATTGCAGCAAGATACAGTATACTGTGCAGAGGCCAGATGTGCATTGCAGCCAGATACAGTATGCTGTGCAAAGGCCAGATGTGCATTGCATCAAGATACAGTATGCTGTGCAGATGCCAGATATGCATTGCTGCCAGATACAGTATGCTGTGCAGAGGCCAGATGTGCATTGCAGCCAGATACAGTATTCTGTGCAGAGGCCAGATGTGCATTGCAGCCAGATACAGTATGCTGTGCAGAGGCCAGATGTGCATTGCAGCAAGATACAGTATGCTGTGCAGAGGCCAGATGTGCATTGCAGCAAGATACAGCATGCTGTGCAGAGGCCAGATGTGCATTGCAGCAAGATACAGTATGCTGTGCAGAGGCCAGATGTGCATTGCAGCAAGATACAGTATGCTGTGCAGAGGCCAGATGTGCATTTCAGCCATATACAGTATGCTGTGCAGAGGCCAGATGTGCATTGCAGCCAGATACAGTATGCTGTGCAGAGGCCAGATGTGCATTGCAGCAAGATACAGTATGCTGTGCAGAGGCCAGATGTGCATTGCAGCAAGATACAGTATGCTGTGCAGAGGCCAGATGTGCATTGTCGCAAGATATAGTATGCTGTGCAGAGGTCAGATGTGCATTGCAGCAAGATACAGTATGCTGTGCAGAGGCCAGATGTGCATTGCAGCAAGATACAGTATGCTGTGCAGAGGCCAGATGTGCATTGCAGCCAGATACAGTACGCTGTGCAGAGTCCAGATGTGCATTTCAGCAAGATACAGTATGCTGTGCAGAGGCCAGATGTGCATTGCAGCCAGATACAGTATGCTGTGCAGAATGCAGATGTGCATTGCAGCAAGATACAGTACGCTGTGCAGAGGCCAGATGTGCATTGCAGCCAGATACAGTATGTTGTGCAGAGGCCAGATGTGCATTGCAGCAAGATACAGTATGCTGTGCAGAGGCCAGATGTGCATTGCAGCAAGATACAGTATGCTGTGCAGAGCCCAGATGTGCATTTCAGCAAGATACAGTATGCTGTGCAGAGGCCAAATGTGCATTGCAGCCAGATACAGTATGCTGTGCAGAGGCCAGATGTGCATTGCAGCAAGATACAGTATGCTGTGCAGAGGCCAGATGTGCATTGCAGCAAGATACAGTATGCTGTGCAGAGGCCAGATGTGCATTGCAGCCAGATACAGTATGCTGTGCAGAGGCCAGATGTGCATTGCAGCAAGATACAGTATGCTGTGCAGAGGCCAGATGTGCATTACAGACAGATACAGTATGCTGTGCAGAGGCCAGATGTGCATTGCAGCCAGATACAGTATGCTGTGCAGAGGCCAGATGTGCATTGCTGCAAGATACGGTATGCTGTGCAGAGGCCAGATGTGCATTGCAGCAAGATACAGTATGCTGTGCAGAGGCAAGATGTGCATTACAGCCAGATACAGTATGCTGTGCAGAGGTCAGATGTGCATTGCAGCCAGATACAGTATGCTGTGCAGAGGCCAGATGTGCATTTCAGCAAGATACAGTATGCTGTGCAGAGGCCAGATGTGCATTGTAGCAAGATACAGTATGCTGTACAGAGGCCAGATCTGCATTGCAGCAAGATACAGTATGCTGTGCAGAGGCCAGATGTGCATTGCAGCAAGATACAGTATGCTGTGCAGAGGCCAGATGTGCATTGCAGCAAGATACAGTATGCTGTGCAGAGGCCAGATGTGCATTGCAGCCAGATACAGTATGCTGTGCAGAGGCCAGATGTGCATTGCAGCCAGATGCAGTATGCTGTGCAGAGGCCAGATGTGCATTGCAGCAAGATACAGTATGCTGTGCAGAGGCCAGATGTGCATTGCAGCCAGATACAGTATGCTGTGCAGAGGCCAGATGTGCATTGCAGCAAGATACAGTATGCTGTGCAGAGGCCAGATGTGCATTGCAGCCAGATACAGTATGCTGTGCAGAGGCCAGATGTGCATTGCAGCCAGATACAGTATGTTGTGCAGAGGCTAGATGTGCATTGCAGCAAGATCCAGTGTGCTGTGCAGAGTCCAGATGTGCATTGCAGCAAGATACAGTATGCTGTGCAGAGGCCAGATGTGCATTGCAGCAAGATACAGTATGCTGTGCAGAGGCCAGATGTGCATTGCAGCCAGATACAGTATGTTGTGCAGAGGCTAGATGTGCATTGCAGCAAGATCCAGTGTGCTGTGCAGAGTCCAGATGAGCATTGCAGCAAGATACAGTATGCTGTGCAGAGGCCAGATGTGCATTGCAGCCAGATACAGTACGCTGTGCAGAGTCCAGATGTGCATTGTAGCCAGATACAGTATGCTGTGCAGAGGCCAGATGTGCATTGCAGCCAGATACAGTATGCTGTGCAGAGTGCAGATGTGCATTGCAGCCAGATACAGTATGCTGTGCAGAATGCAGATGTGCATTGCAGCAAGATACAGTACGCTGTGCAGAGGCCAGATGTGCATTGCAGCCAGATACAGTATGCTGTGCAGAGGCCAGATGTGCATTGCAGCAAGATACAGTATGCTGTGCAGAGGCCAGATGTGCATTGCAGCCAGATACAGTATGCTGTGCAGAGGCCAGATGTGCATTGCAGCAAGATACAGTATGCTGTGCAGAGGCCAGATGTGCATTGCAGCCAGATACAGTATGCTGTGCAAAGGCCAGATGTGCATTGCAGCAAGATACAGTATGCTGTGCAGATGCCAGATATGCATTGCTGCCAGATACAGTATGCTGTGCAGAGGCCAGATGTGCATTGCAGCCAGAAACAGTATGCTGCGCAGAGTGCAGATGTGCATTGCAGCCAGATACAGTATGCTGTGCAGAGGCCAGATGTGCATTGCAGCCAGATACAGTATGCTGTGCAGAGGCCAGATGTGCATTGCAGCAAGATACAGTATGCTGTGCAGAGGCCAGATGTGCATTGCAGCAAGATACAGCATGCTGTGCAGAGGCCAGATGTGCATTGCAGCAAGATACAGTATGCTGTGCAGAGGCCAGATGTGCATTGCAGCAAGATACAGTATGCTGTGCAGAGGCCAGATGTGCATTTCAGCCATATACAGTATGCTGTGCAGAGGCCAGATGTGCATTGCAGCCAGATACAGTATGCTGTGCAGAGGCCAGATGTGCATTGCAGCAAGATACAGTATGCTGTGTAGAGGCCAGATGTGCATTGCAGCCAGATACAGTATGCTGTGCAGAGGCCAGATGTGCATTGCAGCAAGATACAGTATGCTGCGCAAAGGCCAGATGTGCATTGCAGCAAGATACAGTATGCTGCGCAGAGGCCAGATGTGCTTTGCAGCAAGATACAGTATGCTGCGCAGAGGCCAGATGTACATTGCAGCCAGATACAGTATGCTGTGCAGAGGCCAGATGTGCATTGCTGCAAGATACGGTATGCTGTGCAGAGGACAGATGTGCATTGCAGCAAGATACAGTATGCTGTGCAGAGGCAAGATGTGCATTACAGCCAGATACAGTATGCTGTGCAGAGGTCAGATGTGCATTGCAGCCAGATACAGTATGCTGTGCAGAGGCCAGATGTGCATTTCAGCAAGATACAGTATGCTGTGCAGAGGCCAGATGTGCATTGTAGCAAGATACAGTATGCTGTACAGAGGCCAGATGTGCATTGCAGCAAGATACAGTATGCTGTGCAGAGGCCAGATGTGCATTGCAGCAAGATACAGTATGCTGTGCAGAGGCCAGATGTGCATTGCAGCAAGATACAGTATGCTGTGCAGAGGCCAGATGTGCATTGAAGCCAGATACAGTATGCTGTGCAGAGGCCAGATGTGCATTGCAGTCAGATACAGTATGCTGTGCAGAGGCCAGATGTGCATTGCAACAAGATACAGTATGCTGTGCAGAGGCCAGATGTGCATTGCAGCCAGATACAGTATGCTGTGCAGAGGCCAGATGTGCATTGCAGCAAGATACAGTACGCTGTGCAGAGGCCAGATGTGCATTGCAGCCAGATACAGTATGCTGTGCAGAGGCCAGATGTGCATTGCAGCCAGATACAGTATGTTGTGCAGAGGCTAGATGTGCATTGCAGCAAGATCCAGTGTGCTGTGTAGAGTCCAGATGTGCATTGCAGTAAGATACAGTATGCTGTGCAGAGGCCAGATGTGCATTGCAGCAAGATACAGTATGCTGTGCAGAGGCCAGATGTGCATTGCAGCCAGATACAGTATGCTGTGCAGAGGCCAGATGTGCATTGCAGCCAGATACAGTATGCTGTGCAGAGGCCAGATGTGCATTGCAGCAAGATACAGTATGCTGTGCAGAGGCCAAATGTGCATTGCAGCAAGATACAGTATGCTGTGCAGAGTGCAGATGTGCATTGCAGCCAGATACAGTATGCTGTGCAGAGGCCAGATGTGCATTGCAGCCAGATACAGTATGCTGTGCAGAGGCCAGATGTGCATTGTAGCCAGATACAGTATGCTGTGCAGAGGCCAGATGTACATTGCAGCAAGATACAGTATGCTGTGCAGAGGCCAGATGTGCATTGCAGCCAGATACAGTATGCTGTGCAGAGGCCAGATGTGCATTACAGCAAGATACAGTATGCTGTGCAGAGCCCAGATGTGCATTGCAGCCAGATACAGTATGCTGTGCAGAGGCCAGATGTGTATTGCAGCCAGATACAGTATGCTGTGCAGAGGCCAGATGTGCATTGTAGCCAGATACAGTATGCTGTGCAGAGCCCAGATGTGCATTGCAGCCAGATACAGTATGCTGTGCAGAGGCCAGATGTGTATTGCAGCCAGATAAAGTATGCTGTGCAGAGGCCAGATGTGCATTGCAGCAAGATACAGTATGCTGTGCAGAGACCAGATGTGCATTGCAGCAAGATACAGTATGCTGTGCAGAGCCCAGATGTGCATTGCAGCCAGATACAGTATGCTGTGCAGAGGCCAGATGTGTATTGCAGCCAGATACAGTATGCTGTGCAGAGGCCAGATGTGCATTGCAGCAAGATACAGTATGCTGTGCTGAGCCCAGATGTGCATTGCAGCAAAATACAGTATGCTGTGCAGAGTCCAGATGTGCATTGCAGCCAGATACAGTAAGCTGTGCAGAGGCCAGATGTGCATTGCAGCAAGATACAGTTTGCTGTGCAGAGGCCAGATGTGCATTGCAGCAAGATACAGTATGCTGTGCAGAGGCCAGATGTGCATTGCAGCAAGATAGTTTGCTGTGCAGAGGCCAGATGTGCATTGCAGCCAGATACAGTATGCTGTGCAGAGGCCAGATGTGCATTGCAGCAAGATACAGCATGCTGTGCAGAGGCCAGATGTGCATTGCAGCAAGATACAGTATGCTGTGCAGAGTCCAGATGTGCATTGCAGCAAGATACAGTATGCTGTGCAGAGGCCAGATGTGCATTGCAGCCAGATACAGTATGCTGTGCAGAGGCCAGATGTGCATTGCAGCCAGATACAGTATGCTGTGCAGAGGCCAGATGTCCATTGCAGCAAGATACAGTATGCTGTGCAGAGTCCAGATGTGCATTGCAGCCAGATACAGTATGCTGTGCAGAGGCCAGATGTGCATTGCAGCCAGATACAGTATGCTGTGCAGAGGCCAGATGTGCATTGCAGCCAGATACAGTATGCTGTGCAGAGGCCAGATGTGCATTGCAGCAAGATACAGTATGCTGTGCAGAGGCCAGATGTGCATTGCAGCCAGATACAGTATGCTGTGCAGAGGCCAGATGTGCATTGCAGCAAGATACAGTATGCTGTGCAGAGGCCAGATGTGCATTGCAGCCAGATACAGTATGCTGTGCAGAGGCCAGATGTGCATTGTAGCCAGATACAGTATGCTGTGCAGAGCCCAGATGTGCATTGCAGCAAGATACAGTATGCTGTGCAGAGGCCAGATGTCCATTGCAGCAAGATACAGTATGCTGTGCAGAGGCCAGATGTGTATTGCAGCCAGATACAGTATGCTGTGCAGAGGCCAGATGTGCATTGCAGCAAGATACAGTATGCTGTGCAGAGACCAGATGTGCATTGCAGCAAGATACAGTATCCTGTGCAGAGCCCAGATGTGCATTGCAGCCAGATACAGTATGCTGTGCAGAGGCCAGATGTGTATTGCAGCCAGATACAGTATGCTGTGCAGAGGCCAGATGTGCATTGCAGCAAGATACAGTATGCTGTGCAGAGGCCAGATGTGCATTGCAGCCAGATACAGTAAGCTGTGCAGAGGCCAGATGTGCATTGCAGCAAGATACAGTTTGCTGTGCAGAGGCCAGATGTGCATTGCAGCCAGATACAGTATGCTGTGCAGAGGCCAGATGTGCATTGTAGCAAGATACAGTTTGCTGTGCAGAGGCCAGATGTGCATTGCAGCCAGATACAGTATGCTGTGCAGAGGCCAGATGTGCATTGCAGCAAGATACAGCATGCTGTGCAGAGGCCAGATGTGCATTGCAGCAAGATACAGTATGCTGTGCAGAGTCCAGATGTGCATTGCAGCAAGATACAGTATGCTGTGCAGAGGCCAGATGTGTATTGCAGCCAGATACAGTATGCTGTGCAGAGGCCAGATGTGCATTGCAGCCAGATACAGTATGCTGTGCAGAGGCCAGATGTGCATTGCAGCAAGATACAGTATGCTGTGCAGAGTCAAGATGTGCATTGCAGCAAGATACAGTATGCTGTGCAGAGGCCAGATGTGCATTGCAGCCAGATACAGTATGCTGTGCAGAGGCCAGATGTGCATTGCAGCCAGATACAGTATGCTGTGCAGAGGCCAGATGTGCATTGCAGCCAGATACAGTATGCTGTGCAGAGGCCAGATGTGCATTGTAGCCAGATACAGTATGCTGTGCAGAGCCCAGATGTGCATTGCAGCAAGATACAGTATGCTGTGCAGAGGCCAGATGTCCATTGCAGCCAGATACAGTATGCTGTGCAGAGGCCAGATGTGTATTGCAGCCAGATACAGTATGCTGTGCAGAGGCCAGATGTGCATTGCAGCAAGATACAGTATGCTGTGCAGAGGCCAGATGTGCATTGCAGCAAGATACGGTATGCTGTGCAGAGCCCAGATGTACATTGCAGCCAGATACGGTATGCTGTGCAGAGGCCAGATGTGTATTGCAGCCAGATACGGTATGCTGTGCAGAGGCCAGATGTGCATTGCAGCCAGATACAGTATGCTGTGCAGAGGCCAGATGTGCATTGCAGCCAGATACAGTATGCTGTGCAGAGCCCAGATGTGTATTGCAGCAAGATACAGTATGCTGTGCAGAGGCCAGATGTGCATTGCAGCCAGATACAGTATGCTGTGCAGAGGCCAATGTGCATTGTAGCCAGATACAGTATGCTGTGCAGAGGCCAGATGTACATTGCAGCAAGATACAGTATGCTGTGCAGAGGCCAGATGTGCATTGCAGCAAGATACAGCATGCTGTGCAGAGGCCAGATGTGCATTGCAGCAAGATACAGTATGCTGTGCAGAGTCCAGATGTGCATTGCAGCAAGATACAGTATGCTGTGCAGAGGCCAGATGTGCATTGCAGCCAGATACAGTATGCTGTGCAGAGGCCAGATGTGCATTGCAGCCAGATACAGTATGCTGTGCAGAGGCCAGATGTGCATTGCAGCCAGATACAGTAAGCTGTGCAGAGGCCAGATGTGCATTGCAGCAAGATACAGTTTGCTGTGCAGAGGCCAGATGTGCATTGCAGCCAGATACAGTATGCTGTGCAGAGGCCAGATGTGCATTGTAGCAAGATACAGTTTGCTGTGCAGAGGCCAGATGTGCATTGCAGCCAGATACAGTATGCTGTGCAGAGGCCAGATGTGCATTGCAGCAAGATACAGCATGCTGTGCAGAGGCCAGATGTGCATTGCAGCAAGATACAGTATGCTGTGCAGAGTCCAGATGTGCATTGCAGCAAGATACAGTATGCTGTGCAGAGGCCAGATGTGTATTGCAGCCAGATACAGTATGCTGTGCAGAGGCCAGATGTGCATTGCAGCCAGATACAGTATGCTGTGCAGAGGCCAGATGTGCATTGCAGCAAGATACAGTATGCTGTGCAGAGTCAAGATGTGCATTGCAGCAAGATACAGTATGCTGTGCAGAGGCCAGATGTGCATTGCAGCCAGATACAGTATGCTGTGCAGAGGCCAGATGTGCATTGCAGCCAGATACAGTATGCTGTGCAGAGGCCAGATGTGCATTGCAGCCAGATACAGTATGCTGTGCAGAGGCCAGATGTGCATTGTAGCCAGATACAGTATGCTGTGCAGAGCCCAGATGTGCATTGCAGCAAGATACAGTATGCTGTGCAGAGGCCAGATGTCCATTGCAGCCAGATACAGTATGCTGTGCAGAGGCCAGATGTGTATTGCAGCCAGATACAGTATGCTGTGCAGAGGCCAGATGTGCATTGCAGCAAGATACAGTATGCTGTGCAGAGGCCAGATGTGCATTGCAGCAAGATACGGTATGCTGTGCAGAGCCCAGATGTACATTGCAGCCAGATACGGTATGCTGTGCAGAGGCCAGATGTGTATTGCAGCCAGATACGGTATGCTGTGCAGAGGCCAGATGTGCATTGCAGCCAGATACAGTATGCTGTGCAGAGGCCAGATGTGCATTGCAGCCAGATACAGTATGCTGTGCAGAGCCCAGATGTGTATTGCAGCAAGATACAGTATGCTGTGCAGAGGCCAGATGTGCATTGCAGCCAGATACAGTATGCTGTGCAGAGGCCAATGTGCATTGTAGCCAGATACAGTATGCTGTGCAGAGGCCAGATGTACATTGCAGCAAGATACAGTATGCTGTGCAGAGGCCAGATGTGCATTGCAGCAAGATACAGCATGCTGTGCAGAGGCCAGATGTGCATTGCAGCAAGATACAGTATGCTGTGCAGAGTCCAGATGTGCATTGCAGCAAGATACAGTATGCTGTGCAGAGGCCAGATGTGCATTGCAGCCAGATACAGTATGCTGTGCAGAGGCCAGATGTGCATTGCAGCCAGATACAGTATGCTGTGCAGAGGCCAGATGTGCATTGCAGCCAGATACAGTATGCTGTGCAGAGGCCAGATGTGCATTGCAGCCAGATACAGTATGCTGTGCAGAGGCCAGATGTGCATTGCAGCAAGATACAGTATGCTGTGCAGAGGCCAGATGTGCATTGCAGCAAGATACGGTATGCTGTGCAGAGCCCAGATGTGCATTGCAGCCAGATACGGTATGCTGTGCAGAGGCCAGATGTGTATTGCAGCCAGATACGGTATGCTGTGCAGAGGCCAGATGTGCATTGCAGCCAGATACAGTATGCTGTGCAGAGGCCAGATGTGCATTGCAGCCAGATACAGTATGCTGTGCAGAGCCCAGATGTGTATTGCAGCAAGATACAGTATGCTGTGCAGAGGCCAGATGTGCATTGCAGCCAGATACAGTATGCTGTGCAGAGGCCAGATGTGCATTGTAGCCAGATACAGTATGCTGTGCAGAGGCCAGATGTACATTGCAGCAAGATACAGTATGCTGTGCAGAGGCCAGATGTGCATTGCAGCAAGATACAGTATGCTGTGCTGAGCCCAGATGTGCATTGCAGCAAGATACAGTATGCTGTGCAGAGGCCAGATGTGCATTGCAGCCAGATACAGTATGCTGTGCAGAGGCCAGATGTGCACTGCAGCAAGATACAGTATGCTGTGCAGAGGCCAGATGTGCATATTGCAGCAAGATACAGTATGCTGTGCAGAGGCCAGATGTGCATTGCAGCCAGATACAGTATGCTGTGCAGAGGCCAGATGTGCATATTGCAGCAAGATACAGTATGCTGTGCAGAGGCCAGATGTGCATTGCAGCCAGATACAGTATGCTGTGCAGAGGCCAGATGTGCATTGCAGCCAGATACAGTATGCTGTGCAGAGGCCAGATGTGCATATTGCAGCAAGATACAGTATGCTGTGCACAGGCCAGATGTGCATTGCAGCCAGATACAGTATGCTGTGCAGAGGCCAGATGTGCATTGCAGCCAGATACAGTATGCTGTGCAGAGGCCAGATGTGCATTGCAGCCAGATACAGTATGCCGTGCAGAGGCCAGATGTGCATTGCAGCCAGATACAGTATGCTGTGCAGAGGCCAGATGTACATTGCAGCCAGATACAGTATGTGCAGAGGCCAGATGTGCAGTGCAGCAAGATACAGTATGCTGTGCAGAGGCCAGATGTGCATTGCAGCCAGATACAGTATACTGTGCAGAGGCCAGATGTGCATTGCAGCCAGATACAGTATGCTGTGCAGAGTCCAGATGTGCATTGCAGCAAGATACAGTATGCTGTGCAGAGTCCAGATGTGCATTGCAGCAAGATACAGTATGCTGTGCAGAGTGCAGATGTGCATTGCAGCCAGATACAGTATGCTGTGCAGAGACCAGATGTGCATTGCAGCCAGATACAGTACATGTACTGTACATGGAATCAATGGTGCTCTATAAATAAATAATAATAATAATAATACAGTATGCTGTGCAGAGTCCAGATGTGCATTGCAGCCAGATACGGTATGCTGTGCAGAGGCCAGATGTGCATTGCAGCCAGATACAGTGTGCTGTGCAGAGCCCAGATGTGCATTGCAGCCAGATACAGTATGCTGCGCAGAGGCCAGATGTGCATTGCAGCCAGATACTGTAGACTGTGAGCCCTCGCGGGCAGGGTCCTCTCTCCTCCTATACCAGTCTGTCTTGTATTGTTAATGATTGTTGTACGTATACCCTCTTTCACTTGTAAAGCGCCATGGAATAAATGGCGCTATAATAATAAATAATAATAATACAGTATGCTGTGCAGAGGCCAGATGTGCATTGCAGCCAGATACAGTATGCTGTGCAGAGGCCAGATGTGCATTGCAGCAAGATACAGTATGCTGTGCAGAGGCCAGATGTGCATTACAGCCAGATACAGTATGCTGTGCAGAGACCAGATGTGCATTGCAGCCAGATACAGTATGCTGTGCAGAGGCCAGATGTGCATTACAGCAAGATACAGTATGCTGTGCAGAGGCCAGATGTGCATTGCAGCAAGATACAGTATGCTGTACAGAGGCCAGATGTGCATTGCAGCCAGATACAGTATGCTGTGCAGAGGCCAGATGTGCATTGCAGCCAGATACAGTATGCTGTGCAGAGTCCAGATGTGCATTGCAGCTGACGGGGGCCACTTTGAGCATCAAAGTTACATGAGCGCCATATGCGTGACCAGCATTCAATGTTTTGGGGGGGTCATGGGTTTCATATAATA
Organism: Anomaloglossus baeobatrachus; assembly: GCF_048569485.1. NCBI lineage: Eukaryota > Metazoa > Chordata > Amphibia > Anura > Aromobatidae > Anomaloglossus > Anomaloglossus baeobatrachus. The sequence goes on from NC_134356.1 coordinate 702,750,412, forward strand.
GCATTTCTGTATATAAGGTGTGGACTCGGATGGAATTGATGAGGCCCAAAACTTTGTAATTCACTTTTTTTCTCTCTCGTTCCGTTTTCGAGATAAAAATGCTAACTCCGTTGTTTTCCACCAGGTGGCGCTATAGGTGGTTTCATTGTGTAGCACATGGCTACTTTACTATACCTAGACACCACTTCTCTGCCTATAGCTGCCGCCGTTCTCAAGTTAATGGTGGTGGACAAACTGTATATAGGTGCGGTGTATACAGGATATGGGTGGACACGCTGTATATAGGTGCGGTGTATACAGGATATGGGTGGACAAACTGTATATAGGTGCGGTGTATACAGGATATGGGTGGACACGCTGTATATAGGTGCGGTGTATACAGGATATGGGTGGACACGCTGTATATAGGTGCGGTGTATACAGGATATGGGTGGACACGCTGTATATAGGTGCGGTGTATACAGGATATGGGTGGACACGCTGTATATAGGTGCGGTGTATACAGGATATGGGTGGACAAACTGTATATAGGTGCGGTGTATACAGGATATGGGTGGACACACTGTATATAGGTGCGGTGTATACAGGATATGGGTGGACACACTGTATATAGGTGCGGTGTATACAGGATATGGGTGGACACACTGTATATAGGTGCGGTGTATACAGGATATGGGTGGACACGCTGTATATAGGTGCGGTGTATACAGGATATGGGTGGACACGCTGTATATAGGTGCGGTGTATACAGGATACGGGTGGACACACTGTATATAGGTGCGGTGTATACAGGATACGGGTGGACACACTGTATATAGGTGCGGTGTATACAGGACATGGGTGGACACGCTGTATATAGGCGCGGTGTATACAGGACATGGGTGGACACGCTGTATATAGGCGCGGTGTATACAGGATATGGGTGGACACGCTGTATATAGGCGCGGTGTATACAGGATATGGGTGGACACGCTGTATATAGGTGCGGTGTATACAGGATATGGGTGGACACGCTGTATGTAGGTGCGGTGTATACAGGACATGGGTGGACACGCTGTATATAGGTGCGGTGTATACAGGACATGGGTGGACACGCTGTATAGAGGTGCGGTGTATACAGGATATGGGTGGACACGCTGTATAGAGGTGCGGTGTATACAGGATAGGGGTGGACACGCTGTATAGAGGTGCGGTGTATACAGGATATGGGTGGACACGCTGTATATAGGTGCGGTGTATACAGGATATGGGTGGACACGCTGTATAGAGGTGCGGTGTATACAGGATAGGGGTGGACACGCTGTATAGAGGTGCGGTGTATACAGGATATGGGTGGACACGCTGTATAGAGGTGCGGTGTATACAGGATATGGGTGGACACGCTGTATAGAGGTGCGGTGTATACAGGATATGGGTGGACACACTGTATATAGGTGCGGTGTATACAGGATATGGGTGGACACTGTATAGAGGTGCGGTGTATACAGGATATGGATGGACACGCTGTATAGAGGTGCGGTGTATACAGGATATGGATGGACACGCTGTATAGAGGTGCGGTGTATACAGGATACGGGTGGTCACACTGTATATAGGTGCGGTGTATACAGGATATGGGTGGATACACTGTATATAGGTGTGGTGTATACAGGATATGGATGGACACGCTGTATATAGGTGCGGTGTATACAGGATACGGGTGGTCACACTGTATATAGGTGCGGTGTATACAGGATACGGGTGGACACGCTGTATATAGGTGCGGTGTATACAGGATACGGGTGGACACACTGTATATAGGTGCGGTGTATACAGGATACGGGTGGACACACTGTATATAGGTGCGGTGTATACAGGATACGGGTGGACACACTGTATATAGGTGCGGTGTATACAGGATACGGGTGGACACACTGTATATAGGTGCGGTGTATACAGGATACGGGTGGACACACTGTATATAGGTGCGGTGTATACAGGATACGGGTGGACACACTGTATATAGGTGCGGTGTATACAGGATACGGGTGGACACACTGTATATAGGTGCGGTGTATACAGGATACGGGTGGACACACTGTATATAGGTGCGGTGTATACAGGATATGGGTGGACACACTGTATGTGGACCCAAGTGTTACACGGGGGAACAGTTAGGCCCTGTGCGCACTGGAAAATTGAATGTTCTCAAGAAAATTCCGCAGGTATTCAAAGATAACCGCGGCAAACCGCACCCGAAAACCGCATGCGGTTTGCCGCGGTATAGTTCGCGGTATTGCCGCGTGCGGGTTGGTACATGTGCTTTATTGCATTCAATGCAATAAAGCACATTGAAGAAGGAAAAAAAAAAGTCATTTAATTCTGAGACAGAGGAACAGACAGAGGAACAGACAGAGGACAGATTGCTGCAGTTCTCACGAGCGGCAGTGATTTCACATTACTGGCCGTGGGAAATGCCCTGTGGTTACCTCTGCTGTCTCGCTGCGAGGCTGCATTCAGCGCTGTGTCTGTGTCAGTCGCGGCTGGATGCAAGCATCGCAGGACGCCGGAGCTGTGGATTACGTCGGAGCTTTGTTTCGGAGGGGGTGGGGGAGTTAATAAAAGGGTGAACAAGGCTTATTTGTGTTTTATTTAAAATAAAGGATTTTTCGGTGTGTGTATTTTTTCACTTTACTTACGGGTTGATCATGTCAGCTGTCACATAGACGCTGCCATGATCAAGCCTGGAGTTAGTGGCGGTGATCCGCCGTCATTAACTCCTTATTACCTGGATCGCCACTGCATCACGGCACCAAGAAGAGCTGGGGACACTCTGGTACTGCCGCATAATGAATGCGACAGTCCCGGGACAGCTGCGGCTGATATTCTCGGCTGCGGGAGTGAGGCGGGGGACATTAACCCTGCCCTCGCTCTCCCCAGCCTGAGAATACCGGACCGCCGCTGTGTGCTTACCTCGGCTGGATGGTAAATATATGGGGGAGCCCACGTATTTTTTTTTCTATTTTTCTGTTTTCTTTGTGTGTGTGTGTGTGTGTGTGTGATCTGTGTGAGTGTGATCTGTGTGAGTGTGATCTGTGTGAGTGTGATCTGTGTGAGTGTGATCTGTGTGAGTGTGATCTGTGTGAGTGTGATCTGTGTGAGTGTGATCTGTGTGTTCTATGTGTCTGTGATGTCGGTGTCTGTGATGTCGGTGTCTGTGATGTCGGTGTCTGTGATGTCGGTGTCTGTGATGTCGGTGTCTGTGATGTCGGTGTCTGTGATGTCGGTGTCTGTGATGTCGGTGTCTGTGATGTCGGTGTCTGTGATGTCGGTGTCTGTGTGTGTGTGATGTGTGTGTGATTACTCTCTGCTCCGCTTCCTCTTCCTGTAATGACATCACTTCCCTGCAAACCGCAAGCAGCGATGTACATTACCGCAGGTAAACCGCAAAATACCGCAGAGAATAACGCAGGAAAACGCAGTGAACCGCACAGAATTTGCTGCCTGCGTTATTCCCTGCGGGATTTCACGATTACATTGCAGTCAATGGAGTGAAATCCCGCAGCGACGTGCGGAAAAGAAGTGACATGCACTTGTTTTTGCTGCGGGAATCCTGCAGCAAAACATGCAGCTGTCAAATTCCGCCCAGTGCGCACAGCATTTTTTTTCCCATAGGTTTTGCTGGTGATTCACTGCACAGATGTTATGAGCATTTCCTGCAGCAAAACATGCAGCAAATCCGCAAAAAATCCGGTAAAGTGCGCACAGGGCTTTAGAGCTGAAAAGAAGGTAAGCTGTAACGTCTCCCGTGGTCTTCTGGGCAGGTGGGAAAGCCACAGATAGACCAGCGCCCGGAATGCACAACTTCTGAGGAACAGAAAAGAAAAACCACAATTGGTGGTGTTAACCGCACACACGCCGAGAGCAGGCCCTCTCTTGTTAGCGGCACAGAGTCCTGAGCAGAGCCGTCTGTGCACGTACGGGGGACACCAGGACAGTAGGCGCAGATCAGCACCACTGAGCTGCCACAGAAGGACTGGCGTGGTACAGCAGAAGCGGGATAACCGGCCCTGACTGTACCTCACCACGAATCTTGGCGTGACAGGTACCAGACGCCTAACCTTGCCTACCGCTTCCAGTATCACACACAGCACTGTCACCCACACTACTGTGCTGTAATGGCGCTGAGGCTGCACTGCTCAGCTGTAGCCACAGAGCTAAAATGACGCATGCACAGCAATGTGCGTCGTCCAGGGTCCTTTAAAGACTAAGCTCTGCCCCAAGCCAAGCACCAGATGGAAATGGCACCAGCCACTCAGGGACCACCACATCACCAATGACATCGTTGACGGCAAATCAGGAGCCGCCGTGTCACTGGTGAGGTCGCGCAGTAGCGCAAATCCCACACTTAGAGCAAGGAAAGGCAGCGGGATCCCGCGTATGCGCAGCAGGGCAAAACAGGGACTTTGCCTCAGAACGAATACAGACCCTGTCCACCAGACACCTAGCAGCCAAGCGCCTGAAGCGGCAGACAGGTGGAGCAGGAGTCAGCCGACACCACAGCAGGGGATGAGGCTGGGGCAGCAGCGGTTCGAGGCCCTGGAGAACCCCGAACTGTAACAGTACCACCCCCCCCTCTTTCCTTCACACACACACACACTCTGATGCTCAAATGCTGCCGAGTCCGGTGCTGAAGCCTCCTTAGCTGGCAGCCAGGTCCGGTACTCCGGACCCAAGCCAGCCCAGTCCACTAGGTAAAACATTCTCCCCCGGACTTTTGTAGATCCAACCACCTGGGAAGTCGGGGATGGACGGAAAGTCCCCAGAAAACCTAGTGAGCCGAACTGGCTTTAGAAGGGACATATGGAATGTGTCAGCAATGTGGAGGTATGCGGGAATGGCGAGCCAATAGTTCAACTACGCCAGGACCTTGTAGGAACCCAGATAACGTGGCGTGAACTTGGCTGACTCAACCCGGAGCTTGATGTTCCACGCTGACAACCAGACCCAATCCCCGGGAGCAAAGGAAGGAACCGAATGGCAAGACCCATCAGCAGTCGCCCTCATCCGTTCTTTGGAGACCCGTATAGCATCTTGTGTATGGTCCCATTCTTCCCGGTCCTGAACTGCCTAATCCTCCACAATAGGGGAGACTGGTATGGGGGACAGGGACATGGGGGTGCTGACCATTGTTCAGGACAAAAGGTGTTTCTCCTGTCGCCTCTGCCACAGAGTTATTGATGACAAATTCTGCCCAGGGCAACAAGGATGACCAATCGTCATGACGCGAGGACACAAAGTGCCATAGATATGTCAGCAACGATTTGTCGAAAGGATGAACCAGACAGTCTCCGGATGGTATGAAGTGGAGATCTTTAGTTCTCTCTAGCAGGGAGCAGAGATCTCTCCAGAATCGGGAGGCAAACTGGGGCCTCCGGTCACTAACGATCTTGTCTGACATCCCATGTGGCAGAGGGGTGAAATGGAACATCTTGGAAAAATGGTCAAGTCACCACCAAGATGATCTTGTTGCCCTTGGACTTGGGCAGGTCGCCAATGAAGTCCATCTCCACCATCTCCCAAGGGCGGTCAGGCAACGGGTGTGGATACAACAACCCTGAGGGCCACTGCCTGGAAGGACGGTTGGTGACACACATGCCTGGACGTATTCTCACAGGTCCTGTGCAAGACGTGGCGGCCAAAAGGACCTCTATAAGCTACTGTGTCCTCTTGGCCACAAAGTGACCTAGCTTGGAAGTGTGGGCTCAAGCTAACACCTCTACTTTATTCTCGGGAAGCACATAGGTCTTTCTGGGGGGGGGGTACCTGGTCAAGAGACACAGGAGTGACCGTACTCAGGCTGTCGGGGAACATGGAGGTGAGGCTCCCCCTTGTCGCTCTGTGTACACGGATCTAGAAAGTGCATCCGCCCGAGCGTTCCTCTCCCCCGATAGGAAACGTAAGACAAAGTCAAATCGGGAGAATAAGAGGGACCACCTAGCTTGTCTGGGTTTCAGACACTGGGCGGACTGCAGGCATAACAAGTTCTTATGGTCAGTGTACATCAAGAAAGTGTGCTTAGCTCCCTCAAGTAGGTGCCTCCATTCGGAGAACGGCAGGGTTGGGTTGGGTAGCACCAAATGGTAAAGAAGGGAATTTTGTTACTTACCGTAAATTCCTTTTCTTCTAGCTCCTATTGGGAGACCCAGACGATTGGGTGTATAGCACTGCCTCCGGAGGCCACACAAAGCAATTACACTAAAAAGTGTAAGGCCCCTCCCCTTCTGGCTATACACCCCCAGTGGGATCACTGGCTCACCAGTTTTAGTGCAAAAGCAAGAAGGAGGAAAGCCAATAACTGGTTTAAACAAATTCACTCCGAAGTAACCTCGGAGAACTGAAAACCGTTCAACATGAACAACATGTGTACCCGAAAAACAACCAAAAATCCCGAAGGACAACAGGGCGGGTGCTGGGTCTCCCAATAGGAGCTAGAAGAAAAGGAATTTACGGTAAGTAACAAAATTCCCTTCTTCTTCGGCGCTCCATTGGGAGACCCAGACGATTGGGACGTCCAAAAGCTGTCCCTGGGTGGGTAAAGAATACCTCATGTTAGAGCTGCAAGACAGCCCTCCCCTATATGGAGGCAACTGCCGCCTGCAGGACTCTTCTACCTAGGCTGGCGTCCGCCGAAGCATAGGTATGCACCTGATAATGTTTGGTGAAAGTGTGCAGACTCGACCAGGTAGCTGCCTGGCACACCTGTTGAGCCGTAGCCTGGTGTCGCAATGCCCAGGACGCACCCACGGCTCTGGTAGAATGGGCCTTCAGCCCTGATGGAACCGGAAGCCCAGCAGAACGGTAGGCTTCAAGAATTGGTTCTTTGATCCATCGAGCCAGGGTGGCCTTAGAAGCCTGCGACCCTTTGCGCTTACCAGCGACAAGGACAAAGAGTGCATCCGAACGGCGCAAGGGCGCCGTGCGGGAAATGTAGATTCTGAGTGCTCTCACCAGATCCAACAAATGTAAATCCTTCTCATACCGATGAACTGCATGAGGACAAAACGAAGGCAAAGAGATATCCTGATTAAGATGAAAAGAGGATACCACCTTCGGGAGAAACTCCTGAATGGGACGCAGCACTACCTTGTCCTGGTGGAAGACCAGGAAGGGCGCCTTGGATGATAGCGCTGCCAGCTCAGACACTCTCCGAAGAGATGTGATCGCTACCAGAAAAGCCACTTTCTGTGATAGTCTAGAAAGTGAAACCTCCCTCAGAGGCTCGAAGGGCGGCTTCTGGAGGGCAACTAGTACCCTGTTCAGATCCCATGGATCTAACGGCCGCTTGTACGGGGGTACGATATGGCAAACCCCCTGTAGGAACGTGCGCACCTTAGGAAGGCGTGCCAAACGCCTCTGAAAAAAGACGGATAGCGCCGAGACCTGACCTTTAAGGGAGCCGAGCGACAGACCTTTTTCTAACCCAGATTGCAGGAAAGAAAGAAAGGTAGGCAATGCAAATGGCCAGGGAGACACTCCCTGAGCAGAGCACCAGGATAAGAATATCCTCCACGTTCTGTGGTAGATCTTAGCGGACGTGGGCTTCCTAGCCTGTCTCATGGTGGCAACGACCCCTTGGGACAATCCTGAAGACGCTAGGATCCAGGACTCAATGGCCACACAGTCAGGTTCAGGGCCGCAGAATTCCGATGGAAAAACGGCCCTTGGGACAGTAAGTCTGGTCGGTCTGGTAGTGCCCACGGTTGGCCGACCGTGAGCTGCTACAGATCCGGATACCACGCCCTCCTCGGCCAGTCTGGGGCGACGAGTATGACGCGGCTGCAATCGGATCTGATCTTGCGTAGCACTCTGGGCAAGAGTGCCAGAGGTGGAAACACATAAGGGAGCCGGAACTGCGACCAATCTTGCACTAGGGCGTCTGCCGCCAGCGCTCTTTGATCGCGAGACCGTGCCATGAAGGTTGGGACCTTGTTGTTGTGCCGGGACGCCATGAGGTCGACGTCCGGCCTTCCCCATCGGCGACAGATTTCCTGAAACACGTCTGGGTGAAGGGACCATTCCCCTGCGTCCATGCCCTGGCGACTGAGGAAGTCTGCTTCCCAGTTTTCTACGCCGGGGATGTGAACTGCGGATATGATGGAGGCCGTGGCTTCCACCCACATCAGAATCCGCCGGACTTCCTGGAAGGCTTGCCGACTGCGTGTCCCCCCTTGGTGGTTGATGTATGCCACCGCTGTGGAGTTGTCCGACTGAATTCGGATCTGCCTTCCTTCCAGCCACTGCTGGAAGGCTAGTAGGGCAAGATACACTGCTCTGATTTCCAGAACATTGATCTGAAGGGTGGACTCCTGCTGAGTCCACGTACCCTGAGCCCTGTGGTGGAGAAAAACTGCTCCCCACCCTGACAGACTCGCGTCTGTCGTGACCACCGCCCAAGACGGTGGTAGGAAGGATCTTCCCTGTGATAATGAGGTGGGAAGAAGCCACCACTGCAGAGAGTCCTTGGCCGTCTGGGAAAGGGAGACTTTCCTGTCCAGGGATGTTGACTTCCCGTCCCATTGGCGGAGAATGTCCCATTGAAGTGGGCGAAGATGAAACTGCGCAAACGGAACCGCCTCCATTGCCGCCACCATCTTCCCGAGGAAGTGCATGAGGCGTCTTAAGGAGTGCGACTGACTTTGAAGGAGAGCCTGCACCCCAGTCTGTAGTGACCTCTGCTTGTCCAGCGGAAGCTTCACTATCGCTGAGAGAGTATGAAACTCCATGCCAAGATACGTTAGTGATTGGGTCGGTGACAGATTTGACTTTGAGAAGTTGATGATCCACCCGAACGTCTGGAGAGTCTCTAGTGCAACAGTCAAGCTGAGTTGGCATGCCTCTTGAGAGGGTGCCTTGACCAGTAGATCGTCCAAGTAAGGGATCACAGAGTGTCCCTGAGAGTGCAAGACTGCTACCACTGCCGCCATGATCTTGGTGAACACCCGTGGGGCTGTCGCTAGACCAAATGGCAGAGCTACGAACTGAAGATGGTCGTCTCCTATCATGAAGCGTAGAAAGCGTTGGTGCTCTGTAGCAATCGGCACGTGGAGATAAGCATCCTTGATGTCTATTGATGCTAGGAAATCTCCTTGAGACATTGAGGCAATGACTGAGCGGAGGGATTCCATCCGGAACCGCCTGGCGTTCACATGCTTGTTGAGCAGTTTTAGGTCCAGAACAGGACGGAATGAGCCGTCCTTTTTTGGCACCACAGAGATTGGAGTAAAAACCTTGACCTCGTTCCTGAAGAGGAACAGGGACCACCACTCCTTCTGCTCTTAGAGAATTCACCGCCTGCAGAAGGGCATCTGCTCGGTCGGGATGTGGGGAAGTTCTGAAGAACCGAGGCGGAGGCCGAGTACTGAACTCTATCCTGTACCCGTGAGACAAAATGTCTGTTACCCACCGGTCTTTGACCTGTGGCAGCCAAATGTCGCAAAAGCGGGAGAGCCTGCCACCGACCGAGGATGCGGAGGGAGGCGGCCGAAAGTCATGAGGCAGCCGCCTTGGAAGCGGTACCTCCGGTTGCTTTCTTGGGGCGTGAGTGAGCCCGCCAGGAATCAGAGCTCCTTTGCTCTTTCTGAGTCCCTTTGGACGAGGAGAATTGGGGCTTGCCCGAGCCTCGAAAGGACCGAAACTTTGACTGCCACTTCCTCTGTGGAGGTTTGCTTGATCTGGGCTGGGGTAAGGAGGAGTCCTTACCTTTGGACTGTTTAATGATTTCCGCCAATTGCTCACCAAACAGTCTGTCTCCAGATAATGGCAAGCTGGTTAAACATTTTTTAGAAGCAGAATCTGCTTTCCATTCCTTTAACCACAAGGCTCTGCGCAAAACTACAGAGTTGGCGGATGCCATTGAGGTACGGCTCGTAGAGTCCAGTACCGCATTGATAGCGTAGGTCGCAAACGCAGACATTTGCGTAGTTAGGGACGCCACTTGCGGCACTGCTGGACGTATGAGAGAGTCCACCTGTGCCAGACCAGCTGAAATAGCTTGGAGCGCCCACACGGCCGCGAATGCTGGAGCAAACGACGCGCCGATAGCTTCATAGACAGATTTCAACGAAAGGTCCATCTGTCTGTCATTGGCATCTTTAAGTGAAGCCCCATCCTCCACTGCAACTATGGATCTAGCTGCAAGCCTGGATATTGGAGGGTCCACTTTTGGACACTGGGTCCAGCGTTTGACCACGTCAGGGGGAAAAGGATAACGTGTATCCTTAAGGCGTTTAGAAAAACGCTTGTCCGGATAAGTATTGTGTTTCTGGATGGATTCTCTGAAGTCAGAGTGGTCCAGAAAAGTACTCAATTTACGCTTGGGATACAGAAAATGGAATTTCTCCTGCTGTGCAGCTGCCTCCTCTGCTGAAGGGGCTGGGGGAGAAATATCCAACAGCCTATTGATGGCCGCTATAAGGTCATTTACCATGGCGTCACCATCTGGCGTATCCAAATTGAGTGCGGCGTCAGGACAAGACTCCTGATCACCCACCTCTGAACCCTCATATAGGGACCCTTCTCGCTGAGACCCTGATCCGCGTGATGACGTGGAGGGTCTCTCCCAGCGAGCTCGCTTAGGCGGACTGGGACTGTCATCGGAGTCAGAGCCCTCAGCCTGTGATACCTGGGACCCCCTTGAAGTACGGATTAGTTCCAACTGAGGGGGACCGGGGAACATAGACACAGCAGTGTCTATGGTCTGAGCAACTGGCCTGGACTGCAAGGTCTCCAGGATTTTTGTCATAGTCACAGACATTTTATCAGCAAAGACTGCAAATTCTGTCCCCGTCACCGGGGCAGGGTTCACAGGCGTCTCTGCCTGGGCTACCACCACAATAGGCTCTGGCTGACGAAGTGCCACTGGGACTGAACATTGCACACAATGAGAGTCGTTGGAGCCTGCTGGTAGATTAGCCCCACATGCTGTACAAGCAGTGTATACAGCCCGTGCCTTGGCACCCTTGCGTTTTGCGGATGACATGCTGTTGTCTCCTCAAAGCAATATAGGGTGTACAGCCAAGAAGCGACCGTACAGTGCAGTATATAAATATATCTAGACACAGCAGTGTCTATGGTACAGCGAAAAATATAACACTGTGGCACTAGTGGGGCCGCACGTATGTGCTGCTTACCGCCCGCTTAGCGCGGGTGTGTGGTCGCCAGAAACCCCTAGCCTGGGTCCCCCAGAGCCTGCGTCCGTTCTCCAGCCAGACTGCATGTATATAATTAATCACCAAAGTCCACTTCCTTATAATCACTTCTATACCATTAGACTAAACACACACTTGACATCGAATTATCGGCCAAGAATGAAGTGAGTTCACACAATATTATCTATGAAAATTATTTTATTATTAATAAACTTAAAATTACACTTTCAAACAAGAGAGCCACCAGGGGGGCGCAAGATTCCAGATTGTCTACATGTCATATCAATCCTATGTATACATATATAACATATCAGATTGAATCCAAAAACACCGGATAATTGTACTCAATATTTATACATAAATGCTTATTTAAGTCATGAAATTATATCCAATGTCTGTTTATATCAACTGACAGAATATAACAAGGAATAATTGTAAACAGTACTAAGTGTGTAATAAGAAATAATTAAAAGCAGTCCTCAATTAATCATTATGACATATATGGCTGCTTTCAGTGCTTATATAAATATTGCTGCCCAATACATAAACACCTAGACCTTATTTGCCTTCATCAGCGTGAAAATGAGGTAAATCATAAAGACAAACCCCCTAACATTAAATTTGGGGCTGTCACACATACAGCTGAGCTGTCCATCAATACATTAAATCAGCATCCACTGACTTGTATGGACTGCCACTCAGCTGCTGTGTCTCCGTCTTCGATTTACACTGAACTCCCACAGAATCACGCTGATGATGCACAGGCATCAATGCCAAATAGGTAGTAAAATGTATACCAGGGCAACCAGAGATAACAACCGTTACACAACAAGGTACTTGCATTACATATTCAACAGGTAGAGTTGTAGAATAGATACTTACATTGACTGATTCGTCTGGTCATGCACCCCGCCACCCCTGACGTACGTTTCGCCGCTGCTTTCTCAAAAGGGGGCGTGTCAGGGTGGGGAACGTCCGTGCTTATATAGTGCAAACCAGCCGGGTAATTACCGCGTCTCATACAAATGACGTCCATACACGTGCGAGCTATTTCCGGTTTGTGTCGGCGCATGGTACTGATTCTGCTTCCCTCATTACAAGGGACTTCCGGACTGCGCGCGCTGACCCGCAAGCGTCATCACGCTCTAGGTCACATGATGCGCGCACGTCATGAAGTCCGAGGGGCAGAAAACAGTACATGCGCACTGCCGGATTAGTATAATCTATCTATCGCTGTGCATTTACCGCCACGTATAGAGGCACATATATAGATCAATGAAAGCAGTGGGTTTGGCTCCTTTTTGTGATTCCATCTCCCCCTTAATTCCTTTCCTTTTTCCTTTTCTCCCGTTTCCCCCCCCCCCTTTCCCTCATCCATGTCCTCCCCCCATCTTCCTTTTCCCTCCTCTCTTTCCCCCCCCCCTCCCCCTCCCCTTCTTTCCTCTCTCTCCCTCCATGGTTTGTTATGTGAGTAACATATGTAGTGGAAGGGTAATATCTCCGAATGAAAATTTATAAATCCTGATATAGAGATTGATGGATATGTTGGCTCATTAATAGGCAGGAATAAGATTGTGTATACCTGCAAGACTCTGTGGTGGTTTTAAGGTGTGGGTTATGTTTTTAAGTGTCTTTTGTAATTGGTTTTAATTCACCTTATTTATTTTTCCAGCCAAGGAACTGATGCTATACACTGCATATAACTGACGAGAATAGGTTGATGCATAATAGGATGAATCTATAAGATCGGAGGTGATGTTGAGACCTTGAGGAACAACAATAACAAGGACTAACTAAGAAATAAGCGACGAGGAGAGAACTGTCGAAATACAATAATATAATGTTTCATACATGTGAGATATTGCTGTAATATTTAATATTTGTTATATGAGTGTAGCTGTATTTGAATAAATGATATTGTAGTTACCATAAGAGAATTGAAAGTTACACCAGAAATAATGCTTGTAAAATGTCTGATGTAAGGTGGATAATTTTTTCCGGATTAAATCCATGAGACTATATTTAATGCTTATTTTGAGGATTGTTGATAATATATTTATATATGATAAGGTTCAGTGGTGGTAATCTGTAGATTGTCCTGTTTTGGTTGAGATCTGTAGTGTACAGGAGGATCGAGGATGCAGCCCTTAGAATTAAATAAACTTAATGTTTCGTTATAACAGGGTTTGATATACAGTGATAATTTTCGATACTGCATTGGCCACCCTCCGTATAATGTAGATCTCTAATGCAGTGTTATACTTTAAATCTATATATGTGCCTCTATACGTGGCGGTAAATGCACAGCGATAGATAGATTATACTAATCCGGCAGTGCGCATGTACTGTTTTCTGCCCCTCGGACTTCATGACGTGCGCGCATCATGTGACCTAGAGCGTGATGACGCTTGCGGGTCAGCGCGCGCAGTCCGGAAGTCCCTTGTAATGAGGGAAGCAGAATCAGTACCATGCGCCGACACAAACCGGAAATAGCTCGCACGTGTATGGACGTCATTTGTATGAGACGCGGTAATTACCCGGCTGGTTTGCACTATATAAGCACGGACGTTCCCCACCCTGACACGCCCCCTTTTGAGAAAGCAGCGGCGAAACGTACGTCAGGGGTGGCGGGGTGCATGACCAGACGAATCAGTCAATGTAAGTATCTATTCTACAACTCTACCTGTTGAATATGTAATGCAAGTACCTTGTTGTGTAACGGTTGTTATCTCTGGTTGCCCTGGTATACATTTTACTACCTATTTGGCATTGATGCCTGTGCATCATCAGCGTGATTCTGTGGGAGTTCAGTGTAAATCGAAGACGGAGACACAGCAGCTGAGTGGCAGTCCATACAAGTCAGTGGATGCTGATTTAATGTATTGATGGACAGCTCAGCTGTATGTGTGACAGCCCCAAATTTAATGTTAGGGGGTTTGTCTTTATGATTTACCTCATTTTCACGCTGATGAAGGCAAATAAGGTCTAGGTGTTTATGTATTGGGCAGCAATATTTATATAAGCACTGAAAGCAGCCATATATGTCATAATGATTAATTGAGGACTGCTTTCAATTATTTCTTATTACACACTTAGTACTGTTTACAATTATTCCTTGTTATATTCTGTCAGTTGATATAAACAGACATTGGATATAATTTCATGACTTAAATAAGCATTTATGTATAAATATTGAGTACAATTATCCGGTGTTTTTGGATTCAATCTGATATGTTATATATGTATACATAGGATTGATATGACATGTAGACAATCTGGAATCTTGCGCCCCCCTGGTGGCTCTCTTGTTTGAAAGTGTAATTTTAAGTTTATTAATAATAAAATAATTTTCATAGATAATATTGTGTGAACTCACTTCATTCTTGGCCGATAATTCGATGTCAAGTCTGCATGTATATAATGGCTACCGGCGTCCTGGGGAGCTGCAAGCCTGGGGGCGGGCCTAGGGCGTGCACAGAGAAAAAGCGCGAAGCCTGTGTCCTACTGTGCTCAGTGAGAGGGCTGGAGCATGTAAATCGTGCTCCAGCCCTCGGCGCTGCCGATTGAACAACGTCTCTCCCCTACCCTGATTGACAGGGTGGGGGGCGTTAACGAAGCGGAGCTAGGCCGCAGAAAGCCGGGGACTAAAGTTAGAAGCGCCGCCGCCGTAAAAGCGCGGTCGGCGCGTCCCCGGCGCACTACAAGTCGCAGCTGCGCCGCCGCTCCAGGGGCGGTCGGCGCGGCGATCCACACACAAAGTCCCCCAGTAATCTGCGGGGACTATAAGCCCAGCGCACAGCGCTACAGTCCCCGGCGCACTAGCACACCCAGCAAGCCTGGGGTGTGCGTGGCCTGCCATACGGGGACACAGAGTACCTGAAAGTTGCAGGGCCATGTCCCTGAACGGCACTCCCGCTCCACATCCAGCAGGTTCTATGGGTCTGTGGATGGAGCCCGGCCTCAGGGCTTGGTGGCCGGTAAGATCCCACTTCCTCAGAGCCCCTCAGGGGGATGGGGAAGGAAAACAGCATGTGGGCTCCAGCCTCCGTACCCGCAATGGGTACCTCAACCTTACAAACCACAAGTGGGGTGAGAAGGGAGCATGCTGGGGGCCCCATATGGGCCCTCTTTTCTTCCATCCGATATAGTCAGCAGCTACTGCTGACTAAACAGTGGAGCTATGCGTGGATGTTTGACCTCCTTCGCACAAAGCAGAAAACTGGTGAGCCAGTGATCCCACTGGGGGTGTATAGCCAGAAGGGGAGGGGCCTTACACTTTTTAGTGTAATTGCTTTGTGTGGCCTCCGGAGGCAGTGCTATACACCCAATCGTCTGGGTCTCCCAATGGAGCGCCGAAGAAAGTCACATTTTTAATTAAACTACATAAAAAAAAATAGAAAAAACTAAATCGTGAGCATTGGGGCACCTAATGTGTTTCGGACCACAAACCAAATAGACTGTGTTTCGGGGCGATTGCCCATTATGAGTGCAAAGTATGGTGTCTCGGAAAGGTGGATCCTAGTGTGTAGGCCTCAGTCATACAGAAGAGGGCGGAAGTGAGCTGTGATCTTTTGTGAATGGTGGCTCCTGATGTATAGAGGTGTTATCAGTCATTGTACAGGAGGAGGAGGTGAGCTGTGATAAATGGTGAATGGTGGATCCTGTATCTGATAATGAACTTGCCTTAAACCCCCTCTGTAAGGACAGGATGAGCGCTTCTTGGCCCTCACTAGCTACAAAGAATCTTACAAGTCACTTTTTTTAGATTGTGATCTTGCAAATTTTAATTAAAATCTACACAAACCTCCGATTCATCCAGATTCTCACGTCAGGTTCCTCCTTCCATCCCCGGATCGACCCTTGGAGAATCCTCGAGACTCTTCTGCACCAACTTTCCAAATCTTTGGAGAACGGTTGTTGGATTTGAGCTCCTCGTAACTGCTCGCTGTGGTGGTCTCCACCTCTTTGGTTCATGGTGCGGGGGGCACCGGACATGGTGGGCTCCACATCTCCATAGGTCAGAGGACTCGCTGGCACCCATTCATGGTGCGGGGGGCACCGGGACACACTGGGCTCTTCATCTCCAGAGGTCAGAGGACTCACCGGCACCCGTTCATGGTGCATCGGACACACTGTGCTCAGTATCTCCATAGGTCAGGACTCGTCGGCACCTGTTCATGGTGCGGTGCGGGGGGTACCGGACACACTGGGCTCCGCATCTCCATAGCTCGGAGGACTCGTCGGCACCTGTTCATGGTGCGGGGGGTACCGGGGCACACTGGGCTCCGCGTCTCCATAGCTCGGAGGACTCATCGGCGCCCGTTTTCGCACTTTCCCACTGTTGATCTTTGTGGTCAGACTTAAAGAGTCCAATGTCTGCCAGACACCGAGTCATTACTTCATCTAATTAGGATGATTCCGGACCGCCGTCACACAAGGGTCTGAGATCCGGACCAGTCCTGAAGTAGATTAGTATCGCTGTCTGATAACAGAGATCAGAGGACGGTGGTCATTACATTCCTGGAGAGCCGGCTGCATTAGTAACCACAAACACTGGAGTCACCGCCCTGAGAACCGGTCACAAGACGACGACAAACCAGTGCAACCGCTCCTCTAACCAGTACGAGTCAGTGAGCTGTCCACCATGCTGCACCCTGCAGGACATCCGGAGACACGAGGCGACGCCACTCTTTTCCCCCAATAGATTAGTATTACGATACCGGGAGTAGAGTGCTGGCCCCTCGGCCTGCGGACCACGTCTCACCGGGCACAGCCCGGCCCCCGGCATCACCCATTTCCCACCAAAAACAGCACTAAAAGGAAAGTAGGGGAGGGGGTGTTAGCAGGGCCAAGGTGGGGGGGGGGAGGGAATTGATGAGGGTGGGGGGAAAGTACGAGACAAAGTATTTTGCAAAAAAACAGGCTTTTATTTAATAAATACTATACAGAGCAAATAAGATTCCAACAATTGGTTCTTTTGGAAAATTTTGTAAAAAAAAAAAATAAATAAAAAAAATTTGAAATATCCAAATTGAGTTCCAATTTATGGGGGGAGGGGCGGGGGGCGTTTGGTCCACTGATTTGGTGGGAAAGATAAGGGAGGATTAGTGTTCACTATTATGGAAGAAAACACGAGTACAAGGATTTACGGCCACAAAAACCTCAAAATAACATTTATTTTCAAACAAAAAAGGAATATAAATCATTTAATGGCATACAGGGGAGGGGGTGAGCTGTGCCGCCCGGCCCCCGCGGGCCTGATGGGGCCGCACACGGGGCACAGGCTATTTTTTGTATTTTCCATTATACTTTTTTTTTCTGGTTTTTATTTTTTCTCCCCTTTGGGGGGGTCTAGATCAGGTCGGCCACGTTCATTGGCATCTCCTCGATGGTTGTGTTGTAAATGTCTCAATGTCCTTTAGTGTGCGCTTGTCTTCTTCAGTCACCATGTTGATTGCGACTCCTTTCCTTCCAAAACGTCCTCCACGACCGATCCTTGCAGCAGAGAGGCGGGAGGTGAGTACGGAGGCGTCGCCAGCCACTATCGGGCGGGGGTGGGAGATTGCAGTGCCGGACGCTATTGGGGGTCGTGTCGGCCATGTTTAAGTTGCGAGAAGCTACAGAGAGCGACAATCGCGGTGGAGCATGGACCATTCATCTGCCACGTGCCTGCATTCTGCACTCAGCATGGCGGCTGCGCAGAGAGGGAATACACGTGGCGGCAGGGGGAAGGGGGCACAGCATAGGGCAGAGGAGCGCGAGAGAGAGGCGCACGCAAGGGCAGAGGAGCGAGAGAGAGAGGCGCACGCAAGGGCAGAGGAGCGAGAGAGAGAGGCGCACGCAAGGGCAGAGGAGCGAGAGAGAGAGGCGCACGCAAGGGCAGAGGAGCGAGAGAGAGAGGCGCACGCAAGGGCAGAGGAGCGAGAGAGAGGCGCACGCAAGGGCAGAGGAGCGAGAGAGAGAGGCGCACGCAAGGCAGAGGAGCGAGAGAGAGAGGCGCACGCAAGGGCAGAGGAGCGAGAGAGAGAGGCGCGCAAGGCAGAGGAGCGAGAGAGAGAGGCGCGCAAGGGCAGAGGAGCGAGAGAGAGAGGCGCGCAAGGGCAGAGGAGCGAGAGAGAGAGGTGCGCAAGGGCAGGGACTCACCTGTGAATGTAGTTCTCTCTGTTTGTTGGCAAGTCGTAGTTAATGACCAGGGAGACCTGCTGCACATCGATGCCTCGGGCCTGCACAGAAGACGGCAGCATTAGGAGGAGCCCGTTAGTGCAGCGTGGGAACCGTACACAAGGCTAGGAGAGAAGGCACTCACCAGCAGATCCGTAGTGATGAGGACGCGGCTGGAGCCGGAGCGGAACTCCCTCATGATCACGTCTCGCTCTTTTTGGTCCATGTCCCCGTGCTGAGGAGGAGGGAGAGGAGGAGGAGGATTAGGGGCTGTGCACACCAGAGGATTTGGTTATAGATTTCTGCATTTCTTAGCAGGAAACACACTTCAACGGAACTCAATAGGTGAAAAATACAGAAATCTGCACCAAAGGTAAGGAGAAAACGGCACAGTGCGCACACAGCCCTGGCGCAAGAGCACGCGGGCGGCACAGTGCGCACACAGCCCTGGCGCAAGACCACGCGGGGCGGCACAGTGCGCACACAGCCTGGCGCAAGACCACGCGGGCGGCACAGTGCGCACACAGCCCTGGCGCAAGACCACGCAGGCGGCACAGTGCGCACACAGCCCTGGCGTACAAGGAGCATGTGCCCATAGCATGAACCAGCGACAGCCACAAGCGCTGCACTGGGATGAATATGGGGCGCCTTATCTACCCCCGCCAGATATAAGAACACCGTCACAGGACGGGCCCTTGCCCAGTGACCGGGGAGAGCAGCAGTACCGGCGGCGGCACTCACCAGCGCAGACACGGTGAAGTCGCGGGCGTGCATCTTCTCCGTCAGCCAGTCCACCTTCCGGCGGGTGTTTATGAAGATGACGGCTTGTGTGATGGTGAGGGTCTCGGTACAAGTCGCACAGAGTGTCCAGCTTCCACTCCTGCAGAGATAAGGGGTACAGGTGAGTCCGGGGGTCTCGGCCATCACATCAGTGTGCCCACAGCATGAACCAGCCGACAGTCACGACAGCTGCGCTGGGATGAATATGGGGGTCTCTCTGCCCCCGTCAGATGTAGGAGCACACGCCACGCGGCGCGTCCCTGCCCAGTGACGGGGGCGGCGCAGCCTTCTGCACAGCACTCACCTCCCGCTCCCACGTTGACGTAGAACTGCCGGATGCCCTCCAGGGTCAGCTCCTCCTTCTTGACCAGGATGCGGATCGGGTCCCTCATGAACTTCTTGGTGACTCCAGCACGTCTGAGGGCATTGTGGCGGAGAGTAGCACCACCTGGGGGACAGGGCAGGCGTTACGCCGGGCGGACGGCACATCATCGGCCCTCGTAGCATCGCACCGTCAGTTCTCAGATACAAGTGTGTGATCATATTTCCCAGGATCCTCTGCTGCAGACACGTCTGACCTGCAGAACGCAGGGGCAGAGCGCTGCGGCGCAGGGACCCGGCATCAGATGACACGCATGGGATATCATCATGAACTGCCCGCACCGTGGTGTCCGGCGCCCCCCGATGGCCGCCTCACCTGAGCGTTACTGCTCAGCTTCTGAAAGATGTCGTAGATCTGATCCTTGAACCCTCGCTCAGCATCTCGTCCGCCTCGTCCAGCACAAACATCTTTATGTACTTGGGAGCTGTAGAGAAAACACTACAATCAGGGCGGCAACGAACTACAAGTCCCAGCATCCCGGCGGTGCCTGATGAAGACGTGTCCCCATAGCATGAACCAGCGAACAGTCACAGCGGCTGTGCTGGGATGAATATGGGGTGGGTCACTCTGCCCCCGCCAGATATAAGACCACACGTCACGCGACGCGTCCTTGCCCAGTGACGGGGGGTGTAGCCGGAGGGTCGGACAGGAGGTACTCACAGAGGTATCGCCTGTTCAACATGTCGAACACTCCTGC